>NC_134398.1:19184811-19496538 GCF_050003625.1 Haematobia irritans
GGATGCCACTGTGTAGAGTTGACGAGGCTAAGGATATAAGGATGATAAGTGCCGAGAAGTAGTTATAATACAAAAAAAAAAAATACAAAAATAAAAAAAAATGACACAAATATTCTGTTAAAAATATTAGGGAGTTTCGTTATTTTTTTAGGGCAGAAGTGGAGGATTATAAAAAAAAGTTATACATAACTTATAAACAAAATGTGGACTGATGAGGATAGAGATTGTACTCCCAGACAGCGTTGCCACAATTAATTTTTATTTTGGACCAAAATTTTTCCAAAATTAAATTAATATCATTTAAAAGTCAAAATTTTTTCAAAACTTTATTTCGATAGAACATTTTGTCAAATTTTTATTTCTATAGAAAATTTTGTCAAAGTTATTTTTCTATAGAAAATTTTGTCAAAATTATTTTTCTATAGAAAATTTAGTAAAAATATTATTTCTATAGAAAATTTTGTCAAAATTGTATTTCTATAGAAAATTTTGTCAAAATTTTATTTCTATAGAAAATTATGTCAACATTTTATCTATATAGAAATATTTGTCAAAATTTTATTTCTATAGAAATATTTGTCAAAATTTTATTTCTATAGAAAATTTTGTCAAAATTTTATTTCTATAGAAAATTTTGTCAAAATTTTATTTCTATAGAAAATTTTGTCAAAATTTTATTTCTATAGAAACTTTTGTCAAAATTTTATTTCTATAGAAAATTTTGTCAAAATTTTATTTCTATAGAAAATTTTGTCGAAATTTTATTTCAAATTTTTGTAAAAATTTTATTTCTATAGAAAATTTTGTCAAAATTTTATTTCTATAGAAATTTTTGTCAAAACTTTATTTCTATTGAAAATTTTGTCAAAATTTTATTTCTATTGAAAATTTTGTCAAAATTTTATTTCTATAGAAAATTTTGTCAAAATTATTTTTCTATAGAAAATTTTGTAAAAATATTATTTCTATAGAAAATTTTCTCAAATTTTTTTTCTATAGAAAATTTTGTCAAAATTTTATTTCTATAGAAAATTATATAAACATATTATTTATATAGAAATATTTGTCAAAATTTTATTTCTATAGAAATATTTGTCAAAATTTTATTTCTATAGATAATTTTGTCAAAATTTTATTTCTATAGAAAATTTTGTCGAAATTTTATTTCAAATTTTTGTAAAAATTTTATTTTTATAGAAAATTTTGTCAAAATTTTATTTCTATAGAAAATTATATCAACATATTATTTATATAGAAATATTTGTCAAAATTTTATTTCTATTGAAAATTTTGTCAAAATTTTATTTCTATAGAAAATTTTGTCAAAATTTTATTTCTATAGAAAATTTTGTCGAAATTTTATTTCAAATTTTTGTAAAAATTTTATTTTTATAGAAAATTTTGTCAAAATTTTATTTCTATAGAAAATTTTGTCAAAACTTTATTTCGATAGAACATTTTGTCAAATTTTTATTTCTATAGAAAATTTTGTCAAAGTTATTTTTCTATAGAAAATTTTGTCAAAATTATTTTTCTATAGAAAATTTTGTAAAAATATTATTTCTATAGAAAATCTTCTCAAATTTTTTTTCTATAGAAAATTTTGTCAAAATTTTATTTCTATAGAAAATTATATCAACATATTATTTATATAGAAATATTTGTCAAAATTTTATTTCTATAGAAATATTTGTCAAAATTTTATTTCTATAGATAATTTTGTCAAAATTTTATTTCTATAGGAAATTTTGTCGAAATTTTATTTCAAATTTTCGTAAAAATTTTATTTCTATAGAAAATTTTGTCAAAATTTTATTTCTATAGAAAATTTTGTCAACATTTTATTTCTGTAGAAAATTTTGTAAAAATTTTATTTCTATAGAAAATTTTGTAAAAATTTTATTTCTGTAGAAAATTTTATTTCTATAGGAATTTTTCTCAAAATTTTATTTCTATAGAAAATTTTCTCAAAAATTTTATTCCTATAGAAATTTTTGTAAAAGTTTTATTTCTATAGAAAATTTTCTCAAAGTTTTATTTCTATATAAAATTTTTAAAAAAATGTTGAGTAATTTTTATCTATATAAAATTTTTAATTTTAAATTAAATTTAAAGTTTATTTCTGTACAAAATTTTGGCAAAATTTTATTTCTATAGAAAATATTGTTAAAATATTATTCCTATTGAAATATTTGTCAAAATTTTATTTACTTATTATTTAATTTATTATAATTACAAATTACAATAAACTTATTTATACGGGCACTAGCAACTAGAGGCTATCGACCTACAAAATTTTATTTCTATAAAAAAATTTTCTTCATAAAATTTTCTACATAAATTTTGACAAAATTTTATTTCAATAGAAAATTTGAAAAAAAAAATACCGATTTGACCAAAATGGACCAAAATCAACCAAATTCCGTTTGGTCCCACCATCGGACCAAATTTAAAAATTAATAATTCTTTGGACCAATTTTGGTCCGATCGGACCAAAATGGCAAACCTGCTCCCAGAGAAGGAATACGATAACTTCAAACATGTTGCAAGAGAAAACTTTTATTTTCGGCTGGGGAACATGTAACATGTTTGTAGCATCCATGTTATGTTCTCGAAAATAATGCATTTGATTTCCTCATACATGTATATGTTTGCAGAGAAAACAAAATATTTACGACAAAAATGTTCTATTTAACATTTTGCTCTTGAAACATGTTTGGGGTGATCATATTCCTTCTGTGCGTGTAATCAGAGGCAAAAAGTCCATGGACTGAATAGTCGTATTTAGGCTGAAATAACGATCTGTCACTGTATCTAACCTAACCTAAATAATTGTAAACAAATAAATTATTTTTTGCCTCAATTGAAAGATTATTAGAGTTATCCCCAAAGTCAATTTAATTTTTTGTAGCAGAAAGTGCTGAAGTGAGACATTTTTTTCTGATTTTCCAATATCCTTTAATTAATGCATTTTTGCGTTCCTTCCCAATATCGTAAACAAATATATGTACACATAACAAAAATATGACGATGTGAATGAATTGTCTGATCATAGAATTCTGAATAATGAATTGTAATCTTGTCTTTCTTTCGCTCTCCCTCTCTCTCTTCCTTCATAACTATCTCTTTGTCAACATTGAGGTAGATAGATTTGAATTGTTATGGATTCAGGATACACGACAACACAAACAACAAAAAATCACATAACTATAATAGTAGTTGTAGTAGCAACCGCCATAGTACAACTTAACGATAAAAATAGACATAATCATAAAAATAAACAAAATGTTACATTAAAACAACAATAACGACAACAAGGACAATGATACAATTGTTGTAAGAAGCACAAGGAAGAACGAACATCTACTACAAAAACGATAGGATAGGAAAAAATTATCTCAATAACCAGAAGGATTTGTTAGTTTGCGCCGCATCCAGGAAACAACAACAATGACATACAAAACTATTACCAACAATTGTTGGTAACTGGCATATCCCATTTTTCGGGAGAATTAATTTGTAACAACAACAAAAAAAACTTTATTGCACATCTGCGATGTAGTCTATGACGAAGGCCGTATGAAAAGCAAAAAATAAATCCTACAGCTATAGGTAATTGAGTTGTTATCAAACAGATAATGACTCAGGAGGAATTTGGGATCAATTGTATGAAAGAAGGGAATGATCTCATATCCCGGCGGATGGATTTTCGAAGCCACACGGGTGGGAAAGGATCTGTTCACCACGTTTAAAGGCGCCTCCTATCGATTGCCCTCCCTACATGTGAGTTGCTTACACTTAAGCATGTCGCTCGGCATCTGATCTTCCAGGAACATGTTACGGTTCAAAAAAAAAAAAAAAAAAAAAAAAACATTTTTCCCTCTAACCTCCTTTATCGTATTTCTTCTCTGGGTGGAAACTGTTAAATTGGAATAGCTTCTCATCGGAGGAACTCAAATTCGGTTACTGGCCACTATCGTGCAAGCGAAGTATCTCCTTGGCTCTTTCCCGAAAAACTTTACTTCTCTTGATCTTTTTCGAACCTAAATGGCTTTAGTCCATTTCAGTTCATTTTTCAATATGTGTTGCATCCGTTCTCCCGATATGTTCAGTTCACGAGCACATCTTCTACAATTGCATCGTGTATTTCGTTCAAGTCTGGTACACGGAACAAAGTGTATTCACAGTTAATTGGTGGATGGATCTAACGATAGCCATATGTAGTTTTCCAAATAAATAAAAAGCAATAAAAGCATTAATTTGAATATGAAAAATCCTTGAATTAATTCTTACCCAATAATTGAGGCAGTTTTATACCAGCACCTTAGGATGGAAGGTATTTTTCTCTAGGAATAAAATTTAGATACATTTTTTTCTCTAGCAATAAATGTTGACAAAGTTTTCTCTAAGAATAAAATGTTGATAAAATTTTCTATAGAAATAAAATTTTTACAAAATTTTCTCCAGGAATAAAATATTAACAAAATTTTCTATAGGAATGAAATTTTAACAAAATTTTCTATATGATAGAAATTTAAAAAAAATTTTCTATATGATGGAAATTTTGAAAAAATTTTCTATGGAAAGAAAATGTTGAAAATGTTTCTATAAAAATAAAATTTAAGTAAAATTTTCTATACGAATAAAATATTGTCAAAATTTTCTTTAAGAATAAAATATTGACAAATATTTCTTTAGGAATAAAATTTTGACAATTTTCTATATGAATAAAATTTTGACAAAATTTTCTCTAGGAATAAAATTTTGATAAAATTTTCTATAGGAATAAAATTTTGACAAATTTTCTATAGGACTAAAGTTTTGACAAAATTTTCTATAGGAATGAAATTTTGACAAAATTTTGTATAAGAATAAAATATTGACAAATATTTCTTTAGGAATAAAATTTTGACAAATTTTCTATAGGAAAAAATTTGGACAAAATTTTCTCTAGGAATAAAATTTTAATAAAAATTTTTGGCAACATTTTCTCTAAAAATAATTATTGACAAAATTCTGACAAAATTTTCTATAAAAATAAAATTTTGAAAAAATATCTTATAGAAATATGGGATATTTATGGGTAATAAAATATTGACAAAATTTCTCTAGGAATAAAATTTTGACAAATTTTTTATAGGAATAAAATTTTGACAAAATTTTCTATAGGAATGAAATTTTAACAAAACTTTCTATAGGAATGGAAATTTTGACACAAATTTTTATGGAAATAAAATGTTGAAAAAATTTTCTATAAAATTAAAATTTTCGTAAAATTTTGACAACATTTTCTCTAAAAATACATATTGACGAAAATTTCTATAGGAATGAAATTTTGACAAAATTTTCTATAAAAATTAAATCTTGAAAAAATATCTAATACAAATGTGGGATATTTATTGGTAATAAAATTTTGATAAAATTTTCTCTAGGAATAAAATTTTGACAAAATTTTCTCTAGGAATAAAATTTTGACAAAATTTTTTATACGAATGAAATTTTAACAAAATTTTCTATAGGATGAACATTTTGACAAACATTTTTATAAAAATAAAAAGTTGAACAAATTTTCTATAGAATTAAAATTTTCATAAAATTTTGACAACATTTTCTCTAAAAATAAATATTGACAAAATTTTCTATAGGAATGAAATTTTGACAAAATTTTCTATAAAAATTAAATTGTGAAAATATATCTCATGGAAATATGGAATATTTATGGGTAATAAAATATTGACAACATTTTCTCTAGGAATAAAATTTTGACAAAATTTTCTATACGAATGAAATTTTAACAAAATTTTCTATAGGATGGAAATTTTGCAAAAATTTTTAAAAAAATAAAATGGTGAAAAAATTTTCTATAAAATTAAATTTTTTTTTCTCTAAAAAAAAAAATATTGACAAATTTTCTAAAGGAACAAAATTTTGACAAAATTTTCTCTAGGAATAAAATTTTGATACAATTTTCTATAGGAATAAATTTTTGACAAAATTTTCTTTGGGAATAAAATTTTGACCAATTTGCTATAGGAATGAAATTTGGACAAAATTTTCTATAGGAATAAAATATTGACAAATATTTCTTTAGGAATAAAATTTTGACAAATTTTCTATAGGAATAAAATTTTGACAAAATTTTCTATAGGAATGAAATTTTGACCAAATTTTCTATAAAAATTAAATTTTGAAAAAATATCTCATAGAAATATGGGATATTTATGGGTAATAAAATATTGACAAAATATTCTTTAGAAATAAAATTTTGACAAATTTTCTATTGGAATAAAATTTTGACAAAATTTTCTGTACGAATGAAATTTTAACAAAATTTTCTATAGGATGGAAATTTTGACAAAAATTTTTATAGAAATAAAATGTTGAAAAAATTTTCTATAAAATTAAAATTTTCGTAAAATTTTGACAAAATTTTCTATAGGAATGAAATTCTGACAAAATTTTCTATAAAAATAAAATTTTGAAGAAAATATCTTATAGAAATATGGGTAATAAAATATTGACAAAATTTTCTCTAGGAATAAAATTTTGACAAATTTTCCATTGGAATAAAATGTTAACAAAATTTTTTATACGAATGAAATTTTAACAAAATTTTCTATAGGATGGAAATTTTGACAAAAATTTTTATAGAAATAAAAGGTTGAAAAAAAAATTTCTATAAAATTAAAATTTTCATAAAATTTTGACAATATTTTCTCTAAAAATAAATATTGAAATATGGGATATTTATGGGTAACTAGCGTAACCCGGCCCGCTTCGCTGCGCCTTCCGAAGTGTTTTTGTAGGAACATTTTGCGTTAACTTAGTCAACCATATCCTTCGTGCTGAAAACAAATTCGAAAAGATTTGAATTCTTTCAAACAAATCGGACTACTTGCTTTTTCGTTTATAGGTACAAATACGCGGATATGCATATGTAAAACGGTTCGTCTTAAAAAATGTCGGGGAGAGGGTGTACCCTTTCCTCCAAATTTTTTAAATAATGTTCTGTATTCAAGTAGTTGGACAATCTTCTATATTTCTTGTGAATTTTAAGTGCGGAAATGTATCCTTCTCCTCAACATATCTGAAAATTAAGCACTATATTATAACAACATAACATACAAAGAATTACTGTTTCCAATTCAATAAATCGGAAAAAGCAAAAGTAGTAAAAAATTTTACCACATTAACATTTACTAAAATGTTGGAAAATGATGAACCTCTACGTTGGCTGCCAATTTCATGTAAATTTAAGTTCTTTACTAAAAAGAAGTCTGGCAGAAGCTTGTTCAAAAATCATAAAATTATGTACCGAGTTCCCATTTACGGACAACCCTCTACTTTCAATTTAAGAAAAAAAAAAAAAAAACGGACAAAAGGGAACCCTCTGCCCACCTTCGCTCCACTCCGACTTGATATCGAACTATGACGTACCCCTATATTAATTTCACAACTACTCAATGGTCCCTATAAATTCTATCGAAGTAAATCGACAAATTTTCTCTAGGAATGAAATTTTGACAAATTTTCTATTGGAATAAAATTTTGACAAAATTTTCTATACGAATGAAACTTTAACAAAATTTTCTATAGGATGGAAATTTTGAAAAAAATTTTCATAGAAATAAAATGTTGAAAAAATTTTCTATAAAATAAAATTTTCATAAAATTTTGACAACATTTTCTCTAAAAATAAATATTGACAAAATTTTCTATCGAATTTGGCACAAGTATGTGTTTTGGGTCAAAATAGAACCCTATTGATTTTGGAAGAAATCAGTTCAGATTTAGATATAGCTCCCATATATATCTTTCGCCCGATATGCACTTATTACTTGGTTGAAATTTTGCACAGGGAGTAGAATTAGCTTCATAGCTATGCGTGCCAAATTTGGTTGAAATCGGTTCAGATTTAGATATAGCTCCCATATATAGCTTTCGCCCGATTTACACTCATATGACCACAGAGGCCAATTTTTAACTCCGATTTTGTTGAAATTTTGCACAGGGAGTAGAATTAGCATTGTTGCTATGCGTGCCAAATTTGGTTGGAATCGGTTCTGATTTAGATATAGCTCCCATATATATGTTTTTCTGATTTCGACAAAAATGGTCGAAATACCAACATTTTCCTTGTAAAATCGCCACTTCTTAGTCGAAAAGTTGTTAAAAAGATTGTAATTTTCCTAAACTTCTAATACATATATATCGAGTGATAAATAATAAAAAAATTTTTGCGAAGTTTCCTTAAAATTGCTTCAGATTTAAATGTTTCCCATATTTTTTTTTTACTAACATTGTGTTCCATTCTAGTGCATTAGCCGACTTAAATTTTGAGTCTATAGATTTTGTAGAAGTCTATCAAATTCTTCCAGATCGAGTGATATTTAAATGTATGTATTTGGGACAAACCTTTATATATAGCCCCTAACACATTTGACGGATATGATATGGTATCGAAAATTTAGATCTACAAAGTGGTGCAGGGTATAATATAGTCGGCCCCGCCCGACTTTAGACTTTCCTTACTTGTTTTTTTTTTGTAGAAGTAGCAATTTTCCTTTGTTAATGCCTGCACTGGAAAAAATACTGTCGTGAAGCCAAAGATTTCATGTCCTTAAAATACGAATGCAAATTTTACTGAGCATAGAAAACGCATTTCTCTAATATAAAGTTTTTTCCTTGTTCAAAAGTCGATAAACTTTTCAATGAAGTCGTATTATCCTTATAATTAAGTGATTTGACTTAAAAATGGGTATCATAACATGAAAGCAAAATTTTTTGGGGTAAGGTCAACTTAACTTTAATAATTCAGAAAAATTCTTTAAAATTTGTCCGGATGACAAATCTGGGGATGGATTTATATGGGGGCTATATATAATTATGGACCGATATGGACCAATTCTTGCATGGTTGTTAGAGACCATATACTAACACTACGTACCAAATTTCAACCGGATCGAATGAATTTTGCTCCTCTAAGCCGCTCCGTAGGTCAAATCTAGGGATCGGTTTATATGGGGGCTTTATATAATTATGGACCGATATGGACCAGTTTTGGCATGTTGTTAGAGACAATATTCTAACACCACGTACCAAATTTCAATCGGATCGGATGACTTTTGCTCCTCTAAGAGGCTCCGGAGGTCAAATCGGGGGATTGGTTTATATGGGGGCTATATGTAATTATGGACCGATTTCTGCATGGTTGTTAGAGACCATATAGTAACATCATGTACCAAATTTTAGCCGGATCGGATGAAATTTGCTTCTCTTAGAGCAATCGCAAGCCAAATTTGGGGGTCCGTTCATATGGGCGCAATACGAAAAGTGGACCGATGTGGCCCATTTGCAGTACCATCCGACCTACATCAATAACAACTACTTGTGCCAAGTTTAGAGTCTATAGCTTTTTTCGTTCGGATGTTAGCGTGATTTCAACAGACGGACGGACGGACATGCTCAAATCGTCTCAGAATTTCACCACGACCTATAATATATACTTTATGGGGTCTTAGAGCAATATTTCGATGTGTTACAAACAGAATGACAAAGTTAATATACCCCCATCCTATGGTGGAGGGTATAAAAATTACAAATTAAGGATTTCGAACTTCCTTTAATTATTATTTTAATTTATTTGAAAGAAATTTTTCTTAATATGGTAAAAATTGTGTGTCATAATATTTCATATTTTTTCATTGTATTAATTTATTTTTTGTATGATGCACCCAGAGAAATGATTTGTTGGAATTCGATTACGACAATAGTTTGATAGTGGACACCCACAATTTTTAATTGTGTGGAATAATTGTTAGTTATTTCTCTTGTTTGATAGTTTATATAATCAATATAACGGAGATATGACCAAAAGTTGGTACACACGACCAAATATTGGTCATTATGTATACATTGAACTAACCATTTCAATTTATTCCACCCTGTTGTGACAACTGATTTGTTTTGACAATGTGTCACCAAAACCAACTGAAGGTCCGCCTTGCCAATAAGTTGGTTGTGTTAACAAATTTTATAGTTATAAAGTAATTTGTTGCTACGGACTACACAAATATAACAACAAATAAGTTGTTGTTTGACTTCATTAATTATAAACTTTAAATTCTCTAAATTTCAATACAATTCATTTTTCATGTCGAGTACCCAATATTAGAGAAAATTCTGGCCATAAAGACTTGCTGTGAATTAGGTATATATTATTTTTAATTCGGTAGCTGCATTCTTAAGTGGTGAGTAACATAATCATCAAATGAAATTAATACCACCCACGTTCTTCCCTACTAGAGATATTTTAACAAATGTGACGATTTCCGAGGATGTGAATGGTAAATATATAGATTGGCTACCTCGCCATCGATCAGAACTGAAGAAAGATTCTGGTGCAAAGATATAACAACATTTCAAGGTCCATGCGTGAGTCACGATCGGGTAATTGTGAGTGGAGCATCAGCAGCATCTGCATCATTTCCATTCAGTTTTTAATCTCTGTTGGGATTTTGGGTACATTGGGGTACTGCCACTCAAATCGAATGACATATATAATCATGTAAGGCGTGTACTATTGGACAAACTTTGCCTACAGAACACGATCAAAGGTACATTTTTTAACGTCAACGCAATTTTTTTATATTATGTCTGCTTTTCTTCCAGAAATTAAAAAAAAAAAAAATATTTTGACCTCCTTGGACCTGAAAATTGTGTAGATTTCGCAACTCTTGCTATTTCATGGAGTTACTTTTGCAGTTCATAAAAGGTTCGAAAGATGATGATGTTTTATTTTTTGTGTTGTCCGAAAACAATAAATAAATGTTTCAACAAACGAATAAAATCTTATTGGTTGGGATTACCAATTAAACTTATAATGTGCCCAAATTTTAGTTATCCAAACAATTTGATATACTGTTGTGCAAGACAACAGTTGGTTGCTTTGACAAATTTTGTCAGTTATATTCTGGTAGTAGATGGGACCGAATAATTTGGTTGGCAAAAGAATTGGTTGGCACAACAAATTTGTTTTCTGTGTGTGCTACATGCTATTGGAATTCTGTATCTACGCTAAAAACCAAATAATAATCATCTTTAAACTAAAGTGTTGAAAGACATCTCATATTTTTGAACGCTTTTTTGTATTCAATATACAAAAAGTCAGAAAATTTACGGACGATTTCACTATTTTTTAAGATTTTTTTCATAATTAGTAAGTAAGATGACTTTAGTGAAAGAAAATTTTCTTTCATGTATAGATACCTATTTTTAACTCAAATCACTTAATTATAAGGACAACACGGCTTCATTAAAAAGTTTATCGATTTTTGGACAAGAAACAAAAAATTCCATATCAGCCAAGCCAAAATGCATTCGTATTTTGAGGTAAAGAAATCTTTGGCCTCACGACATAATTTTTGTTAGTGTACTTATCGCTTATTGTTAATTGTATGTTATATTTTTATAGTATCCTGTAGCCATGCTGTTGTTCCATTCATGCAATGATAGGCGATGTTATCCCGGTGAAAGCATTTCTTCGTTTCCTTTTCCATATCTCATGGATATGCCACCAGTGCGATTTACTAGATTTGCCGGACTAATGAGCTGTTCTATTTTTTTTTCTTTCATTTGAAATATCCTCTATTTTCTCTTCTTTTTTTCACTCATTCTCATTCAACGATTATAGCCACATTATGTTGAAATTCAAAGCATCCTTTGATATAATATGTATATGTGCGTGTGCGAATGAGAGACTGTGAGAGAAGGAGAGAGTTTGTGTAAATAAATATAATTAGGTTTATCTGAATGGCAATGGGCATGGCTTTGTCCACAATGTGTTTTCGTGTTTGTTTAGTATCTGGGAATATGACTATGATGATTGCGTTGATGATGATGACGATGTCTTTAGACATTCGTTTCCATATGTCTGACCGAGTGCGTGAGCTCCAGTTTGTTGTTGGTATTCTTGTTTTTTTTTTTGTGAGCTTGTATCCATCCGCCTTTTTTTCGCATCAGTAGCGTATGTTTGTTATTATTACTCTCATTATATCTGTTAAATTGCCCTTTAATTCCTTTTTGTTTACCAGGACTCTTTTTGTCTCTATTGTTGTTTTTGTTGTTCTGGCTTTAATTAGTTTTTTTTTGCCATTGTTTAATATAAATGTTGGGGGGGGGGGGGGGTTGTTTTGTTGTGTTTTTTTTCTTTTTTTTTTTTGGTTATCTATTGTGTTGATAT
This sequence comes from Haematobia irritans, assembly GCF_050003625.1. Lineage (NCBI taxonomy): Eukaryota > Metazoa > Arthropoda > Insecta > Diptera > Muscidae > Haematobia > Haematobia irritans. The sequence goes on from NC_134398.1 coordinate 19,197,053, forward strand.
TGGTCTAATGAAAATTTAAACATTAAAGCATAATTTCGTCTTTATTTCTCTATGGGTTAGTTAGATTTTCCAAACCAGATAATGGGTTCAAGTGCCTCATAATGATGATAGTAGTAGAGAAATCTGAACTTACTTTGTTTCGCAAGAGCTAATTTTAGAGTACATCTGTATAAACACGAGGAAATTAATCCTTGAAACCAAACATATGTATGTCCCTTTAATGTGCCGACACATTTATTTGTATATGGCTCTAATGAAATACAATTAAATAGCCTGTATAGATAAAAGGGTGATAGCAAAAGGGCTGGTATTGTCATTTTCAAGTTAAACAACAAAAATTGTGTGTTAAGTTTTACTAAGGGTGATTGGCTTTCCTTGTTTCGCATCTTGCTTACATTTGGCAATGATTCACAAAAAAGACTTGAAACATAGATTAATTAATTTCTGAAAAGTTTTAAAATTACCATTCAGATAAAAATTCCCATTATTCTAGTGTATTTTCTTTAAGACAAATCCCAATTTGTGACAAAAGCGAAGCAGCAATTGTCTCCCAGAAAAAAAAATTGGAAGTTCATCTAAAGGCACAACTTTAAAATCACTTCCAAAAATGTCCTCTCAAAGCTGTTCTTTATTTTAGTTGCATAGGAAGTTCTTCTAGTTTAATTTTTTATAACTCGCTTTTTTCATATTTTTAATGGAAAATTTAAAATTTTTTGTTTTAAATACAAATAGATTAAGAATTAATAAAATGGTTTATTTAAAATTTTCTGAAAAAAATATCAAATCCATTGTAGAAAAATTGCGAATTTTTGAAAATATTTGATGCCAAACGTTCCACACAAGCGTAAGAATGCATTAAAACTCATATTTTTATACCCTCCACCATAGGATGGGGGTATATTAACTTTGTCATTCCGTTTGTAACACATCGAAATATTGCTCTAAGACCCCATAAAGTATATATATTCTGGGTCGTGGTGAAATTCTGAGTCGATCTAAGCATGTCCGTCCGTCCGTCCGTCTGTCCGGCTGTCCGTCCGTCTGTGGAAATCACGCTAACTTCCGAACGAAACTAGCTATCGACTTGAAACTTGGCACAAGTAGTTGTTATTGATGTAGGTCGGATGGTATTGAAAATGGGCCATATCGGCCCACGTTTACGTATAGCCCCCATATAAACCGATCCCCAAATTTGGCTTGCGGAGCCTTCCGGAGCAGCAAAATTCATCCGATCCGGTTGAAATTTGGTACGTGGTCTAAGTATACGGTCTCTAACAACCATGCAAAAATTGGTCCATATCGGTCTATAATTATATATAGCCCCCATATAAACCGATCCCCAGATTTGACCTCCGGAGCCTCTTGGAGGGCAAAATTCATCCGATCCGGTTGAAATTTGGTACCTGATGTTAGTATACGGTCTCTAACAAGCATGCAAAAATTGGTCCATATCGGTCCATAAATATATATAGCTCCCATATAAACCGATCCCCAGATTTGACCTCCGGAGCCTCTTGGATGAGCAAAATTCATCCGATCCAATTGAAATTAGTACGTGGTGTTAGTATATGGTCTCTAACAACCATGCACAAATTGGTCCATATCGGTCCATAATTATATATAGCTCCCATATAAACCGATCCCCAGATTTGACCTCCGGAGCCTCTTGGAGGGGCAAAATTCATCCGATCCGTTTGAAATTGGGTACCTGATGTTAGTATACGGTCTCTAACAAGCATGCAAAAATTGGTCCATATCGGTCCATAATTATATATAGCTCCCATATAAACCGATCCCCAGATTTGAACTCTGGAGCCTCTTGGATGAGCAAAATTCATCCGATCCAATTGAAATTTAGTACGTGGTGTTAGTATATGGTCTCTAACAAGCATGCAAAAATTGGTACATATCGGTCCATAATTATATATAGCTCCCATATAAACCGATCCCCAGGTTTGACCTCCGGAGCCTCTTGGAGGAGCAAAAGTCATCCGATGCGGTTGAAATTTGGTACATTTCGTTAGTATATGGCCTCTAACAGCCATGTAAAAATTGTCAAATTTTATTACTATAGAAAGTTTTGTCAAAATTTCATTTCTATAGAAAGTTTTGTAAAAAGTTTATTTCTATAGCAATGTTTGCCAACATTTTATTTCCATAGAAAATTTTGTCAAAATTTTATTTCTATAGAAAATTTTGTAAAAAATTTATTTCTGTAGAAAATTTTGTCAACATTTTATTTCTATAGAACATTTTGTCAACATTTTATTTCTATAGAAAATTTTGTCAACATTTTATTTCTATAGAAAATTTTGTCAAAATTTTATTGCTATAGAAAATTTTGTCAACATTTTACTTCCATAGAAAATTTTGTCAACATTTTATTTCTATAGAAAATTTTGTCAAGTTTTTATTTCTATAGAAAATTTTGTCAAAATTTTATTTCTATAGAAAATTTTGTCAAAATTTTATTTCTATAGAAAATTTTGTCAAACTGAATTATATACGTATTTAATCGGCCTTTTTTTGTTTAATATATACCCCTTATGGACTAACTTACAATTTAGAAGACAGTGTTAAAAAGTTTTACGATACCTTGCCATCGGCAAGTGTTATCGCAACCCAAGTAATTCGATTGTGGATGACAGCCTTTAGTAGAAGTTCCTACGCAATCCATGGTGGATAAGATTCGGGTACATAAGATTCGGCCTGGCCGAACTTACGGCCGTATATACTTGTTTTTTTTTTTTTAAATTATTTATTTGTCAAAATATCACAAAATTTCTTAATTCATATCCAAAACAATGAATTCGCATCATACCTTAAAAAGTGATGCAAATCCAGTGCAACGGCTGTTAAAATGGTGGACATCCGTCCTATGACAAGCCCATGTTAAATTTATCGCTTCTGCGCCAATTTTGCATCACTGCCGGATCCAAAAAGAAAATTTTCACTACTTTTTTGGCGACATTTTTTTTTCTGGAATGTATCTTTTTTATTTTGTGTCAAATAAATCTTTTTAGTGTCAAAAGAATACTTCGTTTTCTAAAATTTCATGCCTTAGAAATGAATAATACTTTGCTCAAATTTGACATTTGCAAAATTTCCATTTTTCCGAAATTTTGTTATGAAAAACCTGGTTTGGTTTTCTATAGAAAATTTTGAAAAAAAAATTATTTCTATACACTGAAAAAAATATTTACGTGATATTTAAGATAACGCAATTTTAGGATGCGCAATTTATACACTATTAAGGACAAATTTCTTTAAAATAATGAAATTTTAAATAAAAAAAAAGTTTATAATTTTTGTTTTCATTAAATTTAGGACACACATTTTGAAAATTTGCGTCCCTTCGTTAAAGTTGCATGACTTTAAACTAAGGCAAATTTTCGTTGAAGTAAAGAAACACATTTATGATTAAAAGAAATCGTCCCTAAACTAAGTGAAATATTGAATCTTTAGATGTAAGATAAAACCGCTTCAAATATAGGTTAAGACTTATTTTGAGAATTTAGCATCTTTGGTTTAAAGTTTTTTTTTTGGAATTAAGAAAATATTTTTTTACTTCGAAATATCCGTCATAATTTGGATTTTTAAACTGGCATTTGTTTGTACGTGAATAGCTTTATTAATATACCGGAAAAATAGAATGAAAATTCAATAAATGAGATCTGTATCCTAATTTTAATTTTATAGATCCTAGATTTAAAGCCAAATAATTCGCAAAAAAATTTCCTTATTTTAAAGAACCCACATCTTTGGCTCGGAATCAATACCAAAATCCTTAAGGGAAGGTCAAAATCTTTGGATCCAAGTAAACTTTTTTTGAGTGTACAAATTTTGACACAATTTTATTTCTATAGAAAATTTTGTTAAAATATTATTTCTATTGAATTTTTAAAAAATTTTATTTTTATAGCAAACTAGCGTAAACCGGCCCGCTTCGCTGCGACTTCCGAAGCGTATTTGTAGGAACATTATGCGTTAACTCAGTCAACCATAAACTTGAAAACACAACAAATTCGAAAAGATTTGAATTTTTCAAGCAAATAGGACATCTTGCTTTTTCGTTTATAGATAGAAATATGACGGATATGCAGTTGCCACCCTTTCTCTTTCCACCTTTTTATACCCTCCATCATAGGATGGGGGTATATTAACTTTGTCATTCCGTTTGTAACACATCGAAATATTGCTCTAAGACCCCATAAAGTATATATATTCTGGGTCGTGGTGAAATTCTGAGTCGATCTAAGCATGTCCGTCCGTCCGTCTGTTGAAATCACGATAACTTCCGAACGAAACAAGCTATCGACTTGAAACTTGGCACAAGTAGTTGTTATTGATGTAGGTCGGATGGTATTGCCAATGGGCCATATCGGTTCACTTTTACGTATAGCCCCCATATAAAGGGACCCTCAGATTTGGCTTGTGGAGCCTCTAACAGAAGCATATTTCATCCGATCCGGCTGAAATTTGGTATATGGTGTTGGTATATGGTCTCTAATAACCATGCAAAAATTGGTCCATATCGGTCCTTAATTATATATAGCCCCCATATAAACCGATCCCCAGATTTGGCTTGCGAAGCCTCTAAGAGATGCAAATTTCATCCGATCCGGCTGAAATTTGGCACATGGTGTTGGTATATGGTCTCTAACAAACATGCAAAAATTGGTCGATATCAGTCTTTAATTATATATAGCCCCCATATAAACCGATACCCAGATTTGGCTTGTGGAGCCTCTAAGAGAAGCATATTTTATCCGATTCGACTGAAATTTGGTACATGGTGTTGGTATATAGTCTCCAACAATCATACAAAAATTGGTCCACATCGGTCCATAATTATATATAGCCTCCATATAAACCGATCCCCAGATTTGGCTTGCGGAGCCTCAAAGAGAAGCAAATTTCATCCGATCCGGCTGAAATTTGGTACATGATGTTGGTATATAGTCTCTAACAACCATGCAAAAATTGGTCCACATCGGTCCATAGTTATATATAGACCCCACATAAACCGATCTCCAGATTTGGCTTGCGAAGCCTCAAAGAGAAGCAAATTGCATCCGATCCGGCAGAAATTTGGTACATGGTATTGGTATATGGTATCTAACAACCGTGTAAAAATTGGTCCACATCGGCCCATAATTATATATAGCGCCCATATAAACCGATCCCCAGATTTGACCTCCGGAGCCTCTTGGAAGAGCAATATTCATCCGCTCCGGTTCAAATTAGGAACGTGGTGTTAGTATATTGTCGCTAACAACCATACCAAAATTGGTCCAATCACACAAAAATTGGTCCATATCGGTTTATAATCATAGTTGCCACTAGAGGCAAAAATAATCTACCAAAATTTTATTTCTATAGAAAATTTTGTCAAAATTTTATTTCTATAGAAAATTTTGTTCAAATTTTATGCGGTTCATAATCATGGTTGCCACTCGAGCCAAAAATAATCTACCAAGATTTTATTTCTATAGAAAATTTTGTCAAAAGTTTATTTCTATAGAAAATTTTGTTAAAATTTTATTTCTGTAGAAATTTTTGTCAAAACTTTCTTTCCACAGAAAATTTTGTCACGTATGGACTTACATACAATTTAGAAGATGGTGTTAGGAGGTTTTAAGATACCTTGCCATCGGCAAGCGTTACCGCAACTTAAGTGATTCGATTGTGGATGGCAGTGTTTAGAAGAAGTTTCTACGCAATCCATGATGGAGGGTACATAAGCTTCGGCCTGGCCGAACTTACGGCCGTATATACTTGTTTTTAATTATGTTCTCTATTCAAGTAGTTGGATATGGACCAATTTTTGCATGGTTGTTACAGACCAAATACTAACACCACGTACCAAATTTCAATTGGATCGGACGAATTGTGCTGCTCCAAGAGGCTCCGGAGGTCAAATCAGGGGATCGGTTTATATGGGGGCTATATATAATTATGGACCGATATGGACCAATTTTTGCATGGTTGTTACAGACCAAATACTAACACCACGTACCAAATTTCAATTGGATCGGACGAATTTTGCTCCTATAAGAGGCTCCGGAGTTCAAATCTGGGGATCGGTTTATATGGGGGCTGTATATAATTATGGACCGATATGGACCAATTTTTGCATTTACGGACAAACCTTTACATTCAATTTTCAAAAAATCGGTCGAAAGGGAACCCTCTCCCTCACCTTCGCCCCACTCCTACCAGATATCGGAAAATCACATACCCTATATTAAATTCACAAACTACCCAACAGTCGACAAAGTTTATTTCACTATGTATGTATGTACTAATTTAAAAATTTATTAATTTATTCCACTCCTCCCATATTCCCTGTAAAATTCAAGTAGATTAGAGAAAAATTTGCTCTATTGTTTTAAAGGGACGTCAATTTCCCCGATAAAATATCGACAAGCACCGAAGTGAACAGTACCATTATTCTTCCCTCAAAATTCAAAGAAAATTTAGAAAGTTTCCTTCAAATGTGAGGAGACAAGGAGAAGGTTACCTCCCCGCCCAAATGCCCAAACAACAGGTACACCATATTGATTTCATAACCTTCCCCCGCGCCCTTTGTAAAGTTCGAGAAAACTTGAGAATTTTAGTTTTTTTCAGTTTTAGAGGAGGTTCCCCCTCCCCGACCAAATATCGAAAAATTATGTTGCGCATTTTGTGTGGCCTTCCCAGAAAATGTCAAGCAAATTATAAGCCCAATTTTCAAAATGCAGCGCAAGGGGAGGCCCTCTTCCCGTACAAATATTACAAAATCAGGTATTCAATATTAATTTCATAACGTCTCCCCACGACCTCTGTACATTCCAAGTAAATTGGAAAAGTTTAATTGTTTTTCTCTGTGTCCTCAAGAAGAACCGGATGTCTCCCTATGCCCTTTTATTTCCCACCGACCAAATATTAAAAAATAAGGTACCTGTAAAATTTTCATAACCCAGGTTTTTCCGTAAAACTTCAATCGAAGAATTTTATTTTTGTTTTCACTTTATTTTAAGACGTAGTCGGGCAAAGGGAGGTCCCCCTCCCCGACCACCTATCGAAAAATAAAGTAGACATTCTTTGTCCAAACGCCCCCTTCAACCTTCCCTGAAAATTTCAAGCAAATCAGATAATTTTGTACCAATTTTCAAAAAGTCGGGCAAGGGGGTGGTCTAAATATGACCACATCTTGTACCCCATTATTAATTGCTTAACATCACCGCATGTTCTCTGTAAATCTCAACTAAATCCGAAAATTTTAGTTTATAGTGAATAAACTAAAAAAAAGTCGGACAAAGGGGAGGTCAACCACCGCGACCAAATATCGAAAAGTAAAGTAGCGAATCTTAGTCTAGATGCCAACCCCAACCTTCACTGACAATTTCAAGCAAATCGGTCAACTTTGGTCCAATTTTCAAAAAGCCGAACAACGGGGAGGTCCTCCTCCGCGACCAGGTATTAAAAAATGAGGTACCCTATTTTCACAACATGAGTGCTCTCTACAATCTCTAAGAGTTTCAAGTAAATCGGTTCAGTCGTTTCCAAGCTTACCCGGAACATACAAATAAACATACTTTGAATTTTATATATATAGATTTTGTCAAGATTTTGTTTCTATAGAAAAATTTGTAAAAATTTTATTTCAAAAGATAATTTGTTTTTCTCAACATTTAATTTCTATAGAAAATGATGTCAATATTTTATTTCTATAGAAAATCTTTGTCAAAATTTTATTTCTATAGAAAATTGTCAAAATTTTATTTCTATAGAAAATGTTGTCAAAATTTTATTTCTATAGAAAAATTTCTCAAAATTTCATTAATATAGAAAATTTTATCAAAATTTTATTTCTATAGAAAATTTTATGAAAATTTTGTTTCTATAGAAAATTTTATGAAAATTTTGTGCCACATTTTATTTCTTTAGAAAATTTATGAAAATGTTGTTTCTATAGACAATGTTTTCAAAATTTTATTTCTATAGAAAATTTTGTCAAAATTGTATTTCTGTAGAAAATGTAGTCAAAATGTTATTTCTATAGAAAATTTTGTCAAAATTTTATTTCTATAGAAAATTTTGTTAAAATTTTATTTTTATAGAAAATGTTATCAAAATTTTATATCTATAGAAAATTTTATGAAACTTTTGTTTCTATAAAAAATGTTTTTTCTATAGAAAATGTTGTCAAAATTTTATTTCTATAGAAAATTGTGTCAAAATTTTATTTCTTTAGAAAATTTATGAAAATGTTGTTTTTATAGACAATGTTTTAAAAATTTTATTTCAATAAAAATTTTTGTCAAAATTTTATTAATAACATTTTGTCAAAATGTTATTTCTATAGAAAATGTTGTCAAAATGTTATTTCTATAGAAAATTTTATCAAAATTTCATTTCTACAGAAACTATTCTCAAAATTTCATTTCTATATAAAATTTTGTCAAAAATTTATTTATGTAGAAAATTTTGTTAAAATTTTATTTCTATAGAAGATTTTGTCAAAATTTTATTTCTATAGAAAAATTTCTCAAAATTTTATTTCCGTAGAAAATTTTATCAAAAGTTAGTTTCAATAGAAAATTTTATGAAAATTTGTTTTTCTTTAGAAAATTTTGTGCGCAAATTTTATTTCCTTAGAAAATTTATGAAAATGTTGTTCTTATAGGCAAATTTTTTTAAAAATTTTATTTCTGTAGAAGTGAAAAATTTTGTCAAAATTTTATTTCTATAGAAAATTTTGTTAAAAATTTATTTTTATAGAAAATTTTGTCAACATTTCATTTCTATAGAAAATTTTGTAAAACTTTTATTTCTATAGAAAATCTTGTCAAAATTTTATTTCTATAGAAAATTGTCAAAATTTTTTTTCTATAGAAAATTTTGTCAAAATTTCATTTCTGTAGAAAATTTTGTCAAAATTTTATTTCTATAGACAATTTTAACAAAGTTTTATTTAGTTAGAAAATTTTGTCAAAATTTTATTTCTATAGAAAATTTTAACAAAATTTTATTTCCATAAAACATTTGCTCAAAATCTTATTTCTATAGAATTTTTTTCTATATATCTATAGACAATTTTGCCAATTTTTTTTTGCAAAGTCTAGAAAACATTGAAAATTCTACCAATTTTCCCAACAGTGTAAAATCTACCAGTTTTGGTAGAATTCTACCAACTGTGGAGCCACCGTGGTGCAATGGTTAGCATGCCCGCCTTGCATACACAAGGTCGTGGGTTCGATTCCTGCTACGACCGAACACCAAAAAGTTTTTCAGCTGTGGATTATCCCACCTCAGTAATGCTGGTGACATTTCTGAGGGTTTTAAAGCTTCTCTAAGTGGTTTCACTGCAATGTGGAACGCCGTTCGGACTCGGCTATAAAAAGGAGGTCCCTTGTCATTGAGCTTAACATGGAATCGGGCAGCACTCAGTGATAAGAGAGAAGTTCACCACTGTGGTATCACAATGGACTGAATAGTCTAAGTGAGCCTGATACATCGGGCTGCCACATAACCTAACCTAACCTAACTGTGGTATCCGTGCTCATACACTCAGAAAAAAGTGAACTCTCTATTTCACTAAAGCCAATTTAACTTTATTTTAGTTCATGGAATTATTATGTTTGAAGAAAGTGTCCTTTACTCTAATAATTTTTTGTTTACGTTAGTTAAATTAACTAAAAACGAGGAAAAAACTAAACTCAAATGAAGCATAATGATTAACTAAATTCGTACCTTCCACAAAATAGTTAAGAATTTCTTTAAATTTGTAAATTTGACCAAAAATGCGTCCATCATGAACTTCGTATGTCACTAAAGACATTCTTGCAATTTTGAACTTCAAGTTTTTCCTTCAAACTACAAGTGAAACAACTTAGTTATGTCTAATAAATTTTCTTGAATTTGTCGAAAAATATTTACTTATTTTGATGACATCGGCGTGATGCCAACGTTTGTAATACTGTTTAGTTAAAATTTTCTACAAATATTCAAAATTTTCTAAAATTAACCGAAACATTTCTTCCTGGTGGGTTCACTGTTTTTTCAGTGTAGGTGATATTTTGCCATCTCATAATTCCTTTGAAATTAATTTCAAATGCTTAACATTTGCTTTGTCTCTATAGGCAAGTTTGAAATATTTAATCCAAAACCCATCAAGATTAAAAAAAATCCCCCAAATTGTCGAAGATCTCCTAAATCTAATTCATCTTCCCCCCATTAAAAGGTTACATTTTGGGGATTTTTTTTTGCTTCACTTGTGTTAAATGAAAAATTAACTTGAAAATTGCTTGATCAATCATTCAACTAAGCCCACAAGTTTTCTTCACAATATATGCATGAAAAACACATTAGAGGGTCCATTCATTCAATTCGTTAGTCTGCAAAATTCCATGACGAACCAATAAGTAAGTGTAAAAAGTCTGGAACAAATTTTTTTAACAAATTGAGTGTTTGCCAAAAAAAAAGAAAAAACAAAACAGTTCGCATGACATAAGCGTGACAAAAAAACCCATAACAAAATGCTGCGACAATAAATGGTCAACAAAATTGGCAACTAAGAAACAGTGACAGAAATCTACACGGAAAAAAACGTTTGGGTTGGTTTATAAAACAGTTGGTCTTTCTGCAGGGTTTATATGTATCGACTAAAATAGTTTTTTTAGCGATTTGTTAATCAAGACTTCTTCTAGAATTTCTGAAATCAAATCAAAATTTCTAAAACCAGGACCAATATTTGGCCCATAATCCTGTTATCAGTCTTAGCCTATATTTGAAGCGTTTTTATCTTAAATCTAACGATTTAATATTTCAGTTAATTTAAGGACGATTTCTTTAAATCAAATCAAAAATTCGTGACCTAAATTTAATAAATAAAAATTTTTAATGAAAATTTGATTATTTTAAAGAAATTTGTCCTTAACATTTTGTAAATTTTGCGTCCAAAAATTTCGGTTGCTTAATCTTTATTTTTAATTTTTTTCAGTGATGTGTTTAAACAACGTTTGAGCATTGTCATTTTTAATTTTTGTTCTCTGTGTAGTATACTACCACTGCCAAAAAGGGGGTAAGTACTCGGTAAAAACTGAATAAACACTTCATTGCTAAATTAAGTGAATTTTCAACACTTTGATACAAATGTGAACAATTTTCAATGGAGTTTTTCTACACAAACTCCCCAAAACAAAAAAAACTACATGCGAGCTATTAATCCAAAAGGATTGCTATTATTGATTGCTCACAAAAAAAAAAACAACACCATAACGAAAGTACTCAAATACTAGCAACCAAAAAAAAGGAAACAATTCATTTAATGCCATCAAACAATATGAAGAAATAGTTGGTCTAAATGACAGTTGTAAAGTATCAATTAAAACAATAGCAACAACAAAGCAATGGAAGTACTTTCTCTAGCAACATCAATACTATATAGAACTAATTGACAAAAGTGGTAGAATTAATTATACATTTTTACATAAAACATAAACTTAATATTCACAAACATACAAAAAAAATTTTACTCACAAACACAATTTTACAGGATGTAACAAGTATATACGGCCGTAAGTTCGGCCAGGCCGAAGCTTATGTACCCTCCACCATGGATTGCGTAGAAACTTCTTAACATCGTTTTCTAAATTGTGAGTTAGTCCATACTAGAGGTGTGCACGTGACACGAAATTGTCGTGACTCGTGATTCCAGCGTGAGTGTGCGTGAGCGCGATTAACAAACCAAAATGTCGTGCGTGAGCGTGATTCACGAAAACAAATATCTTCGTGACTGTGCGTGAGTAACGAATTACACTCACGAAAATATTCCGGCTCACCAACATAAAACGCTTAAGGGTTAAATTCAATTACAATTCTAGTGACACCTGGGATGTTAAGAGTTTAATAACAGTCTCGATTTTAATAATACTCATGTTTTCAGACACTTCGGTAAGGTAAATTAATCATAAAATTATTCGTGAGTCACGATATTTTTCGAGAATCACGATATTTTTTGTGAGTCACGGTATTTTTCGTGAGTCACGACGTTTTCGTGCGTGAGTACAAAATTTCTTTTCGTGATTGTGCGTGAGTATGATTTTTCAGACGTGAGTGTGCGTGAGCGTGAGTAAACTATTACTCACGTGCACACCTCTAATCCATACGTGGTATGTTATATACTAGACAAAAACGGTATGTATAGGTAAGTGTACAAACAAGTATATACGGCCGTAAGTTCGGCCAGGCCGAAGCTTATGTACCCTCCACCATGGATTGGTGTAACATAGAAACATCTACTGAAGACTGTCTTCCGATGGCCGATTAAATACGTATATAATTAAGTTTGACAGAATTTTCTATAGAAATAAAATTTTGACAAAATCTATATATATAAAATTCAATCTATGTTTGTTTATTTGTTTGTTTGTTTGTTTGTATGTACCGAGTTGGCTCCGAAACGGCTGAACCGATTTACTTGAAACTTTCAGAGATCGTAGGGGTCGCTCATGTGGTGAAAATAGGGTACCTCATTTTTTGACACCTGGTCGCGGAGGGGGACCTCCCCTTTGTCGGACTTTTTGAAAATTGGACCAAAGTTGACCAATTTGCTTGAAATTTTCATTGAAGGTTGTGTTTGGTATCTAGACAAAGATCCGCTACTTTATATTTCGATATTTGGTGGCGGAGGGGGACCTACCCTTTGTTCAACTTTTTTAAAGTACAGTGAAAAAACTAAAATTCTCTAAATTATCTGAGATTTACAGAGAACATGCGGTGAGGTTATGGAATTAATATGGGGTACCTGATGGTTTCATATGTGGACGGGGAGGGGGACCTACCCCTTGCACTACTTTTTTAAACTTGGAACAAAATTATGCGATTTGCTTGAAAATTTTCATTGAATGTTGGGGTTGGCATCTAGACAAAAATCCGCTACATTATTTTTCGATATTTGGTCGGGGAGGGGGCCACCCCTTTGCCCGACTTTTTTTTAAAGTACAGTGAAAACAAAACTAAACTCCCCCGACTGAAATTTTACGGAAAAATGAGTGAGGTTATGATATTTATATCAGGTTCCTAATTTTTTAATAAAAATAAAAGGTCATAGGGAGACATCCGCTTCTCTTAAGTACATAAAGAGAAACAATTAAACTTTACCGAGTTACTTGCAATTTACAGAGGACTGGGGAGAGGTTACGATATTAATAGTTGATACCTGATTTTGTAATATTTGGCTTTAGGCTTATAATTTGCTTGACATTTTCTGGGACGTTTACAAAAGATACGCTACATCACTTTTCGATATTTGGTCGGGGAGTAGGTCCTCCTCTAAAACTGCAAAAAAAAACAAAAATTCTTAAGTTTTCTTGAAATTTACAAAGGCAGTGGAGGAAGGTTATGAACGAAGGGAAGTTTCAAGAATTTTCAGGGAAGGTTAGGGGTGCTATTCACTACGTTGTTTGTCGATATTGTATCGGGGAAAGTGACGTCCCTTTAAAACAATAAGCAAAATTTAAACATCTCCGATCTACTTGAAATTTACAGGGAACGTGGGAAGAGGTGATTCAATTTATACATGATTTTCGATATCTGGTTTGAGAAGGGGAAAATTGAAATAAACTTTGTCGATTCACTTCGATTGAATTTATAGGAACCATTGAGTAGTTATGAAATTATGTTAATATATTGTACGTGATAGTCCGATATCAGGTCAGAGTGGAGTGAAGGTGGGGAGACGGTTCCCTTATGTCCGTTTCTTTTTTCTTAAATTGAAAGTAGAGGGTTGTCCGTAAATGGGAATTTTATGATTTTTGCACAGGCTTCTGCCAGACTTCTTTTTAGTAAAGAACTTAAATTTACATGAAATTGGCAGAGGGTGCATCATTTTCCAACATTTTAGCAAATGTTAATGTGGTAAAATTGTTTACTACTTCTGCTTTTTCCGATTTATTAGATGGGAAACAGTAATTCTTTGTATGTTATTATAATATAGTGCTTAATTTTCAGATATGTTGAGGAGAAGGATTCCTTTCATTGACATACCACACTTAAAATTCACAAGAAATGTAGAAGTTTGTCCAACTACTTGACCTATAAACGAAAGAGCAAGTAGTCCGATTTGTTTGAAAGAATTCAAATCTTTTCGAATTTGTTTTCAGCACGAAGAATATGGTTGACTAAGTTAACGCAAAATTTTCCTACAAATACGCTTCGGAAGGCGCAGCGAAGCGGGCCGGGTTACGCTAGTTATCTATAGAAATAAAATGTTGCTAGATTATTTCTGCTCGAGTGGCCAGCATGATCATGAACCGATGTGGACCAATTTTTGTGTGATTGGGGATCGGCTATATATAACTATAGACCGATATGGACCAATTTTGGCATGGTTATTAGCGGCCATATATTAACACCACGTTGCAAATTTCAACCGGATCGGATGAATTTTGCTCGTCCAAGTGGCTCCGGAGTTCAAATCTGGGGATCGGTTTATATAGGGGCTATATATAATTATGGACCGATATGGACCAATTTTTGCATGGTTGTTAGAGACCATACACTAATACCATGTACCAAATTTCAGCCGTATCGGATGATTTTTTCTTCTCTTTGAGGCTCCGCAAGCCAAATCTGGGGATCGGTTTATATGGGGGCTATATATAATTATAGACCGATGTAGACCAATTTTTGCACGGTTGTTAGAGACCATATACTAACACCATGTACCAAATTTCAGCCGGATTGGATGAAATTTGCTTCTCTTAGAGCAATCGCAAGCCAAATTTGGGGATCCGTTTATATGGGGGATATACGTAAAAGTGGACCGATATGGACCAATTTTTGCATGGTTGTTAGAGACCACATACTAACACCATGTACCAAATTTCAACCGGATCGGATGAAATTTGCTTCTCTTAGAGCAGTCGCAAGCCAAATTTGGGTGTCCGTTTATATGGGGGCTATACGTAAAAGTGGACCGATATGAACCAATTTTTGCATGGTTATTAGAGACCATATACTAACACCACGTACCAAAAATCAGCCGGATCGGATGAAATTTGCTTCTCTTAGAGCAATCGCAAGCCAAATTTGGGGGTCTGTTTATATGGGGGCTATACGTAAAATTGGACCGATATAGCCCATGTGGAATACCATCCGACCTACATCAATAACAACTACTTGTGCCAAGTTTCAAGTCGATAGCTTGTTTCGTTCGGAAGTTAGCGTGATTTCAACAGACGGACGGACGGACGGACGGACATGCTCAGATCGACTCAGAATTTCACCACGACCCAGAATATATATACTTTATGGGGTCTTAGAGCAATATTTCGATGTGTTACAAACGGAATGACAAAGTTAATATACCCCCATCCTATGGTGGAGGGTATAATAATTACGATATGGACTTTTGCACGGTACGTAGAGACCCAGAATTGAAATAAGGGGGATCGCTTATATGGGGCTATATACAATTATGAACTTGATATGGACCAATTTTTGTGTGATTGGGGATCTATTTATCTGAGGGCTATATATAACTATAGACCGATATGGACCTAGTTAGGCGTGGTTGTTAACGGCCATATACTAGCACAATGTACCAAATCTCAACTGACTCGGATGAAATTCGCTCCTCCAAGTGGCTCCTAAACCAAATCTCGGGATCGGTTTATATGGGGGCTATATATGATTATGGACTGATATGGACCACTTTTGGCATGGTTGTTAAATATCATATACTGCCACCACGTACCATATTTCAACCAGATCGGATGAATTTTGCTTCTCCAAAAGGCACAGGAGGTCAAATCTGGGGATCGGTTTATATGGGGGCTATATATAATTATGGACTGATATGAACCAATTCCTGCATGGTTGTTGGATACCATATACCAACTTCAGGTACCAAATTTTAACCGAGACGGATGAATTTTGCTCTTCCAAGCGGCATCGGAGGTCAAATCTGGGGATCGGTTTATATGGGGGCTATATATAATTATAAACCGATGTGGACTAATTTTTGCATGGTTTTTAAGGATCATATACTAACGCCATGTACCAAATTTCAACCGGATCGGATGAAATTTGCTTCTCTTAGAGGCTCGCAAGCCAAATCGAGGGATCGGTTTATATGGGGGCTATATAGAATTATGAACCGATGTGGACCAATTTTTGCATAGTTGTTAAGTATCATATACTAACACCATGTACCAAATTTCAGCCGGATCGGATGAAATTTGCTTCTCTTAGAGTGTCTGCACGACAAATTTGGGGGTCCGCTTATATGGGGGCTATACGTAAAAGTGAACCGATATGGCCCATTTGCAATACAATACGACCTACATCAATAGCAACTACTTGTGCCAAGTTTATGAGGGCTATGCAAAAAACATGGATGGATACACAAAATTTTCAGCACATCTAATTATAGTTCTAGAATCTTGACCCCAAATCGGAGGGCCGGTTAATAAGAGGACAATATCAAAAACTGAACCGATAAACAATATATTCCGCAATCCTCTTTACGGTCCTCAAATAACTCTAACTCTAGTTTTCCAATTTCAGGCAAATTGGATAAAAACTACGGTTTCTAGGAGCCCAAAAAATAAAATCGGTCTTCGAGGGGGTTACACAAAACCATGGACCGATACATGCCATTTCTTGCACACCTCTTTAAGGTCCTAAAATATCTGTAGATTTCCAATTTCAGGCAAATTGGACAAGAACTACAGACTCTAGAAGCTTAAGAAGTAAAATCGAGAGATCGGTCTATATGGCGGATATACAAAACATGGACTGATACTCACCATTTCCGCAACCCCTCTTTATGGCTTAAAATCCCTCCAGAATTCCAATTTCTGGTAAATTGGATAAAACCTACGGTTTCTATAAACCCAAGCTAAATCAAAACCTGGACCGATATAGTCTATCTTCGAACTTTGCCTGCGTGCAGACAAAATACGATTCTGTGCCAAATGTCAGCACGATAGCTCCTTTATTGAAGACTGTAGCCTGATTACAACAGACAGACAGACGGACATGCTTATATTACAATTTCTCCCTGATCTATAGTGGATCAATAGTAGTAATAGTCGGAAATCTATATTTCGAAGTGTTACAACTGGAATGACAAACTAAAGTTTGGACAAAATTTTCTATAGAAATAAATTTTTGAGAAAATTTTCTACAGAAATACAATTTTGAGAAAACTTTCTATAGTAATAAAAATTTAAGAAAATTTTACTTAGAAACAAAATTTTGACAAAATTTTCTATAAAAATAAAACTTTAACAAAATTTTCTGTATAAACAAGACATTGACAAAATGTTCTATATAAATAAAATTTTGACAAAATGTTCTGTATAAGCAACATTTTGAAAAAAAAATTATCTATAGAAATAAAATTTGACAAAATTTTCTATAGAAATAAATTTTTGACAAAATTTTCTATAGAAATAAAATTATTACAAAATTTTATATAGAAAAAAAATTTGAGAAAATTTTCTATTGAAATAAAATGTTGACAAAATTTTCTATAGAAATAAAATTTTGACAAAATTTTCTATAGAAATAAAATGTTGACAAAATTTTGTAAAGAAATAAAAATTTGAGAAAATTTTCTATAAAAAATAAAAGTTAGAAAATTTCCTATAGAAACAAAATTTTGACAAAATTTTCGGTCAAAAAAAATTTTTTAAAACAAAATTCTATTGAATTAAAATTTTGACAAAATTTTCTATTGAGTTAAAATTTTGACATAATCTTCTATAGAAAAAAATCTTGACAAAATTTTCTATAGAAATAAAATTTTGACAAAATTTTCTATAGAAATAAAATCTTGCCAAAATTTTATATAGCGATCAAATTTTGACAAAATTTGCTATAGAAATAAAATTTTGATCAAATTTCCTATAGAAATAAAATTTGGCAAAATTTTGTATAGAAATGAAACTTTAACAAAATTTTCTCTAGAAATACAATTTTGACAAAATTTTCTACAGAAATAAAATTTTGACAAAATTTTCTATAGAAATAAAATGTTGCCAAAATTTTGTAAGGAAATAAAAATTTGAGAAAATTTTCTATAGAAAATAAAAGTTAAAAAATTTTCTGTCAAAAAAAATTGGCAAAATTTTCTATTGAATAAAAATTTTGGAAAAATTTTCTATTGAATTAAAATTTTGGAAAAATTTTCTATTGAATTAATATTTTGATATAGAAATATTTTATATAGATATTTTCTATAGAAAAGAAATTTTGACAAAATTTTCTCTAGAAATACAATTTTGACAAAATTTTCTATAGAAATAAAATATTGACAAAATTTTTTATAGAAATAAAATTTTGACAAAGTTTTCTATAGAGACAAAATTTTGACAAAATTTTCTATAGAAATAAAATGTTGACAAAATTTTTTATAGAAATAAAATTTTGACAAAGTTTTCTATAGAGACAAAATTTTGACAAAATTTTCTATAGAAATAAAATTTTGACAAAATTTTCTATAGAAATAACATTTTGACAAAATTTTCTATAGAAATAAAATTTTGACAAATTGTTCTATAGAAATAACATTTTGATAAAATGTTCTATAGAAATAACATGTTATAAAATTTTCGATAGAAATAAAATTTTGATAAAATTTTCTATAGAAATAAAATTTTGAGAAAATTTTCTACAGAAATACAATTTTGAGAAAACTTTCTATAGTAATAAAAATTTGAGAAAATTTTACTTAGAGACAAAATTTTGACAAAATTTTCTATAAAAATAAAACTTTAACAAAATTTTCTGTATAAACAAGACATTGACGAAATGTTCTATATAACTAAAATTTTCTACATAAGTAAAATTTTGAAAAAAATTATCTATAGAAATAAAATTTTGACAAAATTTTCTATAGAAATAAAATTTTGACAAAATTTTCAATAGCAATAAAATTTTGACAAAATTTTGTAAAGAAATTAAAATTTGAGAAAATTTTCTATAGAAAAAAAGTTAGAAAATTTTCTATAGAAATAAATTTTTGACAAAAATTTCTGTCAAAACCAAATTTTGGCAAAATTGTCTATTGAATTAAAATTATTGCAAAATTATCTATTGAATTAAAATTTTGACAAAATCTTCTATAGAAATAAAATTTTGACAAAATTTTTTATAGAAATAAAATTTTGCAAATTTTCCATAGAAATAAAATTTTAACAAAAGTTCTTATTGAAATAAAATTTTGACAAAATTTTCTATAGAAATAAACTTTTGACAAAAGTTTTTATTGAAATATAATTTTGTGAAAACTTTCTATAAAAATAAAAATTTGAGAAAATTTTACATAGAAACAAAATTTTGACAACATTTTCTATAAAAATAAAACTTTAACAAAATTTTCTGTATAAACAAGACATTGACAAAATGTTCTATATAAATAAAATTTTGACAAAATGTTCTGTATAAGTAAAATTTTGAAAAAAAATTATCTATAGAAATAAAATTTGACAAAATTTTCTACAGAAATAAAATTTTGACAAAATTTTCTATAGAAATAAAATGTTGCCAAAATTTTGCAAAGAAATAAAAATTTGAGAAAATTTTCTATAGAAAATAAAAGTTAAAAAATTTTCTGTCAAAAAAAAATTGGCAAAATTTTCTATTGAATTAAAATTTTGGAAAAATTTTCTATTGAATTAATATTTTGACAAAATCTTCTATATAGAAACAAAATTTTCTATAAAAATAAAATTTTGTCAAAATTTTATATAGAAATAAAATTTTGACAAAATTTTCTATAGAAATAAATTTTTTACAAAATTTTCTATAGAAAAAAAATGTTGACAAAATTTTCTCTAGAAATACAATTTTGACAAAATTTTCTACAGAAATAAAATTTTGACAAAATTTTCTATAGAAATAAAATCTTGCAAAAATTTTGTAAAGAAGTAAAAATTTGAGAAAATTGTCTATAGAAAATAAAAGTTAGAAAATTTTCTATAGAAATAAAATTTTGACAAAATTTTCTGTCAAAAAAAAAAATGGCAAAAATTTCTATTGAATTAAAATTTTGACAAAATTTTCTATAGAAATAAATTTTTACAAAATTTTCTATAGAAAAAAATTTTTGACAAAATTTTCTCTAGAAATACAATTTTGACAAACATTTCTATAGAAATAAAATTTTGACAAAATTTTCTATAGAAATAAAATTTTGACAAAATTTTCTACAGAAATAAAATTTTGACAAAATTTTCTATAGAAATAAAATGTTGACAAAATTTTCTATAGAAATAAAATTTTGACAAAATTTTCTATAGAAACAAAATGTTGACAAAATTTTCTATAGAAATAAAATTTTGACAAAATTTTCTATAGAAATAACATTTTGACAAAATTTTCTATAGAAATAAAATTTTGACAAATTGTTCTATAGAAATGACATTTTGATAAAATGTTCTATAGAAATAACATGTTATAACATTTTCGATAGAAATAAAATTTTGATAAAATTTTCTATAGAAATAAAATTTTGACAAAATTTTCTATAGAAATAAAATTTTGACAAAATTTTCTAAATTAATATTCAAGCTCTTAGATTTCGGTTTTCACTACATCCACTGAGATGTTGATCGGAGGTTTTATTATTGAAACTTTGGACATATGGTGAATTATTTATTTGTTTCTATAATAATCTTCTATCATTTCCCTTTCCTTGCCGCGAAAAAAAATTAATTTGTTGAATGCTTTGACTTTAGTTTCCAATTATTTGAATGTGCAAAGATAATTGACCTATACGTCCGTCCACTTGCAATCAGCGAAAGTCCCCATTGAAGTTTGTCCATACTGCCACCCATCCATCCTCCTTCAATGTAATTGCAGGCATCATTTAACTTGGTGACAATTATCTATAGCTGCCTAATCGATCTTTAAAAACAGTTTCCCCTCCTCCACCACATCTGTGTAACACTCTTTACTGTATCAAATCGATTTTCGAATCACATTAACAATCACAAAGTGGATGTACACATATCCTGGCACATTTCTCCATATGCTTTT
Source organism: Haematobia irritans (assembly GCF_050003625.1). Taxonomy (NCBI): domain Eukaryota; kingdom Metazoa; phylum Arthropoda; class Insecta; order Diptera; family Muscidae; genus Haematobia; species Haematobia irritans. The sequence continues at coordinate 19,218,089 of NC_134398.1, forward strand.
GAAGTAGTCTTCAAAGTGTCCAAGTATTTATGCAAAACCCTTGGGACTATGTCTTCTCCAGGCAATGGGCCATCATATATCAGTTTTTCATATTGCCAAAAATGAAAGAATCGTATCGTCATCCATCCATTTGTGCCGTCCATTGATTCATTCAATGCAGAATGGAATTGCAAACACTTGAATTACAGTAACGCACAATGCGGCGCAATATGGTACTCGTAAAGTTCCATCATGTCAATATCAATTTATCACTCACACACACATATACATTCAGACCTATAGTTTTATTCTCTCTCATACACACTCTTGCTCTCATGGTTTGATGAGTTGCGAAGTAGATCTTCTTGCAACGTGGCAAAGGAATTGTTTACAATTTTCGTTATCCCAAACAAAGAAAAAAAGGAAAAGGAACTTCAACAAATGTGCGTGAATTAAAGCAGATGTCATCTGCCTTGGGTCAACGATCCCAGGATAGAGATTTGAGTTGCAAGAACTCTTTTCCACTCTATCCCATTTGCAAAAACAAACAATATTCTGTGGTGGGTTGTAAGGGCGTTTGATGGGTGTGGGTTGTTGTCGATGGAGAAAAGTAGAGAAAAAATAAATAGTATTACTTCATTTGACTACTTTGGTTTTTAAATGGTTGAAGTGCTGTAACCCAGCAAACATAGTGATAGTAGTAATGCAGCTGGAGAGATGTTTACTGTTGAGCTGTGGTTTACACTCTCTCTGTAATGTGGGTGACACATCTGAGTGCTTCAAAGCTTCTTTAAGTAGTTTCAGAGGCCTCCACGAGAATTATGATTGATTGCCACCGGCCGCCAGATATATCTTGGTTTGACAAATGAAGCATCCTGGCAACCCATAATTTCAAATCACCTCCCCATAATTCTCACTATTGGGAGAACCTCCCATTTCAAAACCAGCGAACTCCGGACGTTCCCAAAAACTATGTCATGATTTGGTCTTTCGATTTTCAAATCACATGAAAATATTTTATCACTGGGTTATATTCGCAGAATTACTGGTCTGCGTGTGAAGGTTAACAAGTGTTGTTTCAATTTTCGCACTACTTCAACACTAACGGCAGAGTGGCTGCTGAGTGGGTGGTAAGGTGATACTTGTCCATGAGATATCCGATATTCCGATTGTAATGGCAATGCAGAATTGAATGTCATTGATGAGTTACGGTGCGTTGATGTCGTTATTGTTGGTGTTGTGTTGCCATTGTTTTCTGACGATGGTGATGGTAAATATGCCAATGGGGAATGGGTCGATATGTCTTGACATTTTGTGATGTATTGATGATGCTTTTACCGCTTCAGATACAGATGCTACTCTTGAACCCCAACAAGTTTTACCTTAAATTCCAATCACAAACATATTGAAAGTAATGACAAGGGGTGAAGAAGTTGCGTTCGCGGTTGCCACTCGTTGCAAAAATAATTTTATTCTATAGAAAATTTTATTTCCAAAGAAAATTTTGCCAAAATTTTATTTCTATAGAAAAATTTGTCAAAACTTTTTCTATATAGGAAATTTTGTTAAAATTTTATTTCTATAGAAAATTTTGTAAACTTTTTGCGTATAGAAAATTTTCTTAAAATTTGTTAAAATTTTATTTCTATACAAAGTTCTGTCACAATTTTATTTCTATAGAAAATTTTGTCAAAACTTAATTTCAATAAGAAGTTTTGTCAAAATTTTATTTCTAAAGAAATTTTTAATTTTTATTTCTATACAAAATTTTGTCAACATTTTTTCAAAATTTTATTTCTATAGCAAATTTTGTCAAAATTTTATTTCAATAAAAATAAATAAACTTTTGACAAAATTTTATTTCTATAGAAAATTTTGTGAAAATTTTATTTCTATGGAAAATTTTGTGAAAATTTTATTTCTATAGAAAATGTTCTGAAAATTTTATTTCTTTAGAAAATTTTGTCAAAATTTTATTTCTATAGAAAATTTTAGGGCTGTTTTCTTTTAGCACTGGATACCCTAAGCCGTGAAGAACTAAAAGAAAACAGATTACTCGTTTATCCAGGACATCTCCAAAAATATGCAACACTGTCATCAGCTGTTTAAAAACAATCACAGAAAAGAAGTGAAATCTTGCATTTTTAATGTATGAAATGCTCCAATTAGTAATAAATATTTACTGCTGCGATTATTTATGACACTATACCACTTTGAATTACATGTTTTTCGATAAATTAGTCACAATAAAGTGCTATTGTGAATCGATGAAGCGTCACTTCATCAAAACACAATCTGGCAAGATAGGCGCGACTTGCACTGGCGAGATGTTCTGGATAGAACACCAGTGCAACGATGTTCTGGATAGTCAATACAAATGTTGTATCCAGTGCAAAAAGAAAACAGCCCTTTTGTTAAAACTTTATTTCTATAGAAAATTTTGTTAAAATTTTATTTTTATAAAAAATTTTGTCAAATTTTTATTTGATCAACAATTTTGTCAAAATTTTTTTTATAGAAAAATTTGCCAAATTTTATTTCTATAGAAAATTTTGTCAAAATTTTATTTTTGTAGACAATTTTGTCAAATTTTTATTTTATCGTAAATTTGGAAAAAAAAAAATATTTCTATAGACAATTTTGCCAAATTTTTATTTCACCGACAATTTTATCAATTTTTTTATCGTAAATTTGGCAAAAATTTTATTTCTATAGACAATTTTGCCAAATTTTTTTTTGATCGACAATTTTGTCAAAATTTTATTTCTATAAAAAATTTTGTCAAAATTTTATTTCTATAGAAAATTTTGTCAAAATTTTATTTCTATATGAAAATTTTGTCAAAATTTTATTATTATAGAAAATTTTGTCAAAAATTTATTTGACAAAACATTTTCTCAAAATTGAATATCTGTAGAAAATGTTGATAAAATTTTATTTAGTTTTTTATTGTTGGTTTGTACTGTAATCATATTTATTGTTTTGATCTCAGCTTAAAAACCATTGTGTTAACTAACCTATAAGGAAAAGAGATATGTTTGTATGAATTTATTTTCGGCATAAGTCGGCTATCAATGTAAAACCTTTTTTAGGAATGTTCAAGTGTGGTTCATTGTTGGGTTAAATGAACCGCCTGAATTTATTCTGATAATTGATTGATAGTTTTGCTGCAAGTAGAGGATGCTGATGAGGAATGTGGTAATTCCGAAACGTGCGTCCATCCCACTATCTTGCAGCCTATAGGGCTTTGCCCAAATAAATTTGACAAACATTCTTTTCCTCTGTTGGTTAAGCTACACTTGTAGTTTGGTCAATGTATGTTTTTAAGCTGAAATCAAAAAAACAACAATAATGATTAAAGAAAAAAACCAACAATAACAAAACAAAACGAATGGAAAAAATTTTATTTCTATAAAAAATTTTATCCAAATTGTATTACTATAGAAAATTTTGTCAAAATTTTATTTCTGTAGAAAATTTTGTCAAAATTTTATTTCTATAGAAAATTTTGTCAACATTTTATTTTTATGGAGAATTTTGTCAAAATTTTATTTCTATAGAGAATTTTGTCACAATTTTATTTCAACAAACTTTTTCTAAAAATTATATTTTTATAGAAAATTTTCTAAAAATTATATTTTTATAGAAAATTTTGTCAACATATTATTTCTATAGAAAATTTTGTCAAAATTTTATTTCTTTCTATAGAAAATGTTGTCAAAATTTTCTTTCTTTAGAAAATTTTTTCAAAATTTTATATCTATGGAAAATTTTGCTAAAATTTTATTTCAATAGAAAATTTTCGAAAAATTTTATTTCTATTGGAACATTTTGTTAACATTTTATTTCTAAAGAAAATGTTGTCATAGTTTTATTTTATAGAAAATTTTGTCAAAATTTTATTTCTATAGAAAGTTATGTCAAAATTTTATTTCTACAGAAAATTTTCTAAAAATTATATTTTTATAGAAAATTTTCTCAAAATTTTATTTCTATAGAAAATTTTGTCAAAATTTTATTTCTATGGAGAATTTTGTCAAAATTTTATTTCTATAGTCAAAATTTTTAGTTCTACAGAAAATTTTGTGAAAAATTTATTTTTTTTAAAATTTTCTCAAAATTTTATTTCTATAGAAAATTTTGTCAAAATTTTATTTCTTTAGAAAATTGTGTCAACATTTTATTTCTATAGCAAATGTTGTAAAAATTTTATTTCTACAGAAAATTTTGTCAAAATTTCATTTCTTCATACAATTTTGTCAAAATTTTATTTTGATAGAAAATTTTGTCAAAATTTTATTTTGATAGAAAATTTTGACAAAATTTTATTTCTATTGAAAATTTTGTCAACATTTTATTTTGATAGAAAATTGTGTCAAAAGTTTATTTTGATAGAAAATTTTTTCAAAATTTTATTTCTATAGAAATTTTTTTTCAAGATTTTATTTCTATAGAAAAAATCTAGCAAAATATCATGAATTCTACCAATCTAGCAAACAGTTAAAAATCTACCATTTTTAGTAGATTTCTGCCAACTGTGGCAACTGTGGTTGCGTTGCGTATTATAAGTGCGATGGAGAAGTGTAAGTGTGCAGTTTATGGCTAATATATTTTTTCTGAAAAACAACACCCCCTCACCCTCCCCCTCCGTAACCACCTCATTGCAATTGTTTTTCTCAATTTTCATCAGGACTGATTGTACTCTGTCAACAGTTGAACACAAACGAAAGTTAGCCCACAAAACGTACATCTGTGCCTGAGTTGGATGATGACCATCCAGAATGAATGGCTAACTGACTCCACCAAATGTTTCTTCGTGGGTTCACTCGCCAACCATCCATTGGTTGATGGAGTGTGGGCTTGGGTTAAATGTTTATCGAATGTTTTTCGTTTTTCTTTTTTTTTTGTTTTTTGTACGAGCTCAGGTGCATTTATTTATTGCCTCTTACATATCTGTAATTGAGTGTTTTTCCTGCATACAACGTTCCACAGACTGCTCTGGTATTCGACTATTGGACTGTTTATATTAATAGGGCCCCCGATATAGTTATGTTGTTTTTGTTGCATTGGTCGCAGATACATACATTGGCCACTGTTGCGTTTTTCAATACGCAAAAACAAAAAAAAAAAGAATTGAAAATCCCAAAGAAAAACACTACAACAGCATTATCAGCATCATCAATATTTCCAACACCAGCAAAAGAGGAAAATTTTATAGAAGGCTGACAAGTGTTTGATGTTGGTTTTGTTGTTCTTTAGTACCAATTTTATCGAAGTATTTGGTATGCGATTGTGTTTTCATTTAGGTTTGGCCCTTTCCGATGCCTTCCCCCCTGGTCCTTGGTGCTGATCAATTGTTTTTGTTTCTGATATTTTTTAAATTGCATTTAAGTGCTTCGTTGTTTGTTTTTTATTTTCCACCCATGTGACCATTAATTTACCAAGCCAGCTCATCTGTTTGGTCAGCTAACAGCTCAGGCACTGTAGGGCTCGAAACAATATCGACCCTCATCGACATAGATATCATGGATAGATGAACATATTTACTTGAGTTTTAATGATTGGAGAAGGCAGGTTGCAGATCTATCCTTCAATGAAGTTAAAATGGGGTCCTGCGGACACTGAGCCAGCGGACTCCATGGGAGATTGCTCCGTTTGTTTTGGGTAAGTGTTCGAAAAGAACCCATGGTTCTGTCTCAATCAAACCTAATTCATTTTCATCGCCAAGGCAAGAATTTACCAAGAGTTGAATACCGGAACAGACTCCTTAATTTGCCCATAGTGCTATCAGGACTTTCTTCTCTCACCAATAGATAGAACCCTTGAGGCGCTAGTCCTTCTGAGCGTAGTAGATTTTTTTGCAGGATTTTTCCTAACAAACCAATACTATAAAGGTACATAACAGGTTGGCTGATAAGTCCCCGGTCTGATACATAGATGGCGTCGCTAGTATTAAATGCATATTATTTTTATATAGTGCCAACCTTCAAATGATTCGTGTCAAAATTTGACGTCTGTAAGTCAATTAGTTTGTGAGATAGAGCGTCTTTTGTGAAGCAACTTTTGTTATTGTGAAAAAAAAAGTGGAAAAAAGGAATTTCGTGTTTTGATAAAGTACTGTTTTCTGAAGGGAAAAAATACGGTGGAAGCAAAAACTTGGCTTGATAATGAGTTTCCGGACTCTGGCCCAGGGAAATCAACAATAATTGATTGTTATGCAAAATTCAAGCGTGGTGAAATGAGCACGGAGGACGGTGAACGCAGTGGACGCTCGAAAGAGGTGGTTACCGACGCAAACATCAAAAAAATCCACAAAATGATTTTGAATGACCGTAAAATGAAGTTGATCGAGATAGCAGAGGCCTTAAAGATATCAAAGGAACGTGTTGGTCATATCATTCATCAATATTTGGATATGCGGAAGCTCTGTGCAAAATGGGTGCCGCGCGAGCTCACATTTGACCAAAAACAACAACGTGTTGATGATTCTGAGCGGTGTTTGCAGCTGTTAACTCTTAATACACCCGAGTTTTTCCGTCGATATGTGACAATGGATGAAACATGGCTCCATCACTACACTCCTGAATCCAATCGACAGTCGGCTGAGTGGACAGCGACCGGTGAACCGTCTCCGAAGCGTGGAAAGTCCCAATAGTCCGCTGGCAAAGTAATGGCCTCTGTTTTTTTTTTTGATGCGCATGGTATAATTTTTATCGATTATCTTGAGAAGGGACAAACAATCAACAGCGACTATTATATGGCGTCATTGGAGTGTTTGAAGGTCGAAATCGCGGCAAAACGGCCCCATATGAAGAAGAAAAAAGTGTTGTTCCACCAAGACAACGCACCGTACCACAAGTCATTGAGAACGATGGCAAAAATTCATGAATTGGGCTTCGAATTGCTTCCCCACCCACCGCATTCTCCAGATCTGGCTCCCAGCGACTTTTTCTAGTTCTCAGATCTCAAAAGGATGCTCGCAGGGGAAAAAATTTGGCTGCAATGAAGAGGTGATCGCCGAAACTGAGGCCTATTTTGAGGCAAAACCGACGGAGTACTACCAAAATGGTATCAAGAAATTGGAAGGTCGTTATAATCGTTGTATCGCTCTTGAAGGGAACTAAGTTGAATAATAAAAACGAATTTTGACAAAAAAAATGTGTTTTTCTTTGTTAGACCGGGGACTTATCAGTCAACCTGTTACTGCGACCTTTGCAGATTGTAGTCCTTATTTTAGATATAGTGGAAGTCCCTTCTGTCAGGCTCACATAGCCTACTCAGTCCATTGTGATACCAGAAATTTTGAACTTCTCTCTTCTCCGTTCATCTTGGATAATAGCTCGAAACGTAATGTCATTTTCATCGCAATGACGCGAATTTACCGAAGTCGAATGTGGAAGGCAGAAATACACAAGTACTCAGTTGAAAGTCAGAATGGATGGCGACACAGTTCCGACTAAAAATTTTCCCAAAATTTCGAGATCACATTCGACAGCTTTTTCAAATCGCCTGCCCAGGATATAAGTGGTAGAAACTGGAGGTTTGCACGTGGCAAAAAATTGTCCTGACTCACGAAAATTTTGGCGGCATCGGCGTGAGTGTGATTTACCAACCAAATGTCGTGCGTGAGCGTGGGTCACGAAAATAATATGTGCGTGAGTAACGAATTTCGGAAAAACACGTTCACGAAAATAATCCCGCTTACGAACATAAAATGCTTACGAGTTGAATTCACTTATAATTTTAGCGACATCCTAAGTGTTAAGAGTTTTATAACGTTCTCGATTTTAATCATACTCATGTTTTCACTCAGGTTCTTTTGGTAAATTACTCATAAAATTATTCGCGAGTCACCAGGTATTTCATAAGTCACGACATTTTTCGTGAGTCACGATATTTTTTGTGAGTTACGATATTTAAAAGATTTTCGTGCGTGAGTACAAATTTTCTTTTCGTGAGCGTGAGTCCTACGCAAAAATATCGTGCGTGAATAAGATATCTCCGTCGTGAGTGTGCGTGAGAAAAATATTACTCACGTGCACACCTATAATAACATAGAACAAGGCCCTCAAGTCAAGTCCAACTGTCGGCACTGTTGAGGTGTGGCCAAAGAAACCTTTTTGACTAGAGCGCGAGATCTAGCGCTTCAAAAGAAAACTTCTAGATCAGGCAGTATACCAGACAGGTCTGAACCGGATTCATGAGAATACTGAAGCTGATGCCGTGAAAAGCTACAAGGTTAATCCTCTTCTCGGAGACCGAACACCGTCCATAGGAAAGAGACCTCGCACGACAGAAATGGGTTGTTGTGGTCTAATATTAATACCGGTCTCCCTATTTTACACCTTGGGGATGATAGAAGGCGTAATGGCCCAAAAACAAAAATCGAAAATTGTCAAACAAAAAAAATTCAATTCTAACCAAATTGCGGGATTTTTCATTATGAAAAAAAAAACCCAACAATTTTGGGGGTTATAATATTTTTTGGGAATGTTGAGCCATTTTTCAAATGAAAATTTCCACAGTTCTCAAAAAATGAAAAATTCCCCAATAACAAGTTCATTTTTTAATTATGGTTCAAGAATTTTTCGTTTTCTAATTTAAATAACATTTGAACAAAGAAATAAAAATACACTGAAAAAACAGTGAACCCACCAGGATGAAAACTTTCGGTTAATTTTACAAAATTTTGAATATTTGTAGAAAATTTTAACTAAACAGTATTATAAACGTTGTCATCACGCCGATGTCATAAAAATAAGTAAATATTTTCCACAAATTCAAGAAAATTTATTAGACATAACTAAGTTTCTTCACTTGTTAATGAAAATTTTGTAGTTTGAAGGAAAAACTTGGAGTTCAAAATTGCAAGAATGTCTTTAGTGACATACGAAGTTCATGATGGACGCAGTTTTGGTAAAATTTACAAATTTAAAGAAATTCTGAACTATTTTGTGGAAGACACGAATTTAGTTAATCTTTATGCTTCAGTTGAGTAAATATCTTTTTTTTTCGTGTTTAGTTAATTTAACTAACGTTCACAAAAAAAAATTATTAGAGTAAAGAAAACTTTCTCCACACATAATAATTCCATGAACTAATATAAAGTTAAATTGGCTGTAGTGAAATAGAGAGTTCACTTTTTTTATACCCTCCACCATAGGATGGGGGGTATATTAACTTTGTCATTCCGTTTGTAACACATCGAAATAATGCTCTAAGACCCCATAAAGTATATATATTCTGGGTCGTGGTGAAATTCTGAGTCGATCTGAGCATGTCCGTCCGTCCGTCTGTTGAAATCACGCTAACTTCCGAACGAAACAAGCTATCGACTTGAAACTTGGCACAAGTAGTTGTTATTAATGTAGGTCAGATGGTATTGCAAATGGGCCATATCGGTCCACTTTTACGTATAGCCCCCATATAAACGGACCCCCAAATTTGGCTTGCGAGGCCTCTAAGAGAAGCAAATTTCATCCGATCCGGCTGAAATTTGGTACATGGTGTTAGTATATGGTTTCTAACAATCGTGCAAAAATTGGTTCATATCGGGCTTTAATTATATATAGCCCCCATATAAACCGATCCCCAGATTTGACCTCCGGAGCCTCTTAGAGGAGCAAAAGTCATCCGATCCAATTGAAATTTGGTCCGTGGTGTTAGTATATTGTCTCCAACAACCATGCAACAATTGGTCCACATCGGTCAATAATTATATATAGCCCCCATATAAACCGATCCCCCGATTTGGCTTGCGAGGCTTCTAAGAGAAGCAAATTTCATCCGATCCGGCTGAAATTTGGTACATGGTGTTAGTATATGGTCTCTAACAACCATGCAAAAATTGGTCCACATCGGTACATTATTATATATAGCCCCCATATAAACCGATCCCCCGATTTGGCTTGCGAGGCCTCTAAGAGAAGCAAATTTCATCCGATCCGGCTGAAATTTGGTACATGGTGTTAGTATATGGTCTCTAACAACCATACAAAAATTGGTCCACATCGGTACATTATTATATATAGCCTCCATATAAACCGATCCCCCGATTTGGCTTGCGAGGCCTCTAAGAGAAGCAAATTTCATCCGATCCGGCTGAAATTTGGTACATGGTGTTAGTATATGGTCTCTAACAACCATGCAAAAATTGGTCCACATCGGTCCATAATTATATATAGCCCCCATATAAACCGATCACCAGATTTGACCTCCGGAGCCTCTTGGAAGACCAAAATTAATCTGATTCATCTGGTATCCAACAACCATGCAGGAATTGGTTCATATCAGTCCATAATTATATATAGCACCCATATAAACCGATCCCCAGATTTGACCTCCGGTGTCTTTTGGAGAAGCAAAATTCATCCGATCTGGTTGAAATTTTGTACGTGGTGGTAGTATATGATATATAACAACCATGCCAAAAGTGGTCCATATCAGTCCATAATCACATATAGCCCCCATATAAACCGATCCCAAGATTTGGTTTTGGAGCCTCTTGGAGGAGCAAATTTCATCCGAGTCAGTTGAAATTTGGTACATTGTGCTAGTATATGGCCGTTAACAACCATGCCTAACTAGGTCCATATCGGTCTATAGTTATACACAGTCTCACACAAGTTTACATACGGTTAAAGAATTTGTATACGGTTAAAGAATTTGTATATATCATTTCGTTTTAGTAAATTAATTTGAAAATCAAAGTAATTGTTAATTTTCAAGAAGATTTTATTGATGTGGATTATAAACAACAACAAGAAACATGTTTAGTTAGGAGTTAAAAACTCAGGGGTATGTAAACTTATGTGAGGCTGTGTATATAGCCCTCAGATAAATCGATCCCCAATCACACAAAAATTGGTCCATATCAATAACTGTATATAGCCCCCACATAAGCGACCCCCATATTTCAATTCTGGCTCCCTACGTACCATGCAAAAGTCCCTATCGATTCGTAATTATTTGTAGACTTATCTACACATACTTTTTTTGTCTAATGTATTCCACGTATGGACTAACTCACAATGTAGAAAGCGATTTAAGATACCACAACCCAAGTAATTCGATTGTGGATGACAGTCTTTCGTAGAAGTTTCTACGCAATCCATGGTGGAGGGTACATAAGATTCGGCCTGGCCGAACTTATGGCCGTTTATACTTGTTTGAGTGTAACATAGTTGGGGTATCGCAATGGACGAGCGATCACATCCCACAACGGACATATTGCCCAAATATATTGTTAGGCTCTATGATCGGTCTCATATCGCCCAATTTTAGATTGTTACGTTCTTCACAATCGCGGTCATAAAATATGCGGACATAATGGCGAATATTTTTTATATGTACCCTCCACCATAGGATGGGGTTTGTTAACTTTGTCATTCCGTTTGTAACACATCAAAATATTGGTCTAAGACCCCATAGAGTATATATATTCTGTGTTGTGGTGAATTTCTGAGTCGATCTAGAGATGTCCGTCCGTCCGTCTATGGCACAAGTCGTTGTTGTTGATGTACTCGTATGTAGGATGGTATTGCAAATGGGCCATATCGGACCTCTTTTACGTATGGACTATACTTTTATATGGGGGCTCCATATAAACGGACCCCCATATTTGACTTGCGGAGTCTCTTAGAGAAGCAAATTTCCTCCGATCAGGTTAAAATTTTGTTCGTGGTGTTAGTATATGGTCTCTAATATTCACGCTTAATTTGGTTCAAATAGCTCCAGAATTATATATACCCCCCATATAAACCGATCACCAGATTTTATTTGCGGATCCTCTTGGAGGAACAAATTTCATCCGATCCGGTTGGAATTCGGTACGTTGTATTGATATATGGTCTCTAATACCCATGCAAAAATTGATCCAAATCGGTCTATAATTACATATAGCCCCCATATAAACCGATCCCCAGATTTGACCTCCGCAGCATCTTGGAGGAGCAAATTTAATCCGATTCGGTTGAAATTTTCTATGTTGTGTAAGTATATGACAACTAGCAACCATGCAAAAATTTATCCATATCGGTCCATAATTATGTTATATATAGCCCCCATATAAGCCGATCCATAGGTTTGACCTCTGAAGCCTCTTGGAGGAGCAAATTTCTTGGAGGCGAAAATTTCATCTGATTAGGCTGAAATTTGCTACGTTGTGTTAGTATATAGTCGTAAACAACCATGCCAAAAGTGGCTCATACCGGTCTATAGTTATGTATAGCCCCCAGATAAGCCGATCCCCAGATTTTATTATACCCTGCGCCACACTGTGGAACAGGGTATTATAAGTAAGTGCATATGTTTGCAACACCCAGAAGGAGACGAGATAGACACATGGTGTCTTTGGCAATAATGCTCAGGGTGGGTCCCTGAGTCGATCTAGCCATGTCCGTCCGTCTGTCTGAACACATTTTTGTAATCAAAGTCTTGGTCGCAGTTTTAGTACAATCGCCTTCAAATTTGGCACAAGTTCCTATTTTGGGTCAGAATAGAACCCTGTTGATTTTGGAAGAAATCGGTTAAGACTTAGATATAGCTCCCATATATATCTTTCGCCCGATATACACTAATATGGACCCAGAAGCCAGAGTTTGCTTGAAATTTTGCACAAACATAACACTTGGACGTATAGTCAAGTGTGCAAAATTTTATTGAAATCGGTTCAGATTTAGATATAGCACCTATATATATCTTTCGCCCGATATGGACTAATACGGTCCCAGAAGCCAGAATTTTAACCCAATTTGTTTGAAATTTTGCACTAGGACTACAATTAGTAGTGTAGTCAAGTGTGGCAAATTTTATTGAAATCGGTTTAGATTTAGATATAGCTCCCATATATATCTTTCGCCCGATATGGACAAATATGGTCCTAGAAGCCAGAGGTTTGGCCCAATTTGATTGAAATTTTGCACTAGGAGTACAACTAGTAGTGTATATATATTTTTCACCGATCTGGTCATAATTGCAAAAAAAACTTGCAAATTATCAGCCAAATCGGTTCAGATTTAGATATAGCTCCCATATATAGCTTTCGCCCGACTTACACTCATTTGCCCACATAGCCCAATTTTTTGCTCCGATTTAGTGTGTAAATATAACCATAGCGATAGGCGGTAGGCGAAACATTTTTGCCGCAACGGCAAATACAATAAGCTTGACGGCGAATAATTCCCTTTTTCACGTTTCCTAGCGTTTTTTGTTGTCAATACAGCATGCTTTGACAATATTAAACAATGAAGTTGAATAAAAACATACAATGGCTTGTTATTTGTTGAGTTATTTCAAGAAAAAATAATCTACACGTGTCCAGGCAACAGCAATTGAGTTAAAAAAATTGATAAGCGATGGCAACACCAGTTTTCGCCAAGGAGTTAGAATAAGTTTTAATTTAGCGACACGCCGCTAGCCGTCACGGTATTCCGTCGCGGATTTTGGGCTTCCCATAAGAAATACACGTAAATAAGTGTTCGCCTACCGCCTATCGCTATGGTTATATTTACACACTTAGTTGAAATTTTGTACAGGGAGTAGAATTAGCATTATAGCTATGCGTGTCAAATTTGGTTGAAATCGGTTCAGATTTAGATATAGCTTCCATATATAGCTTTTGCATAGGGAGTAAAATTAGCATTGTTACTATGTGTGCCAACTCCCTTAATGTCATGCTACATCTATTGCCTTTAGACATTTTGGCCAAACAGTCAGCTGCAACAACGGCTGTGCGGTTGCGCGAGCTATCGCTGTGGTCGGAAAAAATGTACGGTCATAGTTCGGTCCTCAAAGTAATGCCAGATGTGCCTAACGTAGTGGATTACACCCTGGCAAAACCACTTTTCGACAAAAAGTTTGAAACTCTAATTTCCAACAGTGAGGCGTGGTGTACACAGACCCCGGGGAATAAAAGATATATAGATTTCTATACTGATGGCTCCAAATTGAATGGACAAGTGGGGTTCGGAGTATATTCTAAAGATCTGGAAATTCGAATAGCGAAAAGATTACCTAATCACTGTAGTGTTTTTCAGGCTGAAATATTGGCAATAAGAGAGGTGGTGAATTGGCTGAGAAGTAATGTTCCAACAAATATTGGCATTAATATATACTCAGACAGTCAATCTGTAATAAAATCCTTGGACTCTGTGTTCCTTAACTCAAAAACGGCCACAGACTGCCGCAAATCTCTAAACGAGATGGCTGAGCAGTACAATATTCACCTAATATGGGTGCCTGGTCATAGGAACATACCGGGGAACTGTGAAGCAGATGTGTTAGCAAGGCTAGGAACTACCTTACATATTCCAGGGGAACTAGAATCTGTTGGTATGCCTCTGGCCACTTGCAAGCTCTTAGTGCGTGAGAAGGCTGTTATGATGGCCAATATTCGATGGGAAAATTGCAAGGGTTGTAACGACACCAAGCAAATATGGCCCCATTTAAACTTAAACCGCACACTAGATATGCTAGTGTTCTCAAGGCGTCAGATAGCACTCCTAATATCTGCTATAACGGGTCGCTGCCTGATAGGCGAATTTGCAAAAACTATAGGTGCGAAGTATAATGACTATTGTATAAGCTGTCATGACGTGGAGGAAAAGGAATCAATTAAACACCTCTTGTGTGAGTGTCCTGCTTTTTGTGTAAGGCGTAAGCGAATTTTAGGAGCATATAGCTTTAGATTACTGGCTGACCTGGAAAACGTTAACTTAAGCAGTTTGTTAATGTTTTTGGAGCAATCTGGTTGGTTCCACAAAAGTAAATAATAGAGAAGGTTCAGTGGTTAAGACTAGAAGTGCCCATATGTAATAGGTACTTTTAGTTAAATGTGGTATCACAATGGACTGAATAGTCTAAGTGAGCCTGAAATTTAATCGGGCTGCCACTTTAACCTAACCTTAACCTAACCTATGTGTGCCAAATTTGGTTGAAATCGGTTCAGATTTGGATATATCTCCCATATATAGATTTCGTCCGATTTACACTCATATGACCACAGAGGCCAATTTTTGACTCCGATTTAGTTGAAATTTTACACAGGGAGTAGAATTAGCATTGTAGCTATGCGTGCCAAATTTGGTTGACATCGGTTCAGATTTAGATATAGCTCCCATATATATATTTTTCTGATTTCGACAAAAATGGTCAAAATACCAACATTTTTCTTGTTAAATCGCCACTGCTTAGTCGAAAAGTTGTAAAAATGACTCTAATTTTCCTAAACTTCTAATACATATATATCGAGCGATAAGTCATAAATAAACTTTTGCGAAGTTTTCTTAAAATTGCTTCAGATTTAAATGTTTGCATTAGCCAACTTAAATTTTGAGTCTATAGATTTTGTAGAAGTCTATCAAATTCTGTCCAGATCGAGTGATATTTAAATGTATGTATTTGGGACAAAGCTTTATATATAGCCCCCCACACATTTGACGAATATAATATGGTATCGAAAATTTAGATCTACAAAGTGGTGCAGGGTATAATATAGTTGGCCCCGCCCGACTTTAGACCTTCCTTACTTGTTTTTACTAACATTGTGTTCCCCCCTAGTGCATTAGCCGAGTTATATTTTGAGTCTATAGATTTTGTACAAGTCTATCAAATTCTGTCCAGATCGAGTGATATTTAAATGAATGAATTTGGGACAAACCTTTATATATAGCCCCCAACACATTTGACGTATGTGATATGGTGTCGAAAATTTAGATCTACAAAGTGGTGCAGGGTATAATATAGTCGGCCCCGCCCGACTTCAGACTTTCCTTACTTGTTTTGGCATAGCTTCTTCTTTTTTTGATTATTCATTATTGTTGTTGACCATAATAACATTTCCCTATAATATAATAATTTTTCCCCTTTGAACCCACTGTCGTCGACTGTAAAATTCGAACATATTCATTCATGCACATGTCCAGTTAGCCAACCATTACAGTCAGCTAGTAAACCATCAGTGGCACTCTCGTCTATTCAATCATTCATCCAATTCTTGCTGACTGACGCCCACACACACACACACAAGTCAGCCATTCGCACCGGTCGCGTATGCCTGGCATAAGCAAAATATAAAGGGTGATTCTTTTGAGGTTAGGATTTTCATGCATTAGTATTTGACAGATCACGTGGGATTTCAGACATGGTGTCAAAGAGAAAGATGCTCAGTATGCTTTGACATTTCATCATGAATAGACTTACTAACGAGCAACGCTTGCAAATCATTGAATTTTATTACCAAAATCAGTGGCAGAAAATCCGCTTTTTTATCGACAAATTTTGTTCAGCGATGAGGCTCATTTCTGGTTGAATGGCTACGTAAATAAGCAAAATTGCCGCATTTGGAGTGAAGAGCAACCAGAAGCCGTTCAAGAACTGCCCATGCATCCCGAAAAATGCACTGTTTGGTGTGGTTTGTACGCTGGTGGAATCATTGGACCGTATTTTTTCAAAGATGCTGTTGGACGCAACGTTACGGTGAATGGCGATCGCTATCGTTCGATGCTAACAAACTTTTTGTTGCCAAAAATGGAAGAACTGAACTTGGTTGACATGTGGTTTCAACAAGATGGCGCTACATGCCACACATCTCGCGATTCTATGGCCATTTTGAGGGAAAACTTCGGAGAACAATTCATCTCAAGAAATGGACCGGTAAGTTGGCCACCAAGATCATGCGATTTGACGCCTTTAGACTATTTTTTGTGGGGCTACGTCAAGTCTAAAGTCTACAGAAATAAGCCAGCAACTATTCCAGCTTTGGAAGACAACATTTCCGAAGAAATTCGGGCTATTCCGGCCGAAATGCTCGAAAAAGTTGCCCAAAATTGGACTTTCCGAATGGACCACCTAAGACGCAGCCGCGGTCAACATTTAAATGAAATTATCTTCAAAAAGTAAATGTCATGGACCAATCTAACGTTTCAAATAAAGAACCGATGAGATTTTGCAAATTTTATGCGTTTTTTTTAAAAAAAAAGTTATCAAGCTCTTAACAAATCACCCTTTACATGGACTCGAACATCTCTACTCTGGCCACCCCTCAGACAATGAATGGTTCAATGTTGCATATGGAGAGAGATAACAAACGATTGCATCGTTTACACATATGTTTAACAAACTCATTTATTTAAATTTATTTTATTTCGTATTTTTTTCAGTTTAACACACAATTGTAAAAAAAAGTGTTTCACTGCATGGTAGAGACCATTTCATTTGATTCTTTGTTGGCCACTTTTTTTTTTCTCGATGGCCTTATGGACATCTGAAGTAGATACAGCGTTATTTGGGCCAATATTATTTGAGTGAAGTGTTCGAGAAGAGCTAGTTTGAATTTTTTGTTTTTTTTTTTTTTTGTGGGAGGGGGAGGGGTGGCTATGGCATAATCGTTTATGTCAAGCATTTGGTGATTGTTGAAATAATTGGGTGTAAAATAATCCGGATATTGATATCGATTTGATCTTCATTTATTAGAAGATTTCCATTCACACATCGGGTGATTAAGGAACATTTAGTAGTGAGATAAGTAGCTATTGATTGACATCATTTGATATAGTGTTATGGGATTTTCTTTGAGGAGTGATTATAGACCAAAATAAACAAATAAGTTTATGCAAAAGCTCATATCTCTATAATTACACAGTACAACAGATGATTTGCCAACTCAATTCTGAGAACAGTATGTGAAATTATACCCAAAAAGAATAATTTCTGCATCATTAGTTTTGTCTTCTTACCTGCCGAAATATTTTTAATATCGATTTCAATTTAGTACTATCGTATAGGGGAATATATCACGTTTTAGGCCCTGTTGTTTGATATAGATCGACAGCCACTAGCCCGATTTAGTTGAAATAAATAAAAATTCCCTTAATCTGTTCATATATTGTTTTCCTATACAGGCAACAGTTTCCAAGTTAAAAATAAATCTCCAATAAAAAATGAAGAAAATTTTTTTTTTTTTTAATTCATAAAAAATACAAAACGGAAATAAGTTTCAAGTGTAGTTACTTTTTCGCAAAGTCACATAACCTATGAGCAAAATGAGACAAAGATCATGAAAATCGATGCACGCGCTTCGCTTTTATTCGCAATTGAGTAAAGGTATGAATTAAAAAAAAAAAATATAAAAAAATTAAAAAATGATTATGCAAAAACAAAAAATAATTTATAAAAAACTTTATAAAAATAAAATAATATGCAATTAATACGCAATTATAATATGCATAAAAACAAAATTTAGAAAATTTTTTCAATTACTGGCAATATCCATGCTTGCAGAAGTTGACGCTTGTGGTAACTTCAAATCGATATTAAAAATATTTCGGCAGGTAAGAAGACAAAACGAATGATGCAGAAATTATTCTTTTTGGTTATAATTTCACATACTGTTCTCAGAATTGAGTTGGTAATCAACGAACTGAAAAAATATTGTACTGTGTTAGATACGGCTACACAGTTGCCACCGTTGCACTATGGGGCCAATGCCCAGATTCGGCGGCAAAAACTCAGTTTTTTTTATAGTGGAAATTTGGAAAAACTGAAAATGTAAATCTGTTACAGACATCCCAGTAGCTCAAAATACAACATATGACAAACATGTGGCAACTCATTGTTCCTAAAACAATCTGGCTAAGTTGGCTCTTTTTTTGTTTGTTTAAATTTTGATACGTTAGTTAAAAAACATATTATAGAAAATTGGACGTACAAAAGAAACTAATAGGCAAATTCACATTGTGTAAAATGGAAAATATTACTAAAGATAGGTAAAATAACATTAATATATTAAAAATGCATATGTGTTTGTGTAAAAAGCATTGTGTTGTGTTAAAGTGATAAGTTTTTTTATTGTGATTTTCATGTAATGTTTGTATTTAGTGGAATAGTACTTTCTGTATTCATGTGTATTCATGGAGATGTTGGTATGAGATGAAAGGTAACGATGAAAAAATTCAAAATACTAAAAAACAAGTACTCGCATATACGGCCGTAAGTTCGGCCAGGGCGAATCTTATGTACCCTCCACCATGGATTGCGTAGAAACTTCTACGAAAGACTGTCATCCACAATCGAATTACTTGGGTTGTGGTATCTTAAAACTTCTTAACATAGTTTTCTAAATTGTGAGTTAGTCCATACGTGCTATATGTTAGACCAAAAAGGTATGTATAGGTAAGTCTACAAATAATTACGAATCGATATGGACTTTTTGCATGGTACTTAGAGAGCCAGAATTGAAATATGGGGGTCGCTTATATGGGGGCTATATACAATTATGAACTTAATATGGTCCAATTTTTGTGTGATTGGGGATCGATTTATCTGAGGGCTATACATAACTATAGACCTATATGGACCTAGTTAGGCATGGTTGTTAGCGGTCATATACTAGCACAATGTACCAAATTTCAAATGACTCGGATGAAATTTGCTCCTCCAAGAGGCTCCAAAACCAAATCCCGAAATCGGTTTATATGGGGGCTATATATGATTATGGACTGATATGGACCACTTTTGGCATGGTTGTTAAATATCATATACAACCACCACGTACCAAATTTCAATCAGATCGGATGAATTTAGCTCTTCTAAAAGGCACCGGAGGTCAAATCTGGGGATCGGTTTATATGGGGGCTCTATATAAATATGGACTGATATGAACCAATTCCTGCATGGTTGTTGGATACCATATACTAACATCACCTACCAAATTTCAACCGAATCGGATAAATTTTGCTCTTCCAAGGGGCTTCGGAGGTCAAATCTGGGGATCGGTTTATATGGGGGCTATATATAATTATGGACCGACGTGAACCAATTTTTGCATGGCCATTAGAAACCATATACTAACACCATGTACCAAATTTCAGCCGGATCGGATGAAATTTGCTTCTCTTAGAGGCTCCGCAAGCCAAATCTGGGGATCGGTTTATATGGGGGCTATATATAATTATGGACCGACGTGAACCAATTTTTGCATGGCCATTAGGAACCATATACTAACACCATGTACCAAATTTCAGCCGGATCGGATGAAATTTGCTTCTCTTAGAGGCTCCGCAAGCCAAATCTGGGGATCGGTTTATATGGGGGCTATATATAATTATTGACCGATTGACAAAATTTTCTATAGAGCTAAAATGTTGACAAAATTTTCTATAGAGATAAAATTTTTACAAAAATTTCTACAGAAATAAAATTTTGACAAAATTTTCTATAGAGATAAAATTTTGACAAAATTTTCTACAGAGAAAAAATTTTGACAAAATTTTCTATAGAGATAAAATTTTGACAAAATTTTCTATAGAGATACAATTTTGATAAAATTTTCCATAGGTATACAATTTTGACAAAATTTTCTATAGAGATACAGTTTTGACAAAATTTTCTATAGTGATAAAATTTTGACAAAATTTTCTATAGAGATAAAATTTTGACAAAATTTTCTATAGAGATAAAATTTTGACAAAATTTTCTATAGAAAAAAATTTTGACAACATTTTCTACAGAAATAAAATTTTGACAAAATTTTCTATGGAGATAAAATTTTGACAAAATTTTCTATAGAAAAAAATTTTTACAAAATTTTCTACAGAAATAAAATTTTGACAAAATTTTCTATAGAGATAAAATTTTGACAAAATTTTCTATAGAGATAAAATTTTGACAAAATTTTCTATAGAGATAAAATTTTGACAAAATTTTCTATAGAGATAAAATTTTGACAAAATTTTCTATGGAGATCATAGCTTGACAAAATGTTCTATAGAGATCATATTTTGACAAAATTTTCTGTAGAGATAAAATTTTGACAAAAATTTTCTATGGAGATCATATTTTGACAAAATTTTCTATAGAGATAAAATTTTGACAAAATTTTCTATAGAGATAATATTTTGACAAAAATTGTTATATAAAAAAATTTTTGCAGAATAAAACAATTTTTTATGGAGATCATAGTTTGACAAAATTTTCTATAGAGATAAAATGTCGACAAAATTTTCTATAGAGATAAAATTTTGACAAATTTTCTATAGAGATAAAATTTTGACAAAATTTTCTATAGAGATACAATTTTGTTGACGCCAAAAAATATCAAGTGTCGGTCATCTCAAAACTGCGCTTCGCCAGGAATAAGTCAAAATACCGTCACTTTCGTGCAGTGTGTTCAGGCTTTATCGCCCACCCTAAGGTCATAATTCGTGCCAAAGGTAGTCAAATCGAATAAATCTAAACTGATTTAAAATTGGATGGTATTTTCCACATTAAAATATATAATAGGCATTCCTTTGATTCATTACGTGCCAGCCACCCAGAATATCCTTTATATTTGGAATGTTGAAAATTGGTATGTGGTGATATGGGTAACATCGACCCATACATACAGCCCCATTTCAGAGACTACTTCCGCGTCCACGCAACCCCCAAAGAAATCATCATGAACAACATGAAATCACTTTTCCCGCCCGAGTACCTTTTTCAATAAAAAACCACTATTTTGTTTATATTTTTAATAATTTTTTTATTGATTTTTCACAATTTATTTAGTGTTGGTTTTGTAAGATTTCGAATTTGTTTTTTTTTCGACTCAATATTATTTCGATTGTGTTTTACATGCATTCTTGTTTTTTTGTTTGTTTTTTTACATACAATGCCATATTGTAGTTGAATTTTAATTAATTTATTTTTACGTTTTTGTTTCATTTTTTTTTATTATTAATTCAGTTATTTTTCATTATTTTTTGTTTGCAAAGTGGCTTAACATAGATATCTGTTGGTTTTTGTTTTGTTTATAATTAATTTAAATATATTATATTCTCGAGTGTATGGGTGTGT
Source organism: Haematobia irritans (assembly GCF_050003625.1). Classification (NCBI taxonomy): domain Eukaryota; kingdom Metazoa; phylum Arthropoda; class Insecta; order Diptera; family Muscidae; genus Haematobia; species Haematobia irritans. The sequence goes on from NC_134398.1 coordinate 19,239,902, forward strand.
GTGTCGTTTTCAATTGTCAAATAGTTATTAATACACTGTATATAAGTATGTATATATGCAATATTTTGTTTTTCATCGATTTTATATTTTTTTTTTCGTTTTGTATAATTATTATTATTTTTATTTTAATCGATGACGATGATAATAATCATAATATACTAGCTTTTGTTGCATTAAAACGATTGTTTGCAATTACCAATGTAAACTTTTTTTTATCAATTTACTTTATTTTCAGTGAGGGATAAAAAAAAATGAAAATTAAATTTTGGGGGATTTCTTTTTAACTGAATGTAATGCTAAGGCTTGGGTAGGGGTTACAATTCTCATTTTAATAGAGAAACTCGAAAATATTTTGAAATGGATTAAAATGTTGTTTTTATAAATTTTTCTTTTAATTTTTTTTTGACATCTTACAAAACGTAAACACTGGTATTTAATTTGTTTTTTTTTTTTAATTTATATATATGTAAATGAAATAATTTAGTTAAAAAATTAAATTTAGCCTAAAAACAATGAAATGGGGATGAATGGTTCTTATCTATATGGTTATGCTTAATTTATTTTTTTTTTATTATAAAGAAAATTAACATTTATACACAAATTAATTATATTGAATAAATTATATTACAACTTATTTGATTATTTTGAAAAATAAAAATCTTAATTTAATGATTTTTTATTTAATTCGATTTTTACAGTGTACACAATGGGGGTGGTTTATGTCTTGACTTAAACTTATATATATTAGGTTGTTTTTTGCTCTATGGCCTATATTAAACATACTTTATACAAAAACACTATATTTAATATTCTTAGTAAATAAGAATTATTTTTTTTTTTCATTTTTTTATGATTTTATGTATATAATATTTACTAAGTCGTATATATATATTTTTTTTATTTTTGTTTCTTTAAATATAGATAATTAATATACTAATATTATACAAGTCTTGTGAGTAGTGTAAAATTCAACAAAAATTTGTATATATAAAAAAAAATAAAGCTAAAAATCTAGAATATTTTTTAAAAACTTAAAAAAATACTTCAAATATTTAAATAACATTTTTAGACATTTTTTTAATTTTAAATAAAAAAATCTTGAAAAATTTTTTACAAACTTTGAAAAACATTTATGATTTTTTAATGTTAAATTGTAAAATGTTTAAATTAAAATTAGAGTTTTAGAAATTACATTTTTAAATCTCAAAATATAGAATAATTTTTAGAAAATTTGAAATATTTAAATTAAAATTCAAGTTATAGAAATTATATTTATAAATCTCAGAATATAGAATATTTTTTTATAAACTTTAAAAGACATTTGAGATTTTTTACTCTAAAATTTTGAAATATTTAAATAAGCAATATTTTTTTATGTTTTATACATAAAAAACTCAAATCTAAAATTTTAGAATATTTTTTTTTTAACTCAAAAAAATATTCTAAAAGATTTAAATTTTATTTAGAATTTTTAGATATTAATTTTTCTTATGTTTTATGCATAAAAAATGTAATCTAAAACTCCAGAATATTTTTCAAAAACTTTAAAAAATATTTAAGATTTTGTAAATCTAAATATTTTTGAATATTTTAATTATGTCTTAGATTTCCCGATTTTAAATATTTAAATCTAAAAATCTTGAATGTTATTAATAAACTTTAAGACATATTTATGCTTTTTTAACTTGAATATTTTAAAATATTTAACTAACATTTTGAATTTTTAGATATTAAATATTTAAATCTAAAAATCTGGAATATTATTTATGAACTTTAAAAACTATTTAAAAACTTTAAAAACATATTTAAATTTTTTGCTTTAATATTTAAATAATTTTTTAGATTTTTAGATATTAAATTTTCAAATTTAAAATGCACAATATTTAAAAATATTTAAGAGTTTTCAATCGAAAGATTTTAAAATATTTAAATAACATTTTAGATTATTAGATATTAAATTTAAGATCTAAAAATCCAGAATATTATTTATAAACTTTAAAACAAATTTGTTATTCCTAATATTTTAAAGTATTTAAATAAGATTTTTAGATAATAAATTTTTAATATTAAAAATCTTGAATATTTTATAAAAAATTTTAAAAAATATTTCAGGTTTTTTAATTTAAATATTTTAAAGTATAATTAAATATTTAAATTTTAAATGTTAGATTTTTACATAAAAAAATTTTTAATTTCGAAAATTTAGACATTTTTTATAAACTTTAAAAATATATTTTTTCAAGTATTTAAATTACATTTTAGATTTTTAATTTAAAGATTTTAAAATATTTGAATAACATTTTAGATTATTAAATATTAAATTTTATATCTAAAAATCCAGAATATTATTTATAAACTTTAAAACAAATTTGTTATTCCTAATATTTTAAAGTATTTAAATAAGATTTTTAGATATTAAATTTTTAATTTTAAAAATTTAGAATATTTTATAAAAAAGTTTAAAAAATATTTCAGGTCTTTTTATCTAAATATTTTAAAGTCTAATTTAAATATATAAATTTTAAATGTTAGCTTTTTACATAAAAAATTTTAAAATTCAAAAATTTATAAATTTTTTATAAACTTTAAAAAAATATTTAATTTTTTTTAAGTATTTAAATTACATTTTAGATTTTTAGCTATTAAATTTTTTTATATATTATAATTTTTGTTTATATTTATTGAAGTTTTTTTTATAGTATTTCTATTCTTTTTACAGGATCACGCAGTGTTATTTCTTTTTGTTAGGTTTTGAACTGATATCGTTTGTTTTTTTTTCATTTTTGAAAACTTCTTTAACATTTAAGCTTAAAAAAAATTTAATTTAAATGTCAAGTTAATTAGAACTGAATAGGAAAATATTTGTTGAAGCAGAGGTAGCGAGTTTTGTTTTCGTTCTAGAGGTTTTTTTAGGGAAAAAGCTTTAGGTCTAGGTATCTTGATGATTGAGTTTCATATGACGAACATAAAACAGAGCAAATGCTTAGCAACATAACGTCTGGAAGTTTTTCTGGGCTTTTTTTCATATCTTGATATTTTCTATATATTTATATTATAAGCTAATAAATGCAGTTTTGAAATATTTATTATAGTTTTTGTAATTTTTTTTATGGATATTTGAATGGTAACTATTTTCAATGCCATTATTAAAAAAAAATTCAAATTTTAAATAAGGAAGAAAACAAAGGACCAACGATTACAGCAACTGCTGATTAGAATGTCATATTTTGAAAAATTGACCCAATTAATTTTTAACTGAAATTTCTTCAATCACAGAAGTGATGGTATCATCAATCACCCATATCAAATAATAAATTAATTGATACAAAAAATTCGTAGTGATTGATTTTTACTTTAATTAAAATTTGTTTAAATAGATTAAATTTTTAATTGAATATTTTTTTTTGGAAATTTTTGTTTTTGAAATTTAAATTTTTATTAGAAAAAATTTTGCTCCAAATAATTTTTGTGATTGATTTTAATTTAATATTTTGAAAAATTGACCCAATTAATTTTTAACTGAAATTTCTTCAATCATCAATCACCCATGTCAAATAATAAATTAATTGATACAAAAAATTCGTAGTAATTGATTTTTACTTTAATTAAAATTTGGTTAAATAGATTAAATTTTTAATTGAATATTTTTTTTTGGAAATTTTTATTTTTTTGATATTTAAATGTTTATTAGAAAAAATTTTGCCCCAAATAATTTTTGTGATTGATTTTAATTTAAAACAAAATTATACAAATCAATTACACTTTTAATTGGGTATTTAAAAAAAAAAATTAAAAAAAATATTATTAATTTAAAAAATTATTTTTTTGAGGAGGCGTACAATGATGAGAGTGTTTTTTCATCGCCATTTAATTTTAATCAGGAACGACTTGTGATAACCAATAATAGCGGAATGACATATGATATTATGCATCACCTCGAAATGTTGGAAATTAAAGAAGTGTTTTAAAAATTATTAATCGCTGATCCTTTTAAAATTGTATATACTTTAAAATCTTTTTAATCAACTACCTGCTACTACTATTCCCTTATTTTATGATAATGATTTGTTTTTATAAAAAAAAAACCAAAAAATTTTCACTATTTTATTTTAATTCATACAAACCTAAAAATTGCTATTTGAATACATTTAATTGTATATGTGATAGTTCTATTTGTAATTATTCTTTTAAGATCATCACTAGTTTATTACCGTTATTTTTGTGTAAACTTAAAAGGAACATATTTGTTAATTTGTATATATTTCTTTTCTATTTTTTGTTAATTTTTATTGTTTTTTTAATTATTTAATTTTTATTATTTTTTTATTATTTTATGCTTTATCAAATTAAAAAAAAAAAAAAAACAAAATATTTTATATTTTTAAAAATAACATAAAAAAATACAGAAAAGAAAAATTAATCACATTTATCATAAACAAAAATTTCGTTTATTGCAATATTTTTAATTTTTTTTTAGATTTTTTCCATTTTTTTCAATATACAATAGATTTAGGCGACTCTGTTTATATAATGTTGTGGTTTTTTGTATGAGTAATAAGTTTTGTTTTAGTTGGTCCATTAATGTTACATGGTTTTTAAATTGAGTGGCATTTAAAAGATATAGTCAAAGTGAAGAAAATAAGCTTAGGTCAGGGAAAGGGCTTGGGAATTTATATTTTTTTCCTACAATCATGAAATTACTGCAAACGCCTATGTCTACTACATAAAATTAGTCCAAGCTTTATTATTTATTTTGGCTTTAATAAAAAATTTAATTGAAAAAATCAATTGCAAATTTTTTAAAATTCAATTAAAATTTTAATTGGAAAAATTTTTGGTGAAATTTAAAATTAAAAAAAATAAATATTAAAAAATTTAATTTAATTAAAAACATTTTAACTGAAAATTTAAATTGAATTAAATAATGTTTATTTAACATTTGTAATTGAATTAACAGAAATAATTGAAATTAAAAAAAAATAAAAAATTTTTGACTTGAAAAAAAAAAATAATTTATTGGCAACATTATATTTAAGTTTAATTAATTTAATAAAAAAATAATTGAAAGTTTTAATTTAAACTTTTTATTAAAACTAAAACATTGTTGAAAGAAATTTTTATTTTCGTTAAAATGTTTATTTCGGAAATGTTTATTAAATAAAAAAATGTTTAGCTGAAATTTCTAAAGAAACAATTTTTAATTAAAAATTTTAATTTAGTTAACAAAATTTTTATTGAAAATTTTAATTTAATAAAAAAAAATTTAATTGATAGTTTCAATTTAATTAACAAAAACTAATTGAAAATGTTAAATTAATTAAAAAAAATATTTGAATTTTTAGATGAATTAATTTTTTAATTGGAAATTTTAAATTAATTAAGACATTTTTTATTACAATTTTTATTAATATTATAAGGAGTTAAAAATTTAATTTCATTAACAAAATTTTGTTTAAATTGAAATTTCTAAATTAACTCAAAAATGTTTAATTAGTTTGGCTTTAATTACAAATTTAATTAAAAAATCAATTGAGAATTTTTTAAAATTCAATTAAAATTTTAATTGGAAAAATTTTTGGTTAAATTAAAATTAAAAAGAAAAAATAAATATTTAAACATTTTAATTAAATTAAAAAAAAATTAACTGAAAATTTAAATTTAGTTAAATAATGTTTATTTAAATTTTATAATTTAATTAACAAAAATAATTTAAAAATTAAAATAAATGAAAAAAAAAGTTGACTTGAAAAAAAATTCTTTAATTTATAGTTTAATTAATTTATTGGCAGCAATATATTTTACCTTAATTAATTTAACAAAAAAATGAATTGAAAGTTTTAATTTAAACTTTTTATTATAACTAAAACAATATTGATAGAAATTATTATTTGAATTAAAATGTTTATATCGAAAATCTTTATTAAATGAAAAAAAAAATTAATTGAAATTTCTAAAGAAACAATTTTTATTTAATTATTTTAATTTAAAAAAAATTAAATTTAAGATTTGAATTTAATAAAAAAAATTTAATTGAAAGTTTTAATTAAATTAACAAAAATTAATTGAAAATTTTAAATTAATTTAAAAAAACAATTAGTTTAATTAATTTATTTTAATTGGAAATTTCAAGTTAATAAAGAATTTTTTTTATTAAAATTGTAAAAAGTTAAAAAAATTAATAAAAAAATGTTATTGAAATTTTTAATTTAACTAAACAATTTTTATTGAAATTTCTAGATTAACTCAAAAATTTTATTGAAATTTTTAATTTAATTAAACAATTTTCAATGGAAAAATTTCTAATTTAATTAATAAATGTTTAACTGAAAAAATTTAAATTATTGAAAAAATTTTAATTAATTTAATTAAAAAATTTAATTAATTAAACTTCCATTACATTTTTTTATAGGAAAAAATGTTAAATTGAAATTTTTAATAAAAATAAATTATTTTTTTTTTTGTTGAAAATTTTAATTTAGTTAAAATTATTTTAACTAACGTTTTTGAATTAGTTGACCATTTTTAATTGAAATTTCTAAATTAACTGAAAAATATTTAATTGAAAGAAAAAAATTTAAATCATTGAATAATTTTCAATTGATTTTTTTAACTTCTATTAAATTTTTCATAGGAAAAAAATGTTAAATTGAAAAATTTAATTAAACTAAATTATTTTTTTTTTTGAAAATTTTAAGTTAATTATAATAATTTTAACTAAAATGTTTAAATTAGTTGAAAATTTTTCTAATTGAAATAATATTATTACATGTACTAGAGTACAATAATGTACTTCGTACAACAACAGTCTCGAATGCGCGCATCATAGCTGATCAATGCATTTTGATAATTAAATATTTATTCGATTTTTTTTTCTTGATTTCCATTTAAAAATTTTATTGGCAAAATTAAAATTTAATCTAAATTATAATAATTCATATAGATTATAATAATTAATAAAATTTCGAAAATGTTTATTAAATGAAAAAAGTTTAACTGAAATTTCTAAAGAAACAATTTTTATTTGAAATTTTTAATTTAATTTAAAAAAATTTGAATTTAATTAAAAAATTTTAATTGAACTTTAAATTAATTTAAAAAAAATATTTGAATTTTTATTTTAATTAATTTATTTTAATTGGAAGTTTTATTTTGATTAACAAATTTTTTATTAAAATTTTTATTAATATTATAAAAAGTTTAAAAAAATAATTTAATTAACGAAATTTTGTTGAAATTTTTAATTTAACTAAACAATTTTTAATGGAAACATTTCTAAATTAAATCAAAAATGTTTAACTGAAAAAATTTAAATTATTGAAAAATCTTTAATTAATGTTTGACCTTCCATTAAATTTTTTATAGGAAAAAATGTTAATTTGAAAATTTTAATTAAACTTAATTATTTTTTTTTTGGAAATTTTAAGTTAAATAAAATAATTTTAACTAAAATTTTTGAAGTAGTTGAAAATTTGTAATTGAAATTTCTAAATTAACTGAAAAATATTTAATTGAAAAAAATTTAAATTACTGAAAAAAAATTAATTGAGTTTTTTAAACTTCTATTAAATTTTCTATAGGAAAAAATGTTAAATTGAAAATTGTAATTAAACTAAATTAATTTTTTGTTGAAAATTTTATGTTAATTAAAATAATTTAAATTAGTTCAAAAATTTTGTAATTGAAAATTTTAATTTAAATAGTTATTTGATTTTTCCATTAAAAATTTTTATTGGAAAAATTAAAATTGAATCTAAATTATAATAATTCAAATAGATTGTTGTTGTTTTTTTGATTTCAGCTTAAAACCATGCATTGACTAAACTACAAGTGTCGCTTAACCAACAGAGGAAAAGAATGTTTGTCAAATTTATTTGGGCAAAGCCCTATAGACTGCAAGATGGTTGGATGGACTCACGTTCAAATAGATTATAACAACAAGCAAATTTGTAAATAGAAAATTTTAATTAAAATTTCTTACTTAATTAAAAATTTTTTTAATAAAAAAAGTAATTTTTTGAATAGAAATTATAAAATTAATTTAAACAAATTCAATTAATTTTTTGACTTTCATTAAAAGTTTTATTGGAAAAATTGTGGTTCTATTGTAGACAGTTGGCGTTCATAATTTTCTCACTCTAGAAATATAAAATTCATTCAATTACGTTTTAATACGCAAAATTATTATCTCATATATATATACTACCTTCTCCTAACCTGTACTTAAAACTCTTATTTTTCTTACTTGACGTTATTTCAATGCCACCCACAGTTAAGTTCTTACACAGATTTTTTCTTTAAGGATTTTTACAGGATGATTGGTTGATAGATTTGTTTTTTGTTTTTTTTATACACAAAACCAATAAATGAGGCTTATTTATTTTTTTACAGGATTTTACACAGAAAATTTACAGGAGCACAGTTGAAAGTGGGACCCATAGGAATGGAACTACAGATCAAAGAGATTTTTAGAAAAAACGGGTAGTATAGACTTGTGGTGGTGATAGTGATTGAAGGAGGATTATTTTTTTTTTTAAGAATTTATAAATTTAAAATAAAACTAAAAACAGAATTTAAAATATCATTTAAATGACCCCATTGATTATGCATTGTTAAAGACCAATTAAATTTATTTTTATATTTATATCAAGAAAATATTAAAACTTTGCAAATATTTAATGAAAAATCTTCTTTATTGGTTGCCTGGTAATGTAACCAATAATGACTTATGACATGAGTAATGACATATTTGTTTCATATTATAAGCCCATTAGATATTATACTCTTTGGAAAAAAATCACCCATTGGAATATGTGGAAATATGCAATGATAGTTAGTTTTCACTTACTAGGTACCCTGGTAATGTAAGGCGTAATAACTTCTTAGTTCAATATTTAGTTTTCATCAATATTTAGTTTTTCAAGCAATTAGTTATTATATTATTAGCAATAATATAACAAAAAATAAATTTAAGAAAAACCTTGTTCCACCAAGACATTACTTGGTAATCTAACAAGTAACTGGTATTTGTGAAATAGTCTTTATTTCTTGGAATTTATTCAATTAATTAAATAAATTAATACCCATTGCAAAATGGTAGCTTCTCATTATCTTTCTAGTTAAGCGTAATCGTTGGCTGGTAGTACTATATGATAAATAATTACCATATAGGTTCTCTGTTACCTATTTCCCAGTTTCAGGAATAACTATTATTTTCTGATACATCATCAGTAAAGTGACATGTATTCGAAAAATACCAGTGTTACGAAGAATCCTAGTGTTAGGGCGAACTGTCCACATATTTCAAAACGAATTGGTTACCTTATAGGTTCTTGGTAACCTATTGTAGGTGTCAGGTGTTTTAATACTCCCTTCTAATTTTCGTAGTATGGAATTTCCAAAAAAAAAACGGACATTTAATTTGTACCCGATAATAACTGTCCTACAGAAAATTGGTTCAAATTGCCACTGGTGAACCTATCACAGGACTGCTTCCAATTTTTCAGTTTGTCAAATTTTCTTAATTTCCCTATATACTTTCCTGTATACAGTGAAACATAATCGAAGAAAATTAATGTTAATTAGAAACGTCCATATATATCAAATGGAACTGGTTACCTTATAGGTTCTTTGTAACCTATCAAAGTGTCAAATGATTTCATTCGTACTACTAACTAGTAATTGAGTTTCTCACTGCAATTTGGAATTTTTGTGGATAGATATTAGTATTCTTAAATAGAAATATAATCGATGTGAGTGATTACAAAATATCCATCAAAGCTTTAAGTTTTGCCCCACCATAGTAACGTCCTTTGGGGAAAATTTGTCAAAGGTACCCTTGATCCAGTTTACCGCAATTTTATATAAAATGTTAAATTTAAATTATCAGACTAGTTCAGTTAGATCTGTTTATGAGCAGATGTACTTTGGAATGTGTCCAAGTTATGTCCAAAAAATTAATATGTCAATGGAAACCCTATATTAAAATAAGGGGTTCCTTTCATAAGTTTTGACCAGAAATTGGACATATTCAGGGGTTGATCCATTACCCTTTGGGTGGCTGCCAGATAATTTTTTTTATTACCTATTACATGGTCAATTGATGCCTCCCCTGCTAAAGAATAGCTGACATTCCATAAGTTTTGACCAGAAATTGGAAATATTCAGGGGTCGATCCATTACCCTTTGGATGGCCACCAGATAAATTATTTTATAAACAATGGCATGGTCAATTGATTCCTCCCCCTGCTAAAGAATAGCTGACATTCTCATATCTTTGAATCTTTGATGGTATTTGTATTAGCTCTTTCTTCCAATGCCTTTCTGAGGCATTAGTTACCGAAATGGTTACATGTTATCTAAGAAGGGGTCAATTGATTTTGTTAACTTTGATAATGCTATACAAATGTGTTTCAGCAGTGCTAAAGTCGTTTATTTTGAAATTCTGTATAAGAAAAATAAAATTACAAAAATATTAATTAGTTACCGAAATGGTGATATGTTATCTACAAAGGGGTCAGTTCATAGTATTATTTTTGGTAATGATATACAAATGTGTTTCAGCAGTACCAAAGTCTTTTATTTTGAAATTCTGTTTTAGGAAAAAATTAAAAAAATAATAATAATAAAATTTTTGTAATTTTTTTTTTAATTTCGAAAAAAAATCCATATCTTTTTAAATTCGTTAATATTTTCGATTACTCTATGGAAAATTAAATTTTATATACAATTTATTTTTTGCTAAAATGTTTCATTGTGTTATGAGTTTTTTGTTAATTTTTCTTTATTTTTGTTTCCTTTTAAAAAATTCAGCTAGCATATGTTGTAGGTGTAGTGTAAAGTGGAAAATTAGTTTTGGTTTTTCTCTTAAAACTGTCTCTATACGTATGGGTGTTTGTATGTGAAATTTACTAAAATTATTTCTTACTAAATTCCAATGCAATTTTTTTAGTTTTTAAGGATTAATGGTCACCTATTGATCGGCTTTACTGTGTGTGTGTGTGTTTTTTTTTTAATTAGTCTTACTACCTTTTTTTCCTTGAAATATTATGATTTCAAATTTTCGTTGAAATATTTACAAAAAAAAATATGGCTTATGTGCTTATTAGTTGCAAATCATTTCGTTTTTTGGGAGATTTTTTTTAATAAATATATTTTTTTATTCTTTTGTTTTTAGTTTAAAACTTTAATAATTTATTTTGTTTGTTTCTTTCGTTGGCAAAATTTTCAGTTGAAGTTGTTTATATTTTTTTTTCATTCCATATAAATATGTATGTATATATAGGTAAGTATGTATGTGTATGGGTACTTGGACAATATCCTGTGTATATGTGTTGGTCTTATATTTTCACTACCATTTCTCATATTGATGTTGTTGTATATATAAAAAAATTATAAGTGCTTTTTCTTTAAAACTACTCTACTTTTTAAGAATAAATGCAAACCTAAAAAAAAAACACAAATCACAAAAAAATCCTTAAAGTCCTCTTTAAGTTTCGTACAAAAAACTCTAATATTAGTTTTTTTTCTTTTAGTGTATGTTTCGTCAGTTGTGATTATAAAAGAGTTCGTCTATTTTATTTTATGTGAGTGGGTGTGGTAAACTGTATGTGTGTGGTTTGTTCGTATATCGGCTTGTGTGTGGGTGTGTGTGAAGTTTAAAGAAAAGTTTAGACCTCAAGTCTATACTTTCAAGCTTCTTTTGTTCCATACTTGGTTCACTTATTTTTCGTGTAGTTTCAAAATTCCTAAAAGTTTACATATTTTTTTCTTCTAGTTTTTGTTTCTTCCATTTCGTTTCGTTAAGGTAAAGCATACGGTGTTCTAGTTGTTTCGGTTTCTGTTTTCTTATTTTTGTTTTTAATTTTATGAGGGCTTAAGTTTTTCCCCCATATTATTATTAGTGGCAGTCTTTATGTTTGCCACTTCCTTCAATATTACCATCACAATTTTCTTTATATTTCTTGGGAGTTTTTCCCTGTTTTTATTTTTCCTCAAAAAAGCTTTGTGTTACACAAAGCTTTATTTACCTTTTTGTTGTTATTGGCTGATTGAATGACTAACATTTTTTTTCATTTTGGTAAAAATATGCTGGTCAGTCCTTGTATGTTGAGGAATAGGGCTTTCGTGTAATTTCAGTAATTAGAGTTTTAGAGCTGGAAAGATAGTGGATAAAATAACAAAAATATATAAAATATGCTGACATTATGTTTTTTTTAATACATAATACATAATATTGTATAAAAATTCGGAAATATTAAATTTGAATAAAATTTTGTTTAATATAAAAAACAAGAATAAGGATTGAAAGCATGTAGCGGACTACATAAATTTTAATTCTATAAAAAAAATTTGTCAGAACATTATTTCTATAGAAAATTTTGTCAAAATTTTATTTCCATAGAAAATTTTGTCAAAATTTTATTTCTACAGAAAATTTTGTCAAAATTTAATTTCTATTAGAAATGTTGTCAAAATTTTATTTCTGTGAAAATTTAGCACAATTTTATTTCTAAAGCAAATTTTGTCAAAATTTTATTTCTATAGAAAAATTTTGTAAAAAATTTCTTTCTATAGAAAAATTTTACCTCAATAGAAAAATTTTGTAAAAATTTTATCTCAATAGAAAATTTTGTCAAACTTTTATAACTATAGAAAATTTTGGCAAAATTTTATACCTATAGAAAATTTTGGCAATTTTTTATTTCTATCAGAAATGTTGTCAAAATTTTATTTCTGTGAAAATTTGGCACAATTTTATTTCTAAAGCAAATTTTGTCAAAATTTTTACAAAATGTTATTTCTATAGAAAATTTTATGAATATTTTATTTCTCTAAAAAATTTAGTCAACATTTTTTTGTATTTTTTTTTATTTGTATAGAAACATTTGTCAACATTTTATATCTGTAGAAAATTTTTATTTTTATTTCTATAGAAAATTTTCTCAAAATTTTGTTTCTATAGAAAATGTTGACAAAATTTTATTTCTAAAGAAAATGTTGACAAAATTATATTTTCATAGAAAATTTGACCAATTTTTTTTCTATCGAAAACGTTGTCAAAATTTTATTTTTGTAGAATATTTGGCAAAGTTTTATTTCAATAGCAAATTTAGTCAAAATTTTATTTCTAAATAAAATTTTGCCAAAATTTTATTTCTATAGAACAATTTGTCAAAATTTTATTTCAACTGAAAATTTTGTAAAAATTTCATTTCTATAAAAAATTTTGTGAAAATTTTGTCAACATTTCATTTCTATACAAAATTTTGTCAACATTTCATTTCTATAGAATATTTTGTGAAAATTTGATTTCTTTAAAAAAAAATTGTCAACATTTTATTTATATAGAAAGTTTCCTTATAATTTTAATTCTATAGAAAATTTTGTCACAATTTGATTACTATAGAACATTTTGGCAAAATTTTGTTTCTATAGAACATTTTGTGAAAATTTTATTTCTATAGAAAATTTTGTTAAAATGTTATTGCTGTAGCAAAGTTAAAATTTTATTTCTATAGAAACTTTTCTCAAAATTCTATTTATATAGAAAATTTTCTCAAAATTTCGTTTGTATAGAAAATTTTGTCAAAATTTCATTTCTATAGAACATTTTGTCATATTTTATTTTTATAGAAAATGTTGTCAACATTTTATATCTATAGAAAATTTAGTCAAAATTTTACGTCTATAGAAAATTTTGTCAACCTTCTTCTGTGGAAAATTTTTTAAAAATTTTATTTCTAATAGAAAATTTTGTCAAAATTGTATTACTATAGAAAATTTTGTTAAAATACAATTTCTATAACAAACTCAAAATTTTATTTCTATAGAAAATTTTCTCCAAATTTTATTTATATAGAAAATTTTCTCCAAATTCCATTTCTATAGCAAATGTTGTCAATATATTAATTCTATAGGAAAGTTTGTCAAAATTTTATTTCTATAGAAAATTTTGTCAAAAGTTTTTCTATAGAAAATGTTCACTAAATATTATTTGTATAGAAAATGCTCTCCAAATTTTATTTCCTTAGAAAAATTTTTTAAAATTTTATTTCTTTAGAAGATTTTCTCAAAGTTTTATTTCTATAGAAAATTTTGTCAAAAATTTTATTTGTATAAAAAATTTTGTCAAAATTTTATTTCTGTATAAAATTTTGTCAAAATTTTATTTCTGTATAAAATTTTGTCAAAATTTCATTTCTAAAGAAAATTTTGTTTCTGTAGACATTTTTTCCAAATTTTATTCCTATAGAAATTTTTTTTTTATAGAAAATTTTGTAAAAATTTTATTTCGATAGAGAATTTTGTCAAAATTTTATTTCTATATACGATTTTAACACAATTTAATTTCTATAGGAAAATTTGTAAAAATTTTATTTCTATAGAAATTTTGCCAAAAGTTTATTGCTATAGAAAATGTTAACAAAATTTTTGTTTTATAGAAAATGTTTACAAAATTTAATTTCTATAGAAAATTTTGACAACATTTCATTTCTATAGAAAATGTTGTGAAAATTTTATTTTATAGAAAATTTTGTCAAAATGTTATTTCTATAGAAAATGTTGTCAAAAAGTTATTTCTGTAGAAAATTTTGTCAAAATTTTATTTCTAAAAAATTTTATTTCTATAACAAATTTTGTCAAAATTTTATTTCTATAACAAATTTTGTCAAAATATTATTTCTAAAGCAAATTTTGTCAAAATTTTATTTCTTTAGAAGATTTTCTCGAAGTTTTATTTCTATAGAAAATTTTGTCAAAAAATTTTTTTATACAAAATTTTGTCAAAATTTCTTTCTGTATAAAATTTTCTCCAAATTTTATTTCTATAGAAAATTTTGTTATAATTTTGTTTCTATAGAAAATCTTGCTAAAGTTCTATTTTTATAGATTTTTTTTTTTTAATTTTTATTTCCATAGAAAATTTTGTTAAAATTTTATTTCTATTTTTGTTTTATAGAAAATGTTTACAAAATTTTATTTCTATGGAAAATTTTGTCACAATTTTATTTCTATAGAAAATTTTGTCAAAATTTTATTTCTAAAGAAAATTTTGTAAAAATTTTATTTCTATAGAAAATTTTGTAAAAATTGTATTACTATAGAAAATTTTGTTAAAATACTATTTCTATAGTCAAAATTTTATTTCTATAGAAAATGTTCTCCAAATTTTATTTATATAGAAAATTTTCTCCAAATTCCATTTCTATAGCAAATGTTGTCAATATGTTATTTCTATAGGAAAGTTTGTCAAAATTTTATTTCTATAGAAAATTTTGTCAAAAGCTTTTCTATAGAAAATGTTCTCTAAATATTATTTATATAGAATATTTTCTCCAAATTTTATTTCCTTAGAAAAATTTTTTAAAATGTTATTTCTTTAGAAGATTTCCTCAAAGGTTTATTTCTATAGAAAGTTTTGTCAAAAAATTTATTTGTATAAAAAAGTTTGTCAAAATTCTATTTCTGTATAAAATTTTGTCAAAATTTTATTTCTGTAAAAAATTTTGTCAAAATTTCATTTCTATAGAAAATTTTGTCAAAATTTTGTTTCTATAGAAAATTTTTTTATAGAAAATTTTGTAAAAATTTTATTTTGATAGAGATTTTTGTCAAAATTTTATTTCTATATAAGATTTTAACACAATTTTATTTCTATAGGAAAATTTTTAAAAATTTTATTTCTGTAGAAATTTTGCCAAAAGTTTATTGCTATAGAAAATGTTAACAAAATTTTTGTTTTATAGAAAATGTTTACAAAATTTAATTTCTATAGAAAATTTTTTCAAAATTGTATTTCAATAGAACATGTTGTCAAAATGTTATTTCTATAGAAAATTTTGTCAAAATATTATTTCTATAGAAAATGTTGTCAAAATGTTATTTCTATAGAAAATTTTGCCAAAATTTTATTTCTAAAAAATTTTTATTTCTATAACAAATTTTGTCAAAATTTTATTTCTAAAGAAAACTTTGTCAAAATTTCATTTCTTTAGAAGATTTTCTCGAAGTTTTATTTCTATAGAAAATTTTGTCAAAAATTTTATTTTTATACAAAATTTTATTTCTGTATTAAATTTTGTCAAAATTTTATTTCTATAGAAAATTTTGTCAAAATTTTATTTGTATAGAAAATTTTTTTCAAATTGTATTTATATAGAAGATTTTGCTAAAGTTCTATTTTTATAGAAAATTTTGACAAAATTTTATTTCCATAGAAGATTTTCACAAAATTTTATTTCCAAAGAAAATTTTGTCAAAATTACAACGAAAAATACTTTTCAATTTATACCATTTCCTGTACTCACCTCAAATCCATGCGTTTCATCAATGATACCACAGCCTATTAGTTGTTGTTTGTTCATCTTGTTCGTTATGTTGTTTTTGTTGTTGTTGTTGAAGTTTAAATAAATTATTTGTAGCATTTTCCTGTGACTCTAGATCTTTTGATGCTTTCACATTGCCAACAACATCATCATTTGTAGTATCACTATCACTTCCATTGATGGTGGTGGTAGTTTCATTCGGGGCCTTAATATGATCCGAAACTTGGTCAATATTTTCAAGAGCTTTTTGTATACTCAAAATTTCCAATGAGGAAGGCATATAATAATCACCATCTTCATCACCTCGATCATCTGATAAAATATCATCACTATCATCGTCGGGATTACAGTTTTTGCTGGTGAGGGAAAGCTTTAGAGCTTTCAAATCTCGAGTTTTCAAAGAATTATGATAGAAAGCTTGTGATGTTTGAGGTCTCGAGGCTAGAGACGATGATATGGTTTTTCCACTTTGCAGGGTGTAGCTTAATTGGGGGGCCACCACTGCAGATCGGGATGTGGAATGTTGTTGATAATACAAAGCCTCATTATCCGGATACAATTGGGACATTTGATGCGGATGGTGATGATGGTGATTGGCATGTTTGGGCATAGTTGTACTTAATATGCTAAGCCTCTTTTGCTGCTGCGGCTGTTGATGGCTATGATGAGGCTGCTGGTGACCATTTATTTGCTGCTGCTGCTGCTGCTTGAAATTCTTTGGGTTATTGCTTGCTGTGATATTTGTTGTTGCTACTGATGCTGATGATGTTGCTGGCACTAAAGTCTTGATGCTGCTACCATGATTGTTCTTATTGTTACTACTACCAACTACTTGGGATTTTCTACTAGTATTTGTTGTTGCTGTTGTTGTATTATTATTATTTATAGATGATGATGCGGTGGCATTGCCACCATTTGGCATCACCTTTTGTTGCGTCTCAAACTAAAGGTTATCTGGATAGCTGCGGAAATTATAGGTTCTGGCCCTTTGGAATTGCATGGTGTCAGCATTATTGGCATTATTGCCACCACCCACTCCCACACTACCACCCACCGTCGCTGTATTATATGGATTGATCATGGGCGCTGTGGATTGGGAATTCATGGTACCCATGTTGTCATCGTAATTATGCTCATTACTCAGATTACTGCTGGCCTTACTGCTCATTGTATTGCTACCGCTGTGACCCTTGATGGGTTTAAATATTGCCGTGGTGGCATAATATTTTTCCATTGGCGGTGGTGGTACTTGAGGCGGTCGTGGAAATATACTACTCAGCGGTGGCGGTGGTGTGCGGCGAACATTTACATAGCCACCCGGTGTGGAATTGGACATTTTCGAGGGCATATAGTCCTGCATGTGGGGTACAGCATAACCGCCTTCAGGAACATCTAAGCAAAAATAGGGCAAAACAAAACGAAAGGCAAAACGAAAAGTTGGAAAGAAAGGAAAATGCAAAAGAAAACAAGCCATTAAAAGTTTGTTGTTGGTATTGATATTTTTGTGTGGTGGTTTATAATGTAATATTGTTATGGCCTTAAAAACAAATTTTCGTCAAATCATCACTTAAGGTATTTTTTTTTGGTCAGCCAATACAAGGTATGGCTATAAATCAAAATGATGAAGAAGAAAGTAACACAATAATGTTTCTTTAAACTATGGGGCAATGCTTATGAGTTTGTCGATGACAATGCATTAGGGATGTCATTTTAATTTTTTTTATAAAATGGAAAATTCTACATTTAAAATTGTATTATTTTTTCCTTTTATCAAAATGGAAATTTTTATACTGAATATTGTTAGCCTACCAAATCAATCAAAACTCCGGATCAATTCGTTTAAAAATAAATTCATCTATAATTTCCAATATCCAAAATTTTTGGGTTTTTTAATATTATGTATATAATATTTTAATATCAACTTCATAGGACGAATTACTAAACGAATTTTTACTAAATTTAAAATTAAATTCTGATCCCCACAAAAAAAAAAAAAATTATAAAAAAACGCAAAAATATTTATAAATTGTAATCCCTAAAAATGGCATTGTATCAATGGATTAACAAATTGTCTTTAATGAAACATATTTGCTTTAAAAACTGTTATTGTATTCTATTTAACAAATATGACCAATTTTTTTTTTTAAATCAGCAAACATACAACAATCCCGTGAATAATTTAAAAAATCCCCAATTTAGGGATTTTCGTAATGAGCATTGGATTCCATTACATTTTAAGTGAGAACACCATTGGACAAACATTATTCAAAATCAAAACCATAAATTCTAAAAAAAAATCCTAACTGCCTGGAAATTTTAAAAATCCCTTTTATATTTTTACAAATCCCAAAAAGACATAAAGGATTTCATTGTAAAAAACAAGAAACAAAAAATATACAAAAAATAAAAATTATTTATACATTTTAATCCTTAAAACAGCGTCGCTATATCAATGGATTAACATACAAAAACGCAAAAATATTTATAAATTGTAATCCCTAAAAATGGCATTGTATCAATGGATTAACAAATTGTCTTTAATGAAACATATTTGCTTTAAAAACTGTTATTGTATTCTATTTAACAAATTTTACCTTTTTTTTTTAAATCAGCAAACATACAACAATTCCGTGAATAATTTCAAAAATCCCCAATTTAGGGATTTTCGTAATGATCATTGGATTCCATTAAATTTTACGCTAGAACACCATTGGACAAACATTACTCAAAAAAAAACCGTAAATTCTAAAAAAAAATCCTAAATACCTTAAAATTTTAAAAATCCCTTTTATATTTTTACAAATCCCAAAAAACTATTTTGCAAATATTTTAAGAATGCACTAATAATTGCAATTTATCAAAGTTTAGAATATAAAAAAACAAAAAATAAAAATTATTTATACATTTTAATCCTTAAAACAGTGTCGCTATATCAATGGATTAACATAAAAAAGGCAAAAATATTTATAAATTGTAATCCCTAAAAATGGCATTGTATCAATGGATTAACAAATTGTCTTCAATGAAACATATTTGCTTTAAAAACTGTTTTTGTATTCTATTTAACAAATTTTACCAATTTTTTTAAATCAGCAAAAATACAACAATCCCGTGAATGATTTAAAAAATCCCCAATTTAGGGATTTTCGTAACGATCATTGGATTCCATTAAATTTTAGGCTAGAGCACCATTGAATAAACATTATTAAAAATTAAAACCGTGAATTCTAAAAAAAAATCTAAATACCTGGAAATTTTAAAAATCCCTTTTATATTTTTAAAAATCCCAACAAACAAAGGATTTTATTGTAAAAAAACAAAAAACTAAAAATAAAAAATAAAAATTATTTATACATTTTAATCCTTAAAACAGCGTCGCTATGTCAATGTATTAACATAATAATCCAAAAGTAAGCCAAAACAATTCCTTAGAAAATTTATAAATCCCCAAATTGGGGATTTTTCGTAATGAACTTTGGATATCATCAGATTCTAAGCTAGAACACCTTCTGATAAACAATGTTAAAAACAGAAAACAGAAATTCTTAGTCAAATCCTTGGAAAATTGTAAAATCCCATTTATGTGTCTATAAATCCCAAAAACAAAATAATTATAAATTATAATCCCAAAAAAAAAATAGTATGTGATTGGACTATAGTATTAACACATATGATTAAAAAAATGTCTTGGGTATTATTTACCTAATTTTTCTAATGGTTTCTCGGTACAGCAAAAAATTAAACAATCCCCTGAATTATTTATAAATCCCCAATTTTAAATATTCTTAATTAAATTTGGATACCTTCAAAGTTTTGCATATATTCAAAGTTAGAACAACATCTAACACCCACTGTTGAAAAAAAGGACAAACACACACATTTTTCCCCACTCCCTCTCAATCCGGAAAAGAATTCTAAAATTCCCAAAAATATAGGGAACTTGAAAAATATGAATATTTCTGGTTTTTGTGATTTAATTGATATCGACCAGTAAAATATAGACCAAATATAGTTTTTAAAATAAACACCTTATAACCTGAAAAACATTTTTATACCAAACATTTATGGGCTTTGGGATCAATTAAACAAACAACCTTTGGGTCCTATTAAATTAAAAAAATTTAACTACACTATTTTATAATAAATATTAAAAGTTATATTCTAAAACTTTGGTAAATTGCAATTATTAGTGCATTCTCAAAATTTTTGCAAATCCCCTCGTTTTGAGTTAGAAGAAATTCAAAATCTTTTAAAACAATAATAATTTTTACAGATTCCCGGGAAATTTTAATATCCCCACTTTTTAAGATTCCTAGTTTAATGTATATTCCAAATAATTCCTACATAAAAGTATTTTATATTTGCCTTCTATCACTATTTATTTGACTGACAGAATAAAAACCTGAACCATAAACTTTTACAAATCCTCTATACTGAAATATTTGCCCCTCACTCTTCTTATATTTGCAAATCCCCTCGTTTTGAGTTAGAAGAAATTCAAAATCTTTTAAAACAATAATGATTTTTTAGATTCCCGGGAAATTTTAATATCCCCACGTTTTAAAATTCCTAGTTTAATGTATTTTCCAAATAATTCATACATAAAAGTATTTTATATTTGCCTTCTATCACTATTTATTTGACTGACAGAATAAAAACCTGAACCATAAACTTTTAAAAATCCTCTATACTGAAATATTTGCACCTCACTCTTCTTAAAAATCCGCAATATAAAAAAAATTTGAAATTTTTTTAAGCATTAGAAGAATTTCCCATATTAAAAATTGTTTAAAACAAATAAATATGTTATATATTTTTTTTAGTTGTATTTTTTTTCAGTTTCCGTATCGCATTTTTTTAGCATTAGAAAAATCTCCCATGTTAAGAATTTTTTAAAACAAATAAATATTTTTTATTTTTAATTTTCTTATTATTTTTGTTGTTCAATTTCCATATCGCAATTGCCATCCCTACAAGCCAATGTTTTCTTATGGTTTCATGAGTCTTAAGTTTTTAAGGCCATAATTTATGGTGGATTTAAGTGGGTGAGGGTCAAAAGGTTGAAAATGACAGGAAACAATTCTTCCTTTATCATTGCCTTTCCTTTTGAATGGTTCCCTTGTTCCTATTATTGGCCGATGTGGCGTTCACTTACCTGTATAGTCTGGTGTCATGTTACATTGCAAATCATTAACAGCCGCATAACCATTTACGCCACTGGTGTACATATTTACATTGAAGGGTTCATGATAGAGGCTATTCTTGCCAATAGAATCATTATCATCTACGCTGGCCTGTAAATGAATGAGTTATAGAGAAAATAATTAATATAAATTTTTTTTTAAATATAAGAAAATGTACCAAATACTTTTTTATAGAATATAAAATAGATATATTTTTATTTAGTAAACTACAAAAACATCAATTAAAAATGTCTATGACTATAAAGAAAAAGTTTTCATGGAAAAATTCTTTTTAAGTGTAGTCAAGACGAAACTTTCTATTAATAAAAAAAATTTACAAAATATATCTATAGATATAAAAAAGGTAATAACTAAAAATTTGTCCATTGGTGAAAATAAATCTCCATTTGGAAAAACCTAGTTAAAAAACTTATTATATTTGTAAAAACAAAATTGTCAAAAATAGTCATAGATATATGAACCATATATAAATATTCTTTAGTAAAAATTCTATAGTAAATTTAAAATTTTCTTTAATTTTTTTTTTTAATTCTTTATTGTTGATTGGTCTTTTTTGTATAACATATATAACAGCAAACCTTGGAATAAGTCATTACTCATTTTGTCCTTGATGCTAGTTTGTTTGTTGTTATTTTTTCTCTTTATTAAGACCAATAACCAAATTTCAAGCCAAAAACTTTCTTCCTTTCTCCCAATATCTTTGCTCATTTTCATGGCATCCATTCAAATTTGTAGGTTTCTTCACCACCACTCTCAAAAAGGCGGGGCAAAAAAAATCTGTTTCCAATTTTTTATGACTATGTTTTTGGGTTTTGGTTTGCTTTAGTCTATCATTATTTTCCATTTTTATTTATTTGTTTGTTTTCATTTCAGATTTCCACCAAAACCAAGTTTTTTAGTTTTTTTTTCCTTTTCCATTTTAGTTTTATGTTTGTTTTCTTGTGTATTTCCACATTGAATACTTACTTTAATTCCTGTGCCATTTGGTCGATGTTTATCAACATTGCCACCCAATGTATTTGGATTAAAACTATATTGGAATGCATCCAAAACATTGCTACCACGAGCCCTTTTCGTCCTGGAGACGATAAATAATATGATGGCCACCAACAGTATAATGATGGTAGTTAAGACGACAATAACAACACCAATAAAATTCTCATCGGAGGGTTCTTGATCGATGGGTTTGGGTGCAATTACTGAAAAGAGAGATGGAGAGATTGAGAATGAGTGAGTGAGTGCGTGGCAATGAGAGTAATATGGAAAACAAAGAGTACGAGACACTATAACAATGGTATATAAGATAATGGTAGTTTATTTGTATTCAGTGAATTAATGAAGTGTATAATTATTCAAATGAACAGTAAAACTTTTTGCTGAAACAAAAAACAATTTCAACACAGACAAAGTTTCTACAATAATAGTTTATTTGTGTCGTTTATTTTTTATCGGATTCAATGGAAAATATGTTTTTTTAAATGAAAAAAAAAAAAACATATTTTCCTAATAATCGGGAAACATCATCAATATTTTTTTACAATTGTCTTTACTTTGGTGACTTTGGCATTGATACAAAACCATCTCATAAGTCATTTATTTATAAAGAAAATTTTGTCAAAATTTTATTTCTATAGAAAATTTCGACAAAATTTAATTTCTATAGAAAATTTTGTCAAAATTTTATTTCTATAGAAAATTTTGTCAAAATTTTATTTCTATAGAAAATTTAGTAAACATTTTATTTCTATAGAAAATTTAATCAAAATTTTATTTCTATAGAAAATGTTGTCAACATTTTTATTTCTATAGCCAATTTTGTTAAAATTTTATCTCTATAGAAAATTGTGTCAAATTTTTATTTCTATAGGCAATTTTGTCAACATTTTATTTCTATAGAAAATTTTGTCAAAATTTTATTTCTATAGAAAATTTTCTCAACATTTTATTTCTATAGAAAATTTAGTAAAAATTTTATTTCTATAGGAAATTTTGTCAACATTTTATTTCTATACCAAATTTAAAACAATCGAAGAAGAAATTTATTTCTATAGAAAATTTGTTGAAAATTTTATTTCTATCGAAAAAGTTTCGACAAAATTTTCCATAGAAATAAAATTTTGGGAACTCTTTTTTTAGAAATAGAAATTTTGACAACATCTTCTATAGAAACAAAATTAGAAGATCCTTCTATAGAAACAAATTGAGAAATGTTCTATTTAAATAAAATTTTGACATCATTGTCTACCAAAATAAAATTTTACCAAAATTTTCTATAGAAATAAAATCTTGACAAAATTTTCTATAGAAATAAAATTTTGACAAGATTGTCTACAAAAAGAAAATTTTGACAAACTTTTCTATAGAAAAAAAATTATTTCTAAAGACAATTTTGTTAAAATTTTATCTTTATAGAAAATTCTGCCAACATTTTATTTCTATAGAAAATTCTGCCAAAATTTTGTTTCTATATGAAATTTAGTCAATATTTTATTTCTATACAAAATTGCAAACAATCGTAGAAGTAATTTATTTCTATAGAAAATTTGTTGAAAATTTTATTTCACATTTTGTCAAAATATTATTTCTATAGAAGATTTTGTCAAAATGTTATTACTGTAGAAAATTTTGAAAAAAAATTTATATATAAATATTGTCAATATTCTATGTCAATAAAATTTTTTTTAAAAATTTATTTCTTTAGAAAAGTCACATTGGTATTTCTATCGAAAATTTTGTATTGCTATAGAAAATTTTGCCAAAATTTTAGTTCTATCAAAAATTTTGTCAAAATTGTATTTCTATAGAAATTTTTCTCAAAAACTTATATCTATAAAAAATTTTGCCAAAATTTTATTTCTATAGAAAATTTTGTAAAATTTTTATTTCTATAGAAAATTTTGCCAAAATTTTATTTCTATATAAAGTTTTGTCAATATTTTATTTCTATAGAATATTTCGCCAAAATTTTATTTCTATGGTAAAAGAATTCTATTTCTATGCAAAGTTTCGACAAAACTTTCCATCGAAATAAAATTTTGAGAACATTTTTTTGTAGAAATATAAATTTTGACAACATCTTCTATAGAAAAAAATTTTAGTTGATCCTTCTGTAGAAAAAAAGAAAAAATATAATTTTTCTATTGAAATAGAATTTTGACAAAATTGTCCACAAAAATAAAATTTTGACAAACTTTTGTATAGAAGCAAAATTTTGACAAAATTTTCTATAGTAATACACTTTTGACAAAATTTTGTACAGAAATAAAATTTTGAAAAAATTTTCTATAGAAATAAAATTTTGACAAAATTTTCTGTAGAAATAAAATTTTGAAAAATTTTCTATAGAAATAAAATTTTGAACAAAATTTCTAAGAAATAAAATTTTCTATAGAAATAACATTTTGAAAAGTTTTTCTATAGAAATAAAATTTCGACAATGTTTTCCATAGCAATAGAATTTTAACAAATTTCTCTATAGAAATACAATTTGAAAAAATTTTGACAAAATTTTCTATGTAAATAAAATTTGGACAAAATTTTCTATGGCATTAAAATTTATTGATATCTTTTATAATAATAAAATTAGGAGAAAATTTTCAATGGAAAGAAAATTTCTAGAAATTTTTTTATAGAAATTAAATCTTGTCAAAATTTTATTTCTGTGGATAATTTTGGCAAAAAATTTTTCTGTACAAAATTTTGTCAAAAGTGTATTACTATAGAAAATTTTGTCAAAATATTATTACTATAAAAAAATTGTTAACATTTGATTTCTATAGAAAATTTTGTCAAAATTCTATTTCTATAGAAAATTTTGTGAAAATTTTATTTTTATAGAAAATTTTGTCAAAATATTATTACTATAAAAAAATTGTTAAAATTTGATTTCTATAGAAAATTGTGTCAAAATTTTATTTCTATAGAAAATTGTGTCAAAATTTTATTTCTATAGAAAAGTTAGCAAGATTTTTATTTCTATAGAAAATTTTGTCAAAATGTTGTTTTTATAGAAACTGTTTTCAAAATTTTATTTCTATATATAGTTTCGTCAATATTTTATTGCTATGGGAAAATCAATTCCAATTCTATGGAAAGTTTCGACAAATCTTTCCATCGAAATAAAATTTTGAGAACATTTTTTGTAGAAATAGAAATTTTGACAACATCTTCTATAGAAAAAAAGAAATTTTCTATTGAAATAAAATTTTAATTGTCTACCAAAACAAAATTTTGCCAAAATTTTCTATAGAAATAATAAACCCAGCCAACTGAATTCAAATCGATGATTTGACAGTGGCATAGGAAAAGAGATATGTTTGTTTCGAATTTATTTCGGCATAAGCCGGCTATCAATATAAAACCTTTTTTCGGAGGGTTCAAGTGTGGTTTTTGTTGGGTTTAATAAACTGCCTGAATTTATTCTGATAATTGGTTGATAGTTTTGCTGCAAGTACAGGATGCTGATGAGGAATGTGGTAATTCCGAAACGTGCGTCCATCCAACCATCTTGCAGTCTATAGGGCTTTGCCCAAATAAATTTGACAAACATTCTTTTCCTCTGTTGGTTAAGCTACACTTGTAGTATAGTCAATGTATGATTTTAAGCTGCAATAAAAAACAACAACATTGCAGAAATAAAATCTCGACAAAATTTTCTATAGAAATAAAATTTTGACAAGATTGTCTACAAAAAGAAAATTTCGACAAACTTTTCTATAGAAAAAAAATTTTGACAAAATTTTCTATAGAAGTACAATTTAGACAAAATTTTCCACAGAAGCAAAATTTTGACACAATTTTCTATAGAAATAAAATTGTGGCAAAATTTTCTACAGAAATATAATTTTGAAAAAATTTTCTATAGAAATAAAATTTTGACAAAATTTTCTATAGAAATAGAATTTTGACATATTTTTCTATAGAAATAAAATCTTGACAAAATTTTCTACAAATAGAAAATTTTGACAAACTTTTCTATAAAAAAAAAATTTGACAAACTTTTCTATAGAAGTAAAATTTTGACAAAATTTTCTATAGAAATAAAATTTTGACAAAATTTTCTATGGAAATAAAATCTTGACAAAATTTTCTATCGAAATAAAATTTTGACAAGATTGTCTACAAAAAGAAAATTTTGACAGACTTTTCTATAGAAAAAAAAAATGTTGACAAACTTTTCTATGGAAACAAAATTTTGACAAAATTTTCAACAGAAGCAAAATCTTAACAAAATTTTTTATAGAAATAACATTTTGACAAAATTTTCTACAGAAATAGAATTTTGACAAATTTTTCTATAGAAATAAAATTTTGACAAAATTTTCTGTAGAAATAAAATTTTGACAAAATTTTCTATGGAAATAAAATTTTGAAAAAATTTGCTATTTAAATAAAATTTCTTGATATATTTAATAGAAATAAAATTAAGAGAAATTTTTCTATGAAAATAAAATTTCTAGAAAAATTTTTATAGAAATAAAATTTTCTCGAAAATTTTCTCGAATTTTTATTTCTGTGGAAATTTTTTTCAAAATTTTATTTTTATAGAAAATTTTGTCAAATTTTTTTTTATAGAAAATTTCGTCAAAATTTTGTTTTTATAGAAAATTTTGTCAAAATTTTATTTCTATAGAAAATTTTGCAACATTTTTTTTTCCTATAGAAAATTTTATTTCTTTCAACAAATTTACCAAAAATACTTTATCTTCTACCAACTTTATAATTTAAGCTTTCATTGTTTTTTAATATAACCCGAAAAAGTAATTCAAAAAGGATAAAACGAAAAAGAAAACAAAAAAATAAATCCGAACTGGATATCAAAGAGGAAACTTACATTGTGGTCCATTATTATAGTTGCGTTCTCCATTAAGACTTGTTGTTGGCATTTTACCACCATTTTTATTATTATGATGATATTCATTACTTTGTAAAGGATATTCACGGGTATCCTGGGGCAATAAGGCGCCACGTTGTTCCTGTTCGTCTGTGAAATTTCCCACGGCTGGCACTGCAGGATCCAAAAAACGAAGAATGGCATGAAATGAAAGACAAAGAAGAAGA
Source organism: Haematobia irritans (assembly GCF_050003625.1). NCBI lineage: Eukaryota > Metazoa > Arthropoda > Insecta > Diptera > Muscidae > Haematobia > Haematobia irritans. The sequence goes on from NC_134398.1 coordinate 19,267,491, forward strand.
TGATGAAAAAACTCAATTTAATATGGCTTCCAAGGAGGCTTATGGTAGGGAGGAAAATATATATTTTCTTTAAATCAATCCATAAAAATTCAATTCAATTGTAAATTTGATTTAGAAAAGATTCTACTTGAGGTGTATAGCTCAAAGATATTTAATAAATTTCCATTAAAAAAGAATAAGACATTATTTAAATTCAGTTTAGAAAATACACAAAAATTATTACAATTGGTAACCTCAATCTGGCCTTTGATTGAATTACAGTATTCTTTAAAACTGACCCCATAAATAAATAGAGCCTACATTCCGTCACCTTTTTTTTCTGTTGGGGATTTAAAATTTTATAACAAATACAATTTTAGTATCTCTTGGGGTAGAAGTAGAAATTTAAACTGAAAAAATTAGTTTTATTTACTTTAAGTATTTATTTAGCCATGGTAACTGAACTCTGTATACATATCCCTTCCTTACTTTTAGGATCTAAACGAAAATAGACATCTGCCCCATAAAAGATTTCCTGTTGCTTTTGTTGCAAATATTTTCCTTAGGCTAGGCATTAAGGTCTTATATTCTTTTGTCCTTCCTCCCCCTCTCTCAAAAAATCACACATTATAGTGCGTAACACTTTTTTTCGAAAAAACTCTCTGTATGTAATGTAGTAGGTCCTTATCCTTTGAAAAGTTTTAGTTCATGTATGGATTGTAGCATCTCCTTTTGGGATCCTATGTGAAGGATCATATTGTTCCAATTTATACAACAAAAAACCAAAAAGATTTTAATTGACATGACAACCAAATAGGAATTCCTTTGTCAAATACGGTGATTTACACCGGAGGTATAGAACTGTGAAGTCAAACAAAATTTGACAAAAGAGAAGGGTACGTATTTGTTCACATACAAAAGGCTACAGAAAATTGTTTAGTCTTCCACATCACCACAAATCTGAGATATCCACTAGGATAAATAGGAGATTGTGATATGGGAAAAATTGAAATTAAAGGGGAGATCTTATGTGGATATGGTTTAAAGGTAAACGGAAATTTCTTTAATGAAATCTACCCAATTTAATTTGATTAATTTCTGCTAAAAAAAAGATAATTTTTAAATAATTAATTTAATAAAATTTAAAATTTTCTAAAGAAATAAATCTTTGACAAAATTTGCTATAAAAGTAAAATTTTGTCAAAATTTTCTATAGAAATAAAATTTTGTCAAAATTTTCTATAGAAATAACATTTTGACAATATTTGCTATAAAAGTAAAATTTTCTCACAACTTACTATAAAAGTAAAATTTTTACAATTTTTTTCTATAGAAATAAAATTTTTGACTACATTTGCTATAGAAATAAAATTTTGACAAAATCTTCTAAGGAAATAAAATGTTGACAAATTTTCTAAGTAAATAAAATGTTGACAAATTTTCTTTGGAAATAAAATTTTGACAAATTTTCTATGGAAATAAAATTTTGACATATTTTCTATAAAAGTACAATTTTGACAAAATTTTCTATAGAAATAAAATTTTGACAAAATTTGCTATATATGTAAAATTTTCTCAAAATTTACTATAAAAGTAAAATTTTCACAAAATTTTCTATAGAAATAACATTTTGACAAAATTTATCTATACAAATAAAAGTTTAAAAAAGTTTATGTAGAAAAAAAATTTAAAAAAATTATACAGAATTAGAAATTCTAAAAAATATTTCTATAAAAATAAAATGTTGACAAAATTTTATATAGAAATAAACTTTTGGCAAAAATTTCTAGGGAAATAGAAATTTTGATAAAATTTGCTATAGAAAAAAATACAAACTTTTCTATAAAACAAAAAATGGATCAACCCCAGGACCGGTGCAGGGTTAATCCCTGGTATGTATGGACCAGTCAAGTTCTGGTCGAAGTGTATGGAATGGACCGGTCATTTTAACATGGGTTTGTCATTGGCTGGGAAAATTTACACTTTAGGACACGACTTGGACGCATCCCAATGGACAAGTCCTGGAACAACTTAGTAGGACTACCCCATAGACAACTGCTCATGAAACAGTCTGGGACAAACTTTTAGACCCCTGTTTCCATCCGTATCACACCAGAAAGGAATATGTTGAACAATAAATAATTCTGATAGTTGTATTATATTAAAAGTGTGGATTCAAAAAGATTTTAATATAAAGTGAGTATAAAAATCCATAAATTATAAGACAATTAAAAATGTTAATACCAGTCCTGTAATTGTTCAATTAGTGGCACTTTGCACAAATTTCCCGTAGGGTTTCTATAGAAATATAATTTTGACCAAATTTTCTAGAGAAAAAGAAATTTTGGCAAAATTTTCTATGGAAATAAAATTTTTAGAAAAATTTTTATATTAATAGAAATATCAAATATATATAAAAATAGAAAATCTGAGAAAATTTTTTATAGAGATAAAATTTGGAGAAAATTTTCTAAAGAAATAAAATTTTGGGAAAATTTTCTATAGAAATAAAATGTTGACTAAATTTTTCTACAGAAATGAAATTTTAAAACAATTTTCTATAGATATAAAAAAATAGACAAAATTTTCTATGGAAATAAAATTTTGAGAAATTTTTTTTATAGAATAAAAATCTTGACAAAGGTTTCTAAGAAATAAAATTTCGATAAACTTCTCTATAGAAATACAATATCGAAAAAATTTTCTGTAGAACTAAAATTTTGAAAAAAAATTTCTATAGAACTAAAATATTGAAAAAAAAAATATCTATGGAAATTAAATATTGACAAAATTCTCTATGGAAATAAAATTTTGACAAAATTTTCTATGGAAATAAAATTTTGAGAAAATTTCTAAAGAAATAAATTGTTGACAAAATTTTGTGTGTAAATAAAATTTTTAAAAATTTTCTGTAGAAAAAAAAATGACAAAATTTTCTATAGAAATAAAATTTCGATAAACTTTTCTATAGAAATACAATATCGACAAAATATTCTGTAGAACTAAAATTTTGAAAAAAAAATTCTATAGAACTAGGTTAGGTTAGGTTAGGTGGCAGCCCGATGTATCAAGCTCACTTAGACTATTCAGTCCATTGTGATACCACATTGGTGAACTTCTCTCTTATCACTGAGTGCTGCCCGATTCCATGTTAAGCTCAATGACAACGGACCTCCTTTTTATAGCCGAGTCCGAATTTTAATTTTATAGAATTAAAATTTTGACAAAGGTTTCTAAGAAATAAAATTTCGATAAACTTTTCTACAGAAATACAATATGGACAAAATTTTCTGTAGAACTAAAATTTTGAAAAAAAATTCTATAGAACTAAAAGTTTTAAAAAATTTTCTATGGAAATAAAATTTTGACAAAATTCTCTATGGAAATAAAATTTTGAGAAAATTTCTAAAAAATAAATTTTTGACAAAATTTTGTGTGTAAATAAAATTTTTAAAAATTTTCTAGAGAAAAAAAAAATTGACAAAATTTTCTATAGAAATAAAATTTCGATAAACTTTTCTATAGAAATACAATATCGACAAAATTTTCTATAGAACTAAAATTTTGAAAAAAAATTATATAGAACTAGGTTAGGTTAGGTGGCAGCCCGATGTATCAGGCTCACTTAGACTATGCAGTCCATTGTGATACCACATTGGTGAACTTCTCTCTTATCACTGAGTGCTGCCCGATTCCATGTTAAGCTCAATGACTAGGGACCTCCTTTTTATAGCCGAGTCCGAACGGCCTTCCACATTGCAATGAAACCACTTAGAGAAGCTTTGAAACCCTCAGAAATGTCACCAGCATTACTGAGGTGGAATAATCCACCACTGAAAAACTTTTTGGTGTTCGGTCGAAGCAGGAATCGAATGCACGACTTTGTGTATGCAAGGCGGACATGCTAACCATTGCACGACGGTGGCTCCCTTCTAAAATTAAAACTAAATTAGAACTAAAATTTTGAAAAAATTTTCTATAGAACGAAAATTTTGACAAAGTTGTCTATGGAAATAAAATTTAAAAAAAATTTTCTATAGAAATAAAATTTTGACAAAAGTTTCTACAGAAATAAAATTTTGAAAAATTGTGTATGGAAATAATTTTTTTTAAATCTATAGAAATATAAATTTTCACAAAATTTTGTAGGGAATCAAATTTGGACAAAATATAAATATTTGCAAAATTTTCTTTAGAAATATATATATTTGCAAATTGTAGAAATCAAATTTTCACAAAACTCTCTATAGAACTAAATTTTTGGTAAAAATTTCTGTAGGAAAGAAATTTAAAAAAAAAATTGAGAAATGGAACTTTGAAAATCTTTCTGAAAAAATTTCTATAGAAATAAAATTTTGACAAAATTTTCTACAGAAATAAAATTTTCAGAAAATTTTTTAGGACTAAAATTTTGAGAAAATTTTCTATAGAAATGAATTTTTTAGAATTTTTTTTTATAGAAATATTTTGTAGTTTACTCGTAGGGAATCAAATTTGGAAAAAATATAAATATTTGCTAAATTTTCTATAGAAATATAAATATTTGCAAAATTTTCTATAGAAATATAAATATTTGCAAAATTTTCTATAGAAATCAAATTATCGCAAAACTCTCTATAGAACTAAATTTTTGGTAAAAGTTTCTGTAGGAAAGAAATTTAAAAAAAAAATTGAGAAATGGAACTTTGAAAATCTTTCTGAAAAAATTTCTATAGAAATAAAATTTTGACAAAATTTTCTACAGAAATAAAATTTTCAGAAAATTTTTTAGGACTAAAATTTTGAGAAAATTTTCGATAGAAATGAAATTTGTAGAAAATTTTTTTATAGAAATATTTTTTTTTTTGTAAATTTAGTCGTTTGCGTATAAGTTCATTGTTCTTTACTTCTAAAAAAATCCCTGAAGACGAGCTCGGAGATATTTCGAAATATTGGATATTTTTAAATAAAAATTACAACTCGCAAAAACATCTGTTTTTTATTCACATGACCTTGACAAATATAATGAAATAAAATTTTGACAACATTTTCCATGGAAATAAAATTTTGACATAATTTTCTACAGAAATAAAATTTTGACAAAATTTTCTATAGAAATAAAAATTTGACAAAATTGTCTATAGAAATTAAATTTTGACAAAATTTTCTATAGAAGTAAATTTTGACAAAATTTTCTATAGAAATTAAATTTTGACAAAATTTTCTATAGAAATTAAATTTTGACAAAATTTTTTATGGAAACAAAATTTTGATAATATTTTCTATAGAAATAGAAATTTTGATAAAATTTTCTATAGAAATAACATTTTGACAAAATTTTCCATGGAAATAAAATTTTGACATAATTTTCTACAGAAATAAAATTTTCACAAATTTTTCAATGGGAAGATATGTTGACAACACTTTCTATAGAAATATAAATTTCCATAAAATTTTCTATAGATATAGAATTTTGAGAAAATTTTCTTTAGAAATAAAAATTTTGACAAAATTTTCTATAGACGTAGAATTTTGACAATATTTTTTATAGACGTAAAATTTTGACAAAATTTTCCATTGAAATGAAATTTTGACAATTTTTTCTTTAGAAATAAAATATTGACATAATTTTTTTTAGAAATATGTCAACAGAAATATCTTTTTAAAAGAAATGTGATGTTTTGTACAATTTTCTTGTTGGTAGATTTTTTGGCTCGAGTGGCAATCGTACTGACACATCCCATATAATTAGGGATTTGAAAGCATTATTGAATAGATTTCTTTGTTTCGAACCTTTAAAGGATTAAACCAGCTATATTTGAAGGTAGGTACTCTCTGTTTTGTTTTTTCATTTTACATATCTTTATTAATTTTCCTTTATAATCTTTTCTGCATGCCCTTCGAGCGTGACGACAATGGCGTAAATCCCATCATTTCAGGACCAATTTGTTCCTAGAATTTGATTTCTTTTGTATTAAAAATTCTCCACGCGACCACAAAAATCCCTTATTAGTAGTTTAGTGTGGAGCAAAACAAAAAACTTTATTAAAATTTCCTGACACGCAATTCTGTTCTGTTCATCTCTTGTATTCTCAGAATTTAACAAAAATAAAAAAAATTCAAAAACTTCACGCATAAAACAATTGAATTGCTTTTCTAAAAGGGCTTTAACACTCTTTTGTAAAACACTTCAAATCGTTGCCAGACAAAAGGATTTTTTACGCCTATATTTTTTCCTCTCTCCTTTAGGCCTATTACCTCTCTCCTGGAGATTATGGGCTACAGATGATTTATTATTAATGAGCAAAAATACCATAATTATACAATAATATAAAAGACATTTTTCAATGAAGCCATTAAAAAAGAGAAGTATGCCATTCCCAAAACCACAATTGGGGATGAAATAAAAACACAAAAGGATTAAATGGGGGTTGAAAGTTTAGGTAAGTTAAGAACAATTACAAAGGGGTAGGGGAAAAGCTTTTCAAGGGATTAAATTCCCCCTTTGTGATATTTAAAAATTGATAGATAAACAATTAAAGTTTCGAATATACTTTAGTAATTTCCAGGAACTGTGGAAGGGGCTAATCGAACTTCAGAACATAAGACATTCCAATGATATATAGGTCCGGGTGAAGGGGAGCAAATCTTCATAGAACATTCCTAATAATTTTTCAAGTAAGCAATTAAAGTCCTAAGCTTTCATGGGAATTTAAGACACCAAAAATTCCTTTTGTCCTCCACATTCTGCCTGCGGGCTTGGTTATTGAAGCGTATCCTAGCTCAGCTGTGAAATCACCGCAGAGTGTGATTTCGAATCAATATCAATGGGCTGCAAGCTATGTGCATTCTTTTGTATATTTGAGAAGGATGTGGGCATATCAACTCTCCCTTATGGCTTAGATAGTGACCAGCAAAAGGTATGCTTTGCAGTCTTTTTAAGTCCTCCAACTCCTCTTCTTCATCGTTTCGCTATTGCTTGCTTTTCATTTTCTTTGTGATCTATGCCTGGGCAATCTATGTGACACACAATCTGATAGAACCATAAATGCAGAAAATTTACCGCTTGGACTATCTAGAGGAGGTAGGTAGACGAAGCTACTTCGATTATTTGAAAAACGGGGGTTAGTTTTCCAGATTCCATTGAAAAATGATGCAGTGACATATAATAAAAACGTTTATTTTACCATTGGACATTTTTATTGACTTCTCTCGATGACAAATGCAACGACATCGACGACGACCACCGCTATTGAACACTTCCAGCTCACTTCAATGACTTACAAAAGGAAGACAAGAGCATTGGTTAGGGAAGGCCTTGTTTTATGGTAGTGGCAAGAAAGGGGCAAACTAATTCTGTTCTAGGGGTAAAAAGTACATGCGGAGACAGCAAGTACCCTCTATTGGCAGTGGCAAGGGCCTCGCTTAAAAATTTAATTAAATTAAGTTAAAGTATTTTAATTAACCTAAATTCGGTAAATTACAAAAAAATCTTCATAAATTTGTATTTTATGTCTCAAGATCTATAAGGCCTTCTCTAGCAAAGGCCTAAATTAATATAAAACATTTTAATTAAAATTACATAAATCAACCTAAATCAAAATAATTTTATAAAATTTTATTTTATTCTCTCAGTCTCCACAGGGCCTTCTCTGCCCCTGGCCTTTTTCATTTACCCTCACATTCATAGCATTGCCCTAGGAGTCCCCATACAGTTGTACCATCATCCTTTTATCTGTCCATTCATTACTCTTGCTGATTTCTTTTTTTTTTTCGCATAATGCCCTTTACTCCCTCCCAAACGTTTTGTTCATCCGTCTCGCCTCATCTGATTTCATTCATTTGATATCGGGTGAATCGATTTTTTTTTGTTTGTTTGAGTTGTGTCCTTTTGTGAAGCATTTCAAATGTCACTGGCCATTGTTGATAATCGAACATCGTCCAACAATGAATGGATAGATGGTTGGTTGGTTGGTTGGTTGGTTCGGTTGTTGGTATCAATGAATGGAAGAAGAACTTCTGAGGCATGGAACAAATGAGGGCAAAATGCACTCATGGCATGTCGTTCCTTGGGCATTGCAAAATCCTTGATGACATTTCAAATGCATTCAATTTCAATCGCAAGTCGCAGGCACTAACACACAGATATCAAAGGAATTGGCGTTGTAGTAGGGATTCAAAGTGATATATCGGATTGTAAATTTTTTTTTTGAATTTTGAAAATATTTTCAATTAAAAAAATATTTTAGAATATTTTTAAGAAACTCACAGTTTTAGACATATTCAGTTTCATTATAACATTTTTTATTTTTTTTTTTCAAATTTAAGTTTTTAGAATTTTTTAATTTAATTTTTTTAATTTAACTTTTAAAAAAAATCCATTTTTAGATTTATCCTTTTTAGAGAAAATAAAATTTAAAAGTATTTAAAATTCGAATATTGAGATCATAATTTATTATGGTTTTATTTTTTTTTAATAAATAAATAAATAAATAGAAGTCTACATTTGTCTGATTCAAAGCGTTACAGTTTTTATGAAAACACATTTTAAAATTTTGTATATTCTAAAAAAAAAAATTCATTATTAAAACGAGGATTTTTTTGTTGAAATTGTCAGATATTTAAATTTTTAGAATTTGTTTAAATTAAAAATTATAAATTTTCAACAATATTGATGGTTTTCATATTTTTAAAATTTTTAATTAAAAAAATATATTTAAAAAATCCAAGTTTTCTATTTTTTTTAAGAAAACACATTTTAAACTTGTATCCATTCTGGAAAAACATTTATATATAAAAGGTGTATTTTTTCAAATTTTAAGAAATTTTAATTATTGGAATTTTTACATTAAAAAAAATTAATCAAAAAAAAAATAAGAAAACACATTTCAAAAATTTTTAATTGGAAAGAAATTTAAATTTAGAAAAAAAATAATATTTAAAACATTTTTTAATTTCAGATATTTAAATTTTTAGAATTTGTTTAAATTAAAAAAAAAATAAAAATTTTAATTTTCAACAATATTGATGGTTTCAGAAAACAAAAATCAAAGTTTAAAATTTTTTAAAATTCGACTACTGAGTTTTTCATATTTTTAGAATTGTTAATTAAAAAATATATTTAAATATATTTAAAAATATATTTTTTAAGAAAACTTATTTTAAAATTGTATCCATTCTGGAAAAAAATGTAATATATAAAACGTGGATTTTTTTAAATTTTCTGTAATTTTAATTTTTTAAATTAAAAAAAAAATAAATGATTGAAAAAAATTTAAGAAAACACATTTTAAAATTTTTTTGCTGAAAAAAAATTATTTTATTATAAAAGAATTTAAAACCATAATAAATTATGATATTAAATGGGATATGTACTAACAACAAAGGTTTTCGACCTAGAAAAAAAATCAATATGTTAAATGTGGATTTTTGGAAAATCTCAGAAATTTTACTTTTTTGAATTTTTTAAATTAAAAAAATTTAATTTTCATAACAAAAATCATGGTATTGATGTTGTTTTTATTTCCTTGAGAGTTTTTATATTTGAACTAACATTAAAAATTATTTTTTTGTGAAAATAAGTAGTCGATTTATCGAATTTAAGTGTCGAAATTTGTGATGAAATTTTTAATAATTTTCTAAATTTTAAAATTTAATTTATCAAATTTTAAAAATCTTTTTTATTCCAAAATTATTTTAATTTTCTTAAATTAAAAAAATTTTAATTTTCATAACAAAAAAAAATCATTGTATTGTTGTTGTTTTTATTTCCTTGTGAGTTTTTATATTTGAACTAACATTAAAAAATTATTTTTTGTGAAAATAAGTAGTCGATTTATCGAATTTAAGTGTCGAAATTTGTGATGAAATTTTTAATAATTTTCTAAATTTTAAAATTTAATTTATCAATTTTTAAAAATCTTTTTTTCCAAAATTATTTTAATTTTGGAAAAGCGAAATTACGATCTTCTTACGATTTTTAGGAATTTTGTTTTTTTTTTCTTACGATTTTTATTTTTTGTTAAGGTTGTAACATAGCAGACGATTTTTGGTAGCAAAGATCGACTTTTCGATTTTGTTCAACACCAAAACTCGATTCGTAGATTTTGATGAAGCATTAAAGGCGTTTTTGAAGAGATCATAACAAAATCGATTCGACTCTTGTAAGATCGATAAGCCGACTATTTCGGGCAGCAGTAAAAGAAAATTGGGTTATTTTAAGAGATCGATTAGCCGAATTTATAGATGAGACTGTGTTATCAACGACTTTACAATTTGGTTTCTTCAATATGTCAATTAATCGAAAATTCGAAATTCGATATGTTGGCGAGTATGCTTACATTTATTCATTTATTTAGAATCGATTATTCCATTATGCTCGACATTAGGTTAGGTTAGGTTAGGTGGCAGCCCGATGTATCAGGCTCACTTAGACTATTCAGTCCATTGTGATACCACATTGGTAAACTTCTCTCTTATCACTGAGTGCTGCCCGATTCCATGTTAAGCTCAATGACAAGGGACCTCCTTTTTATAGCCGAGTCCGAACGGCGTTCCACATTGCAGTGAAACCACTTAGAGAAGCTTTGAAACCCTCAGAAATGTCACCAGCATTACTGAGGTGGGATAATCCACCGCTGAAAAATTTTTTGGTGTTCGGTCGAAGCAGGAATCGAACCCACGACCTTGTGTATGCAAGGCGGGCATGCTAACCATTGCACCACGGTGGCTCGACATTACAAATCGATCAATCAAGTTTGGTTGCTTTTCAGTCTCTTTGCGATCTATGCCTGGGCATGTGTGGCACACAATTTGACAGAACCGGAAATGCCGATAAAATCGATTAATCGAAAATTCGATGTTGGTAATTATGTTTCAATTTATTTATAATCGATTATTCTATTGAGTTCAACATTAAAAATCGATTAATCGATTTTGTTATCAAAAGTCTTTTCATCAATTTTTTTTCAGCATAAAAACTCGATTAGTCAAATTTTTTTCAATACGTCAATTAATCGAAAATTCGATTTTCGATATGTTTATGATTATGTTTCCATATATTTATAATCGATTATTGTATTATGACCAACATTAAAAATCGATTAGTCGATTTTGGTGGTTATCAAGAGCCAGTTTTTGTAAAAAGGAGTTTCATAGATTTGTGTCAACATTCAAAATCATTTAGTCGATTTTAAGAGATCTTGAAAATTCGACTCGAATAAAGTCGATTAACCGAAGGCTTATACAACAATGAGTTCTTTTAATTTTTTCTATTCGGTTTTTTCCATTTTCGTAGCTTTCGATATTTTGATCTCTATATCACAGGATATTCTGGTACGTGGATGAAGGATATGAGCATGAATGATGACAGGGACGACCACTGTGTTTGTATGTGTGGATGTGACGGCAATAACGATAACTTCAATGGTAGCGATTGCTATATGCAAAAATGCATTTTCAAGTGTTTTGACACTTGAAAGTGAAATGAAGCTGAAAATGATTTCCCCCTCTCTCTCTCTCGCTCTCGCCAAAAACAAACTTATTCACTGAAATCAAGATTTCTTTTATGTTTTACGTTTCATTTTTTTTTTGTGTTCCAGTTTCTTTCATTTCTGTGTCAATTTGACTATATAATCGCTTTACCATGCTAGCCATTACATCTTAAAGCAGTGAAGGGAGAAAGAGTGCAATAACAAAAGGTAAATGTATTGAATTTGATATACAATGTACTTCCTTTTGAGTTGTCAGAATTTTCCTTACGCAAATTCTCTAGGTTTAATAATATTTTCGAATCATAAGGAATAGCTGTTCTTTGTTTTCATGTTCCCCTTATTCTTACCTGATACAAATGATATTTCCGACAGCATTATCCATTTAACGGCAAAATATAAATTGATTTTCAAATATTTTCCCACTCTATGATGTAATTTAATGGTAACATCACGGGCATGATCCATTATAGTATCGGGCATATATGAGAAATGTACAGGTTCACCGGAAAAGTGTCTACCACCAATGCTAAAGAACACCTTGGCATGGACAAAGACCTGCAAAAGAAGAAAATAAAATTAAATAAAATCAATGCATTCCAAAATAACAGCTAACAAGATTATAATGATATTTAATTGTACAATCAATCAAAAATCTACCAAAATTTTACCAAAAAACTAGCAACTGAAAAATCTTATTCCGCAGTGTTTTTGGTCAAATTTTTGTGACTACTATAAAACAAGAATTATTTTGCCACATTTTTATTTCTATAAAAAATTTAGTCAAAATTTTATTTCTATAGAAAATTTTGTCAAAATTTTATTTCTATAGAAAATTTTGTCAAAATTTATTTATAGAGAAAAATTTTCCAAAACATTTTTTTCTAAGGAAAATTTTGTCAAACTTTTATTTCTCTAGAAAATTTTGTCAAAATTTTATTTCTACAGAAAATTTTGTCAAATTTGTATATATATTGAAAATTTTGTCACAATTTTTATTTTTATTTTCTATTTGTCAAAATTTTATTTCTATAGAAAATTTTGTCAAAATTTATTTATAGAGAAAATTTTTCCAAAACATTTTTTTCTATAGAAAATTTTGTCAAAATTTTATTTCTACAGAAAATTTTTTGAACATTTATTTCTATAGAAAATTCTGTCAAAATTGTATTTCTATAGAAAATTATGCCACGTTCATATCTGTAGAAAATTCTGTCAAAACTTTAATTCTATGGAAAATTTTGCCAAATTTTTAGTTTTATGGAAAATATTGTCAAAATTCTATTTCTGTAGAAAATTTTATCCAAATTGTATTTCTATAGAAAATTGTGTTAAAATTTTATTTCTATAGACGTTTATATCTGTAGAAAATGTTGTCAAAAATTTATTACTTTAGAAAATTATTCCACGTTTAGATCTGTAGAAAATTCTGTCAACATTTTAATTCTATGGAAAATTTTGGCAAATTTTTTTGGTTTATGGAAAATATTGTCAAAATGTTATTTCTATAGAAAATTACGCCACGTTTATATCTGTAGAAAATACTGTCAAAATTTCAATTCTATGGAAAATTTTGCAAAATTTTTAGTTTTATGAAAAATTTTGTCAAAATTTTATTTCTATAGAAAATATTATCAAAATTTTATTTCTATAGAAAATTCTGTTAAAATTTTATTTCTATAAAAAATTTTGTCAATATTTTATTCTACGGAAAACTTTCTCAAAATTACATTTCAATAGATATTGTTGTCAAAATTTTATTTCTATGAAACATTTTTTTGTATACTTTTTATTTCTATAAAATATTTTTAAGAATTATTTTTCATAGTTTAGTAAAACAGAGTGTGAAGCTGTGAACACCAGAACAAATCCTTGAAAACGGTTTTGACGAAGTCAACCGAAATATTGGAAATAAAAATAAAAGAAAAACATCATATCTATGTTTTTTAATCGACCTATAGCCGAAACTATGAAAAATAATTCTTAAAGATAAATAAAAAGGTCAACGATAATTATCCAGAAATAAAATATTTTGACAAAATTTTGTCAACATTTTATTTCTATAAAATATTTTGACAAAATTTTGTCAACATTTTATTTATATAAAAAAATTTGTCAAAATTTTATTTCTATGGAAAATTTCTCAAAAATTTATTTAAATGGAAAATTTTGTCAAAATGTTATTTTTAAGACAATTTTTTAGCAAATTGTGGCAAAACTTTATTTCAATGGAAAATTTAGTAAAAATTTTATTTCTATAGAAAATGTTGTCTGAATTTTATTTCTATGGAACATTTTGTCAAAATTTTTTTTCTATGGAAACTCTTGTCTAAATTTTATTTATTTTGAAAGAATACTTTATCAAAATTTTAGTTCTGTAGAAAAATTTGTCTAAATTTTATTTCTATAGAAAAATTTTCCAAAACTTTTTATTATATTTTATCAAAATTTTAGTTCTGTAGAAAAATTTGTCTAAATATTATTTCTATAGAAAATTATGCCAAAATTTTATGTGTATAGAAAAATTTTCCAAAACTTTATTTCTATGGAAAATTTTGTCAAGATTTCATTTCTATGGAAAAGTTTGTCAAAATTTTATTTCTATGGAAAATTTTGTCAAAATTTTATAATTATGGAAATTTTTGTCAAAATTTTATTTTGAAATTTTGGAAAGTTGAGTAAAAATTTTATTTCTATAGAAGATTTTGTCAAAATTTTATTTTTACAGAAAATTTTGTCAACATTTTTTTCTAAAGAAAATTTTGTCTAAATTTTATTTTTTTTTTAAATTATGCCACGTTTATATCTGTAGAAAATTCTGTCAAAATTTTAATTCTATGGAAAATTTTGCCAAATTTTAAAAAATTTTATCAAAACTTTTTTCCTATAGAAAACTTTTTTAAAATCTTATTTTATTGAAAACTTTGTCAAAATTTTATTTCAATGGAAATTTTTGTAGAATATTTTGACAAAACTTTGTCAAAATTTTATTTCTATAAAAAATTTTGTCAAAATTGTATTTCTACAGAAAATTTTGTCAACATTTATTTCTATAAAAAATTTTGTCAAAATTTTATTTCTATAGAAAATTATGCCAACTTTATATCTGTAGAAAATTCTGTCAAAACTTTTGCAAAATTTTTAGTTTTATGGAAAATATTGTCAAAATTTTATTTCTATAGCAAATTTTATCAAAATTTTATTTGTATAGAAAATTTTATTTAAATTTTATTTTTATAAAAAATATTGTCAACATGTTATTCTATGTAAAATTTTCTTAAAATTTTATTTCTATAGAAAATGTTGTCAACATTTTATTGCTATGGAAAATTTTATCTAAATTCAATTTCCGTACAAAATTTTGTCTAAATTTTATTTCTATAAAAAATTTCATCAAAATTTTATTTCTGTAGAATATTTTGACAAAACTTTGTCGAGATTTTATTTCTATATAATGATGTCAAAATTTGATTTAAATAGAAAATTTTGTCAAAATTTTATTTTTAAGACAATTTTTTGGAAAATTGTGGTAAAATTTTATTTCAATGGAAAATTAAGTCAAAATTTTATTTCTACAGAAAATGTTGTCAAAATTGATTTCTATGGAAGATTTTGTCAAAATTTTATTTGTATAGCAAATTTTGTAAAAATTTTATTTCTACAGAAATAAAGTTAAAAATTTATTTCTGTCGTTTTGGTTTTTTTTATTGTTGGTTTATTCTTCAATCATTTTGTTGTTTTTGATTTCAACTTAAAACCATGCATTGACTAAACTACAAGTGTAGCTTAACCAATTGAGGAAAAGAAAATAAAAATAGACATTTTTTTCGCAATTTTATTTCTCTAGAAAATGTTATCAAAATTTTATTTCTATACAAAATGAGTTCTAAACTTTTTTCCTATAGAAAATGTTGTCTAAATTCTATTTCTGTATTTTGCCAAAATTTTATTTCTAAGACAATTTGTTTGGAAAATTTTTATTTTATGGAAAATTTTTTCAAAATTTTTACAAATAATATTTAGTTTTTCATTAACAACTTTGCTGATATATCACAAAAAGAAAACGAAAATTCAATAAATGTGATTTCTATCCTAATTTTATTTTTAATAGATCCTAGATTTGTGAAGCTAGATGGTTTGATAGAAAATGTTTTTTTTTTAAGACGCAAAACCTTTCGCCTGATATCAATACTCCATACTCTTTAATCTTTTTTTTGAGTGTAATTAACTGTCATGATTGGCGTAAATTTTGTCATTGTACACGATTTTCGTACAAAAAAAGTATGTAAATACTACAATTTGTTTATATCATATCACATACCTGTACATCCTTGGTGAACATATTATTCGTATGCAAAATTATGGCACTAAAGTTTCGCACTGTATCGAATTCGAAAACAATTTCAACAGGTTTACCCACCAAACCGGGTGTATCATTACGCCAGCCAATCCATTCATAGCCTGAAAGGATAATAGAGAAAACAGTAAAACAATAAAATTACTGTAGTAGGAAATAAAATATTTGTATATGAATACACAAAGTAAAAGTAAACAAAAAATATCCATATTTTGGCAATATCATAAATTTTGCGGGGGGGCCCCAATAAAAAAACATACGTTTCCAAAAAACGTATAATATTTCTTTCATCTATATGTGACTTCCAACAGAAAAAACAAAGAAAGAAATGAAAAACAAAACTTTTGAGCTTTCTATGAATTTAATAAAAATATGCTATGGTAACCTTAATAGTAAAGTTATTTATTTATTTTGAGCACACACAAAAATACTTTGATATAAAAAATTTACACAAACACATGCTAACACAAAATACCACTCTTGTTAGAGAGTCTATGGTGTGAGAGTCACTGTTGCCACTTGAACCAAAAATAATCTACCAATATTTGAAGAAAATTTTTATTTCTACACAAATTTTTATCAAATAGAAAATTTTGTCAAAATTTTATTTCTATAGAAAATTTTGTCAACATTTATTTCTTTAGAAATTGTTATCAAAATTTTATTTCTACGGAAAATTTTGTTAAAATTTTATTTCTATAGAAAATTTCGTCAAAATTTTATTTCTATAGAAAATTTTGTCAAAGTTTTAGTTCTACAAAAAATTTTGTCAAAAATTTATTTCTATAGAAAATTTTGTCAAAATTTTAGTTCTATAGAAAATTTTGTCAAAATTTTAGTTCTATAGAACATTTTGTCAAAATTTTATTTCTATAGAAAATTATGTCAAACTTTTATTTCTATAGAAAATGTTGTTAAAATTTTATTTATGTAGAAAATTTTGTCAAAATTTTATTTCCATAGAATATTTTGTTAAAATTTTATTTCTGTAGAAAATTTCTCAAAATTTTATTTCTATAGAAAATTTTGTCAAAATTTTATTTCTATAGAATATTTAATTAAAATTTTATTTTTTTAGAATATTTAATTAAAATTTTATTTCTGTAGAAAATTTTGTCTAAATTTTATTCCTATGGAAAATTTTGTTAAAATTTTATTTCTGTAGAAAATTTTGTCAAAGTTTTAGTTCTATAGAAAATTTTGTTAAAATTTTATTTCTATAAAAAATTTTGTTAACATTTTATTTCTGTAGAAGATTTTGTTAAAATTTTATTTCTGTAGAAAATTTTGTGAAAACTTTATTTCTATAGAATTTTTGTCAACATTTTATTTATAAAGAAAATTTTGTCAAAATTTTATGTCTATAGAAAATTTTGTCAAAATTTTATTTCTATAGAAAATTTTGTCAAAATTTTATTTCTAAAGAAAATGTTATCAAAATTTTATTTATAAAGTAAATTTTGTTAAAATTTTATTTCTACAGAAAATTTTGTTAAAATTTTATTTTTAAAGAAAATTTTGTAAAAATTTTATTTCTGTAGAAATTTTTTTACGAAATTGTATTTCTGTAGAAAATTTGTGACAAAATGTTATTTCTATAGAAAATTTTGTGAAAATTATATTTCTATAGAAAATTTTGTCAAAATTTTATTTCTATAGAAAATTTTCTCAAAATTATATTTCTACAGAAAATTTTGTCAAAATTTTATTTCTATATACAATTTTGTCAAAATTTTATTTCTATAGAAAATTTTGTCAAAATTTTATTTCTCTAGAAAATTTTGTCAAAATTTTATTTCTGTAGAAAATTTAGTGAAAATTTTATTTCTATAGAACATTTTGTCAAAATTTTATTTCTATAGAATATTTAATTAAAATTTCATTTCTGTAGAAAATTTTGTCAAAATTTTATTTCAATAGAATATTTTGTTAAAATTTTATTTCTGTAGAAAATTTTGTTAAAATTTTATTTCTGTAGAAAATTTTGTGAACATTTTATTTCTATAGAAATTTTTGTCAACATTTTATTTATAAAGAAAATTTTGTCAAAATTTTATGTCTATAGAAAATTTTGTCAAAATTTTATTTCTATAGAAAATTTTGTCAAAATTTTATTTGGAAAGAAAATGTTATCAAAATTTTATTTATAAAGAAAATTTTGTTAAAATTTTATTTCTATAGAAAATTTTGCCAAAATTTTATTTTTAAAGAAAGTTTTGTACAAATTTTATTTCTGTAGAAATTTTTTGACAAAATTGTATTTCTGTAGAAAATTTGTGACAAAATGTTATTTCTATAGAAAATTTTGTCAAAATTGTATTTCTATAGAAAATTTTGTCAAGATTTTATTTCTACAGAAAATTTTGTCAAAATTTTATTTCTGCAGAAAATTTGTCAAAATTTTATTTCTTTAGAAAATTTTGTCAAAATTTTATTTCTATAGAATATTTTGTTAACATTTTATTTCTGTAGAAAATTTTGCTAAAGTTTTAGTTCTATAGAAAATTTTGTCAAAATTTTATTTCTGTAGAACATTTTGTCAAAATTTTATTTCTATAGAATATATTGGCAAAATTTTATTTCTATAGAAAATTTTGTCAAAATTTTTTCTTATAGAAAATTTTGTCAAAATGTTATTTCTTTAGGAAATTTTGTCAAAGTTTTAGTTCTATTGAAAATTTTGTCAAAGTTGTAGTTCTACAGAAAATTTTGTCAAAATTTTAGTTCCATAGAAAATTTTGTCAAAATTTTATTTCTACAGAAAATTTATCAAAATTTTATTTCTATAGAAAATTTTGTCAACATTTTATTTCTAAAGAAAATTTTGTCAAAATTTTATTTCTAAAGAAAATTTTGTCAAAACTTTGTTTCCATGGAAAATTTTGTCAAAATTTTTTCTTATAGAAAATTTTGTCAAAATTTTATTTTTATAGAACATTTTTGACAAAATTGTATTTGTATAGAAAATTTTTGACAAAATTGTATTTGTATAGAACATTTTTGAAAAAATTTTATTTCTCTAGAAGATTTTGTCAAAATTTGTTCCTTTAGAAAATTTTTTAAAAATTTTATTTCTATAGAAAATTGTGTGAAAATTTTATTTCTATAGAAAATGTTGCCAAAGTTTTATTTCTTTAGAAAATTTGTGAAATACCTCTTAGTTGGTGAGGAATATTCTGTAAAATCTATCAAAACATCAAGATTTTTACCAATCTACCAAACAGTAAAAAATCTAAAATTTTTGCTAGAATTCTACCAACTGTGGCAACCGTGGTGAGAGTACAATGGAAGAGTGTCCATGATTATGTCTTTCGTTTAAAGCTTACATTCTCCGAGAATGTCGCACGTTGATACCAGGTTATGAGCGTGTGCGTGTGTTTGTGTGTTAGAGAATGCTTAAAGTAATTTCAAACACGCACCAGCAGTTAAAATATAAAAACATAGAAAAATATGTGTGGGTGTGTGTTAGTACATACATATGTGTGTTTCTTCTCAAGGAGGACGTTGAAAGAATTCTTTTATCCTTTTGTAAAACTGCCATAAATGCTACACACACACACACACCATGCACTCGTGTATAACCAACATACAAGACGACAATAGCGACAGTTATGTCCAATGCAAGAAGCAGCCTGCCAAAGCTCACTTTGCTGAGTATAATTTATGTCTTTCACATGTTTTCGTAGATTTTCTCGTATCGTAGAACTTTCTACGACAATGTTCTTTCCTAAGGAATCCAGTTACCTTCCTTAGCTATTTGTTGCCTTGAAGTTTACTTGAGTTTTCGGGAAGGGGGTGGGGGGGACGCTTTGTAAAACAAAAGCGCCAAGCAAAAATTATTACCTTAAGAACGCGACATTTAAACCTTTTTGCGCTTTAGTTTTCTCCACTTCCCCCAAAATTCCCTTAGAGTATCTATGACTTGTTGTTGGTGGCCTTTTACCTATTCTCCATCTCGCCACCCCCCTCATATGGTTCTTGAACAATAACAATGGTGGCCCATGGGTTTTAGCTTAAACTAAGGTCCTTTTAATTTGTTTATGAGTGAGTAACGAGAAACGTAAGGACATGTTGTTAGCTTGGTAAATTTAACCATTTACTACACACACACACACAAACACTCACATACACACGGGCATACATATGCAAAGATTTGAACTTATTGCCTTGCCTTCTTGTTCTCCCTTGAGTTCATTCTGTAACTCTCATTCACTCTCTCTTTCTCACTCTCTGTGTAAAACGACAATTATTTGATTTTTAGTGGTAATGGTAGCCATATAGTTGGTTGTTAGCCGGGTTAAGAGCTGTAATTGTTGGCAAAATGTTTTCCTAAAGTTTCTGCTTCTCCTCCCCCCTGCCCCAAAACCTCTAGTCATTGTTTTATTTAACTCACAAAAAAAAACATAGAGAGTACAGTGTATGTATTAAGTTATAAATTTTGTAAGAAATGTATTTTACGCTCTGTCGGAGAATATTCCAATTGAGTAAGAAAAGGATGAAGTTGAAAATTGGGTAAATTTTAGAATTTAAAATATTATAAAATGAAATTTAAAAAAAAATTAAATCAAACTAAAGCCATAAACCTCTAAAAATTATGGAAAATCGGAGAACTCATTTAAAAATTATGAAAAGTAGTTTTATTGACTTTCGGATTTTTAATACCCACCACCATAGAATGGTGACGGTGTATATACTTGTTTTAAATTCAATTTATTTTACCTTTTAAATTAACTCTAAATTAGTTACTTAATTTTCCTACATCCACTACGAAAGTATATAATACTAAAGAAATATGAAAATATTATTTTGCTATAATTTTTCTTTTTTTTTTATTCTTAATTTTATACCATCTGACCATTGAATATTCCCTATAGAAACTCATTAATCATTCGCCTTATGGGATGCCTCCTCATCTCCCCTCCTTCTTAAGGGTAATCATAATTTGCAATTGCTAATGTATTCCAGTAACAAATGTTCGTGTCCTTTAGTTGTCAGGTGACAACTTCAAGGTTTAGTTTTATACAAAAATTTTTGTTTTTGTCATTTCATTTCCCAAGACTAGATAATATCATGGCAAATCATGATTTTGCATGTTTATATGCCAAATGTCCTTGGACAAGTAAATAAAGTTTGGAAACAAATGTAAAAGCTTTACATCTAATTGATATGATTAATAATAAATGATTGTCATAAAGTGCAAAAAAAAAAACAAGTTTCGCACAACATAAAGTTAATTTAGCTTTGTGATAAACAAAACAATAAAATAAACTAAAATAGTTAAATTAGTGTTGAAGAAAAAACTATTAGGGGTAAGATAATGACAAAGGTAACAAATAAGAATGTTTTGGTGGAAAAAAGGAAGTTGGACAAAGAATTTTGAGAAATATATTGAAATAATTTTTCGTCTTGGCGGAACGAAAATTTTTTTTCTTCTTTCTAAAAAATTTACCTTTTAGACAAATAAATTTTAATTTATTTTAAAATTGCAATTTTTTAAACCAGCAGAGTGAATGAAGTTCGCTCTACAATATCTATGAAATTCAGCCACAATAAGCTCTGAAGTTTATAAAAAAAATATCTTTTTTGAGAAATGAATTTTCGAATAAGCAAATTTCCCTTCTCTTATAGCATATAACGTTAGCTTTGGATACAAATATATCAGTTTTTTTTTTTTTGAAAATATAAAAATTTGGAGACTAATATATTAAAATTTATTCCGACCATAGCCATGGTGAATTACACAAAAAATTGTGTCGAATTTAAGTCTATCCAAAATCTATATGTCCAAGAAAATTAACTGGTTATATGGCATTTTTTAATTTGATTTCTTATTATTAAAAAGTTTTTGTATAATATTCGACTTTTTCAATTATTATTTTTAATTAATTAAATAATAAAATAAATAAAATTATTAAAATTAATTGGAAAAGTAGATTTTTTATTATTTTTTGTATTTTATTAAAATATTGTTTTTTATTTCAAATATTCTAAGTTTTAGTTCTCTTAATATTCTGTCATATTCTTTTCATTACCCCTAATATCCCAAATGACTACCATGGGACATTTGCATTATCATCGTTTTATTTGACAAATGTAAAATATTGTCTCTTTGATTTCATTTTGTTGTAAGCAAGGACCTTGGAACCTTTTGGCGCTTTGTCCTGTCAACTTCTTCTTCTTCTTCTTTTTCTTTCACTATAATATTGCTCTTGTTTATTTGTCGAAAATAAAAAATAACAACAACAACACAAAACACATTGATAGCTTTGTGAAAGATAAAACACAAATTTTGCCATTACTTTTGCCATTTTAAGGGGAAATTAAAAAAGTTTTTTTTTTTTTTTTGAAAAACCAAAAGGAAAAAAACCGAGAAGGAAAAATAAATAATTTTCTCATCAATAAACACTGACAAACAGAAAAATACTATAAATACTTTTTTTTGCTCCACTCGATTCATAACGAAGGAAGACCAAAATGCCCCCACTGCTCCTACTCTCTTACCATAGCAGGCTGCTAAAAATATGAACAATAACCAAAATGAAGTTCAGTTCGATTTCTGGTTTTCAAATGTATGTACACAGATTTGTCTGTAAGTTTTGGTTACTTGGGGTAACTGGAGAAAAGCCAGACAAACGCCAGGACATAACGGACAGACACATGAAGAAAGCCCAAAACACATTAAAGGAAGACGTTAGCAAGCCGCCCATATATTTCCCGTTTGTCTGCATGAATATTTCACCGCAAATGTTATGCATACTTTTTTTGCAGAAGTAATAATTTATGGCAACACTGGCATTCAATACAAGCGATATTTTTGCATTTACAACTATGGTGGGAGGGAGTGGTTTATTTGCGGAGGTTTTGGAGATACGTGGGCCTTTAGACAAAATTTTCTATAGAAATAAATTTTTGATAAAATTTTCTTTAAAAATAAAATTTTGAGAAAATTTTCTATAGAATTAAAATTTTTAAAAATTTTCTATGGAAATAAAATGTTGACAAAATTCTATAGAACTAAAATTTTGAAAAATTTTTTTATAGAAATTAAATTTTAAAAAACTTTTCTATAGAAATAAAATTTTGACAAAATTTTCTATAAAAATGAAATGTTGACAAAATATTCTATAGAAATAATATTTTGAGAAAATTTTCTATAGAAATAAAATTTTGACAAAATTTGAGAAAATAAAATTTTGAGAAAATTTTCTATAGAATTAAAATTTTGACAAGATTTTTGATAAAATTTTTTATAGAAATACAATTTTGACACAATTTTCTATAGAAATAATTTTTTGACAAAATTTTCTATAGAAATTAAATTTTGACAAAATTTTCCATAGAAATAAAATTTTGATAAAAATTTTTATAGAAATAAAATTTTGACAACATTTTCAAAAGAAATAAAATTTTGAGAATATTTTCTCAAAATTTTATTTCTATAGAAAATTTTGTAAACATTTGCAATAGAAATAAAATTTTGAGAAAATTTTCTATAGAAATAAATTTTTGACAAAATAGATAAAATAGAAATAAAATTTTGAGAAAATTTTCTATAGAAATAAAATTTAGAGCAAATTTTCTATAGAAATAAAATTTAGAGCAAATTTTCTAAAGAAATAAATAAAAATAGATTTTCTATAGAAATAGAATTTTGACAAATTTTCTATAAAAAGAATTTTGAAAAATTTTCTATAGAAACTAATTTTTGGCAAAATTTTTGATACAATTTTCTATAGAAATAAAATTTTGACAAAATTTCCTATAGAAATAAAATTTTGACAAAAAAATTCTTAAGAAATAAAATTTTGAAAAATAATTCTATAGAAATAAAATTTTGAAAAAAATTCTAAGAAATAAAATTTTGACGAAATTTCTATAGAAAAAAAAATTTGAAAGAATTTTCTATAGATATAAAATTATGGCAAAACTTTCTACAGAAATAAAATTTTGACAAAAAAAAATTTATAGAAATAAAATTTTGACAAAATTAGAAATGAAATTTTGAAAAAATTTTCTATAGAATAAAATTTAAAATAGAAATAAAATTTTGAAAAATTTTTTTTAGGAATAAAATTTTGAAAAACATTTCTATAGGAATAAATTTAAATAAAATTTTGACAAAATTTCTATAGAAATAAAATTTTGAAAAATTTTCTATAGATATAAAATTATGACAAAATTTTCTACAGAAATAAAATTTTGAAAAAAAAATTCTATAGAAATAAAATTTTGATAAAATTTTCTAAAGAAATAAAATTTTGAAAAAATTTGCTATAGAAATAAAATTTAAAAAAATTTTCTATAGAAATAAAATTAAGAGAAAACTTCCTATAGAAATAAATTGTTCACAAATTTTTTTATAGAAATAAAATTTTGAAAAAAAATTCTTTAGGAATAAAATTTTGAAAAAAATGTTTAGCAATAAAATTGTGAAAAAAAAAATCTATAGAAATAAAATTTTGACAAAATTTCTATAAAAATAAAATTCTATAGATATAAAATTATGAAAAAACTTTCTATAGAAATAAAATTTTGAAAAAAAAAAAATTCTGTAGAAATTAAATTTTTGACAAAATTTTCTATAGAAATAAAATTTTGACAAAATTTTCTATAGAAATAAAATTTTGACAAAATTTTCTATACAAATAAAATTTTGACAAAATTTTCTATAGAAATAAAATTTTGACAAAATTTTCTGTAGAAATAAAATTTTTGACAAAATTTTCTATAGAAATAAAATTTTGACAAAATTTTCTATAGAAATAAAATTTTGACAAAATTTTCTATAGAAATATAATTTTGACAAAATTTTCTATAGAAATAAAATTTTGAGAAAACTTCCTAAAGAAATAAATTGTTGGCAAAATTGTCTATATCAATAAAATTTTGACAAAATTTTCTATAGAAATAAAATTTTGAAAAAAAATTCGTTAGGAATAAAATTTTGAAAAAAATTTCTATAGAAATAAAATTTTGAAAAAATTTTCTATAGATATATAATTATGACAAAACTTTCTACAGAAATAAAATTTTGAAAAAAAAAATTCTATAGAAATAAAATTTTGACAAAATTTTCTATAGAAATAAAATTTTGAGAAAAATTCCTATAGAAATAAATTGTTAACAAAATTTTCTATAGAAATAAAATTTTGACAAAATTTTCTATAGAAATATAATTTTGACAAAATTTTCTATAGAAATAAAATTTTGAGAAAACTTCCTAAAGAAATAAATTGTTGGCAAAATTGTCTATATCAATAAAATTTTGACAAAATTTTCTATAGAAATAAAATTTTGAAAAAAAATTCGTTAGGAATAAAATTTTGAAAAAAATTTCTATAGAAATAAAATTTTGAAAAAATTTTCTATAGATATATAATTATGACAAAACTTTCTACAGAAATAAAATTTTGAAAAAAAAAATCTATAGAAATAAAATTTTGACAAAATTTTCTATAGAAATAAAATTTTGAGAAAAATTCCTATAGAAATAAATTGTTAACAAAATTTTCTATAGAAATAAAATTTTGAGAAAACTTCCTAAAGAAATAAATTGTTGGCAAAATTGTCTATATCAATTAAATTTTGACAAAATTTTCTATAGAAATAAAATTTTGAAAAAAAAAACTCTTTGGGAATAAAATTTTGAAAAAAATTTCTACAGAAATAAAATTTTGAAAAAAATTTCTACAGAAATAAAATTTTGAAAAAAATTCTTTAGGAATAAAATTTTGAAAAAAAAAATATTCTATAGAAATAAAATTTTGACAAAATTTCTATAGAAATAAAATTTTGAAAAAATCTTCTATAGATATAAAATTATGACAAAATTTCTACAGAAATAAAATTTTGAAAAAAAATTCTTTAGAAATAAAATTTTGACAAAATTTTCTAAAGAAATAAAATTTTGAAAAAAATTCCTATAGAAATAAATTGTTAATAAAATTTTCTATCGAAATCAAATTTTGAAAAAAATTCTTTAGGAATAAAATTTTGAAAAAAATTTCTATAGAAATAAAATTTTGGCAAAATTTCTATAGAAGTAAAGTTCTATAGAAATAAAATTTTGACAAAATTTCTATAAAAATAAAATTCTATAGATATAAAATTATGAAAAAACTTTCTATAGAAATAAAATTTTGAAAAAAAAAAATTTCTATAGAAATAAAATTTTGACAAAATTTTCTATAGAAATAAAATTTTGACAAAATTTTCTATACAAATAAAATTTTGACAAAACTTCCTAAAGAAATAAATTGTTGACAAAATTGTTTATATCAATAAAATTAAATAAAATCAATAAAATTTTTACATAATTTTCTATAGAAATAAAATTTTGAAAAAAAAATCTTTAGGAATAAAATTTTTAAAAATATTTCTATAAGAATAACATTTTGAAAAAAATTTCTTTAGGAACGAAATTTTGAAAAAAATTATATAGAAATAAAATTTTGAAAAAAATTTCTATAGATATAAAATTATGACAAAACTTTCTACAGAAATAAAATTTAAAAAAAAATGTTCTATAGAATTAAAATTTTGACAAAATTGTTTATAGAAATAAACTTTTGACAAAATTTTTTATAGAAGTAAAATTTTCTATAGAAATGAAATTGCAATGAAATCTAGATTTTTTGATATATTAGACATTCCATTGGAATATTCGCAAAATGTGCAAATAGAATTTTTTTATCAGAAATTTTCATAACCCTTCCTATGGAAGGCCTTTTGGAAGGAATTGCATATTTCTTTAATACTCCTTTCAAACTCCTGTAAATTATCCCCACTGGCTGTGCTATGCAATAACAAACGTACACGCAATCGAAGCCCCCCATTCCTCCCCATTCATCACCCATTCAATATCACTGTACAAAGGCCAACTTCCGCACAAAATGAATTTTGAGCAAAAATACAAAAAAATCGACAGAGAGTAATAGGGAGAAAGTATGCGTGTGAATTTGTTATTGCATGATTTCCATTTTGCCAGTTCTCCTGTCATATCATCAATTCACTTTGCATGGTGACGAAGAGGGTTAAACAGGAAGACACGAGGTCAGACCCATTGCCAACAGGAAGACAGTGTTGGATATGATTATGCTAGACTGGCTCTCTATATATATATGCGCTTGTCTTTGAAGAGATGGAAATGGAGAAAGTCCGCACAAAAAAAGGAGGATGTTGTCGGCAAGACACCAAGACTCATTGCCATATTCACTGGAAAACTTCATCGATTTCATTTGGCATTGTGCCAATAATCAAAAATTATTGTAAACTTTATATTTTAAGTAGAAAAGTTCCAAGTTGTTGTCGGGGAAATCCTGGATAAGCACACATACATACACCCACACACATACACTCACACAAGTAGAAGAAGAAGATGAAACTCAGGGAAGTGTAGGGAAGCAACGGCAGCTGGTATCCTCAGGGAAATAAGCAAAAATATTTTCTCTCAGAGTTGTAAAATTAGTCTGACTGTCTGGACTTAAGATATTGCCTTATTTGCCATTAATGCCATGAGCTAAGAAACAAGAATATTTAAACTTGAAAATTTTGCCAGAAATATGTAAAAAACAAAAGGCATTGGAGATTAAAGATTAGCAAGGAAATTGGAAAGATGCCAAAAAAAACCAAGTACATGAGGCCGTAAGTTCGGCCAGGCTGAGTCTTATGTACCCTACACCATCAATTTCGTAGAAAGTTCGACTAATGATCGGTCAATTATTCAAAATTATTGCTCTCTTTTCTTACTCTCCAAAAACTTACCTTTGCCGAACCCATGGATATCTGTACGAAAATTATCCTTGCCCTTTTGGCCATCTACCAACTGGCCTAGACCATCAACATAACGATCACCTTGTTCATTGCCATCATAAGTTTTATCAGATAGATCCACTTCCATGCCTCGTTGAACGCCTTTGGGTATGCTATAGGAAACAATGCCCTCTGGAAGAAAGAAAAAATAAAAAAAATGTGAGAAAAATTTAATAAATAAATATTCATGTATTTTTTATTTAGTTGTAACTAATACTAAATTTATAATAAATACAAAATAAGAATATTTTTTTTTTTTGTATTTATTTATTTTCAGATATTTATAAGAGAATTTTCCCAAAGCATGGCTCCCTGCCCTACTAGACCATTGTGCGGTTTTCTCACAACCAAAGGAGTTTTGCTGTGGTGTTGGCGTGAAGTTGTTTGAAGTGAATGTAACATGAGACTATGCTAATGTGAACATATGTTCTATGACATTCAAATTTATCCATTGTCTCGGTGTATGGTGTCCCAATCAAACCCAGACGAAGACAAATGACAAACAACAGTTGGGAGTG
The DNA here is from genome assembly GCF_050003625.1 of Haematobia irritans. Taxonomy (NCBI): domain Eukaryota; kingdom Metazoa; phylum Arthropoda; class Insecta; order Diptera; family Muscidae; genus Haematobia; species Haematobia irritans. The sequence goes on from NC_134398.1 coordinate 19,295,624, forward strand.
TATTCTTCTTTGCTTAGAAGTTTTCTATTTCAAAGTATATGTATTTGGCGGGGGGCTGACTACAAAAGCATTTGTAGTTCTCTAATACAATATTTCACCTACAACGAGTATAGTTTCATGTTTTAAAGTAATTTTTTTCAATTTAGTTGGACATACGGTTTTTAATACATCCTTAAGATATCTCAAATTTCTATGGCTCCTCTAGGGAATAAAATGTTAGAAAACTTTAGTTTTTTTTTTTAATTTGGGCATTGTTTTAAAATTCTCTTCACCCTCCCTGCTGATTTAATAGAAATGTATTTATATGTTTGCATTTGTTTTTAAGTAAAATGAGCTGTTTTTAATTTTGTTTTAGCTTTCCCCCTTTGTGGGCCTTGAATATTATTCAATGTCATTGGAAATTTAATTTCAATTAAATTTCATTGTAAACAAAATTCTATGGTATTGATGATTCATTATTGGATTCTTGGTTCTTTTCTATGGCTTTGGTAATTTAAGCCTTCTCATTTTTTGAAGTTGTTTGTGTTTTTGAGGGGTTAGGCTAAAATGATGAATTTCTTTTGAGTGTTTTTCGATTTCTTGGAAGCAAAGCAAAATGGCCAAATAGAAATATTATCAGTATATCAGAAACTAGCTTTCAAAGAGGAAGAAATTTTAAAATTTTACCCAAATTTTCTTTAGAAAATCTAAAGAAATAAAAGGTGGGAACATTTCTTATGAAATACAATTTTGACAAAATTTTCTATGGAAATGAGAGTTTGACAAAATTTTCTACTGAAATAAATTTTTCACACTTATTTCTACAGAAATAAAATTTTGAGAAAATTTTCTATAGGAATAACATTTTGACAAAATTTTCTATAGAAAAAAAAATTAATAAATTTTTATTTAAATAAAATTTGGAAAAAAATTCTATACAAATACAATTTTGATAAGATTTTTTATAGAACTAAAATTTTGACAAAATTTTGACAAATTTTTTCTTTAGAAATAAAATTTTGAGAAAGTTTTCCATAGAAATATAATTTTGAGAAAATTTTCTACAAACATAAAATTTTTACAAAATTTCCTATAGAAATAATATTTTGACAAAACAAAATTTAATATTTTTTTTAATAAAATTTGGAAAAAAACTATACAAATACAATTTTGATAAGATTTTTTATAGAACTAAAATTTTGACAAATTTTTTTATAGAAATAAAGTTTTGACAAAATGTTTTATAATAATTAAAATTTTCTATAGAAATAAGATTTTGACAAAATTTTCTATAGAAATAAAATTTTGACAACATTTTTCATAAATATAAAATTATGACAAAATTTCCTATAGAAATAATATTTTGACAAAACGTTCTATAGAAATAAGATTTTGACACAATTTTTTATAGAAATAAAGTTTTGACAAAATGTTCTATAAAATTTAAAATTTTGACAAACTTTTCTATAGAAATAAGATTTTGACAAAATATTCTAGAGAAATAAGATTTTGACAAAATATTCTAGAGAAATAAGATTTTGATAAAATTTTCTATAGAAATAAGATTTTGACAAAATTTTCTATAGAAATAAAGTTTTAACAAAATGTTCTATAGAAATAAAATTGTGACAAAATTTTCTATAGAAATATTATTTTTGACAAAATTTTCTATAGAAAAAACAAAAATTAATAAATTTTTTTTATAAAAATTAAAATTTGGAAAAAAACTCTATACATACACAATTTTGATAAAATTTTTTTAGAACTAAAATTTTGACAAAATTTTCTGTAGAAATAAAATTTTGACAAAACTTTCTATAGAAATAAAACTTTGCGAAAATTTCCATAGAAATAAAATTTTGACAACGTTTTTCATAAAAATAAAATTATGACAAAATTTTCTACAGAAATAAAGTTTTGACAAAACGTTCTATAGAAATAAGATTTTGACAAAAGTTTCTATATAAATAAGATTTTGACAAAATTTTTTATAGAAATAAAGATTTTGACAAAATTTATTATAAAAATAAAGTTTTGACAAAATGTTCTATAAAAATTAAAATTTTTCTATACAAATAATATTTTGACAAAATTTTCTAGAGAAATAAGATTTTGGCAAAATTTTCTATAGAAATAAGATTTTGACAAAAATTTTCTATAGAAATAAAATGTTGACAAAATGTTCTATATAAATAAAATTTTGACAAAATTTTCTATAGAAATAAGATTCTTGTCAGAATTTTCCACAGAAATATAATTTTGAGGAAATTTTCTACAAACATAAAAAGCAAAAAAAATTTTTATGACAATAAAATTTTGGCAATATTTTCTACAGAAATAAAATTTTTACAAAATTTCCATAGAAATAAAATTTTGACAACATTTTCTATAGAAATAAAATTTTAACAAAATTTTCTCTATACATGAACTTTAACAAAATGAAATCCGGACTTAGACAAAAACTAAATTCGACAAAGCTTCTATATATATAAAATTTAAAAAAAAATTCTATGGAAATAACATTTTGAGAATATTTTCTTTACAAATAAAAAATTTGGAGAAAATTATAGATATTAAAAAAAATTTCTATAGACATAAAATATGACAAAATTTTCTATAGAAATAAAATTTTTAAAAAATTTTCTATAGAAATAAAATTTTTAAAAAATTTTCTATAGAAAGAAAATTTTGAAAAATTTTGTATATAAATAAATTTTCTATAGACATAAATGTGGACAAATTTATTGCTATAGAAATAAAATTTTGACAAAATTTTATCTAGAAATAAAATTTTGATGAAATTTTCTCAAATTTTGAAAACAAAAAATTCAATAAAAAAAATTTTTTAAATAGCTTCTATAGAATATCTCATTATACAATGTTTCTATAGAATAAAATTTTGAAAATATTGTCTATAGAAAGAAAATATTGACAAAATTTCTTATAGGAAAAATTTTTCTATGGTTAAAATTTAGACAAAATTGTCTAAAAAATAAAATGTTGACAAAATTTTCTATTGAAGTAAAATTCATTTCGTTCATTTATTCTTTATTTAATAGTAAGATTATTCAATTTGTTTTCTTACAAAACAAAATTTTGAGAAAATTTTCTATACAAAGAAAATTTTGACAAAATTTTCTATGGATAAAATTTTTACAAAATTTTCCATAGAAATAAAATTTTTACAAAATTTTCCATAGAAATAAAATTTTTACAAAATTTTCCATAGAAATAAAATTTTTTTGTAAAATTTTTTATAGTAATAAAATATTGACAAATTTTCTATAGATAAAATTTTGACAAAATTTTCTATGGATAAAATTTTGATAAAAGTGTCTAAGACATAAAATTTTGAAAAAATTTTCAATAGAAATAAAATTTTTACAAAATTTTCCATAGAAATAATTTTTGACCCCATGGGACTTTTTGTAAAATTTTCTTCAAATTTTGCTAGATTAGTTTTGCTGCGATGGCCACCGTGATGGAGGCACGCTATGTTTACAATTGTGTACATAGAAAAATTACACCTCCATTAAACAATTAGTATTTATTATATATTAATATTTTATTTATTAGATAAACATATAAATATTAATTTATAAACACAATAAAGACACACCACAAAATATTTTTATAATTTAATTGTTCTACAAGCTAAATATTAGCTATAGATTTTATTACAATTAATTAAAGCAATACGTGATCTGTTACATTTTATTCAAAGAATATCCAATATTCCATATGAGTTTAGTTATACAAATATAAATATATTTGTTTATATAAGTATACACACAGACACATGTATACAATTGTTTTATCTCTATATATCAGTTTGCTTTGTTGGCTTATTGTTTGTGTGTTAGTTTAACGCCCTTTTGTTTAGAAACAATACAATTTTCGGCTATAGTAGAATACATGCCTATTGTTTTTATAACAAAACAAGTACATCTACATTTTCATTTACTTGCTGTGACAATAACAACAAACGTAAATGACTACATGCATGTAATTACGATAATTATGCTATAAGCGAATATAGCCGCAATACATAGACATAGTTATATGGGATAGCCTACATTGACAATTAAATTGAGATTTACTTCTTTGTGTCATTCGATTGTGTGTGTGTATGGGTGTATAGATTTCGGTGTACTATTAGCAGCAGTTACTTAAATGTCTCTATGTAGTATTGCCACCATTAACATGTAAATGTAAAACTAATAATAAATCCTTTAAAATACCTCCAAATACAAATAAACACTAATACGCCCATAGCCGTAATATATTACCTTTAAAGGTGAAACTACACACCCACAAAGGCTGGACAAATACGAATAATAGCACGTATAGCAACTGTCAAACAGAGTTTAACAGAAGTAATAAAATTTTCTTAACCCAGAAATAGTTATAGTAATTAAAGTTAAATTCAACAAAAATAAATCAAAATTAAAACAATATAAATTAAAAACAGTTTTGTGTAATAAAATAATATAGTAAAACTAACACATATTAAAATAAATTAAAAATTAATTATAAATTAATTAATAGTTCTTAATATAAAAAAAGCTAACTTAATATTGAATTAAAAGACTTGATTTAAATGAAAAAAAAAAAATAAAATAAAATTAGACAACAAGTTTAATTTAAAGTTAAATTAAATTTAAACAAGTACATACGGCCGCAAGTTCGGCCAGGCCGAATCTTATGTACCCACCACCATGGATTGCGTAGAAACTTCTACGAAAGATTGTGATTTAGTCCATACATGGTATATATTAGACAAAAAAGTTATGTATAGTTAAGTCTACAAATAATTACGAATCGATATGGACTTTTTGTACGTAGAGAGCCAGAATTGAAATATGGGGGTCGCTTATATGGGGGCTGTATACAATTATGAACTTGATATGGACCAATTTTTGTGTGATTGGGGATCGATTTATCTGAGGGCCATATATAACTATAGACCGATATGGACCTAGTTAGGCATGGTTGTTAACGACCATATACTAGCACAATGTACCAAATTTCAACTCACTCGGATGAAATTTGCTCCTCCAAGAGGTTCCAAAACCAAATCTCGGGATAGGTTTATATGGGGCTATGTACGATTATGGACTGATATGGACCACTTTTGGCATGGTTGTTAAATATATACTACCACCACGTACCAAATTTCAAGCAGATCGGATGAATTTTGCATCTCCAAAAGGCACCGGAGGTCAAATCTGGGGATCGGTTTATATGGGAGCTATATATAATTATGGACTGATAGGAACCAATTCCTGCATGGTTGTTGGATACCATATACTAACATCACGTACCAAATTTCAACCGAATGGCAAGAATTTTGCTCTTCCAAGGGGCTCTGGAGGTCAAATCTGGGGATCGGTTTATATGGGGCCTATATATAATTATGGACCGATATCGACCAATTTTTGCATGGGAGTTTGAGGCCATATATTAACACCACATACCAAATTTCAACTGAATCAGATGAATTTTGGTCTTCCAAGAGGTTCCGGAGGTCAAATCTGGTGATCGGTTTATATGGGGGCTATATATAATTATGAACCGATGTGGACCAATTTTTGCATGGTTGTTATAGACCATATACTAACATCACGTACAAAATTTAAGCCGGATCGGATGAAATTTGCTTTTCTTAGCGGCCTCGCAAGCCAAATCGGGGGATCGGTTTATATGGGGGCTATATATAATTATGGACCGATGTCGACCAATTTTTGCATGGTTGTTAGAGACCATATACTAACACCATGTACCAAATTTCAGCCGGATCGCATGAAATTTGCTTCTCTTAGAGGCCTCGCAAGCCAAATCGGGGGATCGGTTTATATGGGGGCTATATATAATTATGGACCGATGTGGACCAATTTTTGCATGGTTGTTAGAGACCATATATTGACACCATGTACCAAATTTCAGCCGGATCGGATGAAATTTGCTTCTCTTAGGGGCCTCGCAAGCCAAATCGGGGGATCGGTTTATATGGGGGCTATATATAATTATGGACCGATGTGGACCAATTTTTGCATGGTTGTTAGAAACCATATACTAACACCATGTACCAAATTTCAGCCGGATCGGATGAAATTTGCTTCTCTTAGAGGCCTCGCAAGCAAAATTTTGGGGTCCGTTTATATGGGGGCTATACGTAAAAGTGGACCGATATGGCCCATTTGCAATACCATCCGACCTACATCAATAACAACTACTTGTGCCAAGTTTCAAGTCGATAGCTTGTTTCGTTCGGAAGTTAGCGTGATTTCAACAGACGGACGGACGGACGGACGGACGGACGGACGGACGGACGGACGGACGGACGGACGGACGGACGGACATGCTCAGATCGACTCAGAATTTCACCACGACCCAGAATATATATACTTTATGGGGTCTTAGAGCAATATTTCGATGTGTTACAAACGGAATGACAAAGTTAATATACCCCCCATCCTATGGTGGTGGGTATAAAAAAAATATATATCTCCAAAAAAGCATTGAAAATTTCCAAAGCCAATTGAACATTATTTTAGTTTCAAATTTATAAAATTCAATGCAAAAAAATAAATTTATTTATTATAAAAAATAAAATTAGTTTGGACAAAAGTAAATAAAAATAAATATAAATTAAACATAAAATTATTGTAGCAAACTGATAAATTAAATATAATTAAAACAAATGTTAAATTAATAAAATAAAATTGAACTAGTAGTTTTTATTATAAACAAATTAATAATGAATTAATAAAATTGATTTAAATAAAAAAATTAAGTTAAATTATATACATACTTGTTTTTTTTTTGTATAAAGCTAATACGAACAATAATAATATAAATAATTATTAAATTAAATCAAATAAAATAATAAAAAAAAAACAATTAGTAAAATAATTAAAAATAAATTTAATACAATAAAATAATCAACTAAAACTAATATTTATTTTAACATTAAATTTAAAAAAGTAGTCCTTAATCAAAACAAGCTAAACAAGAATAAAATTAAAAAACTGCTTTAAATAAAAAAATATATAAATAAAATACAATATATAAATATAAATACAATAAATTTGAAATAAGTACCAAAAATTATTTTTCTTTAAATTTTATTATAAATTATTGTTATTTTTTAATATTACTTTTTTTAAATTTATAAGGGATAATCACTTTTTCCATTTTTCCTGTACTTTAATAATAAGACTTAAATTTTGTCGCACAGGATATCGCTTAAATATTATTAAAAAATATAATGAAATAATTAAAAAAATTAAAAAAATATATAAATATAAAAAACAATTGTTTTTTATAAAATTTGCGAAAATTTTCCACAGAAATAAACGTTTGACAAAATTTTTCATACAAATAAAATTTTGACAAAATTTTCTATATAAAATATATATGGGAGCTATATCTAAATCTTAACCGATTTCTTCCAAAATCAATAGGGTTCTATTCTGAGCCAAAACACATACTTGGGCCAAATTCGAAGTCGATTGGACTAAAACTGCGACCTAGACTTTGATTACAAAAATGTGTTCACAGACAGACGGACGGACGGACATGGCTAGATCGACTCAGGGACCCACCCTGAGCATTTTTGCCAAAGACACCATGTGTCTATCTCGTCTCCTTCTGGGTGTTGCAAACATATGCACTAACTTATAATACCTTGTTCCACAGTGTGGCGCAGGGTATAATAAAATTTTAAGAACATTTTTATAGAACTAAAATTTTGAGAAAATTTTAACAGAAATACAATTTTTAAAAAATTTTATAGAAATAAAATTTTTAAAAAATGTTTATAGAACTAAAATTTTGAGAAAACTTCTATAGAAATTTGACAAAAAATTTTCTATAGAATTAAAATTTTGATAAAATTTACTATTAAAATAAAGTTATGACAAAATTTTCCATAGAAATAAAATTTTGACAAAATGTTCTATATGAATAAAATTTTGGGAAATATTTAATAGAAATACAATTTTGAACAAATTTTTATAGAAATAAAATTTTGAAAAAAAAATTATAGAAATCAAATTTTGATAAACATTTTCTATAGAAACAACATTTTGGTAAAAATTTCTGTAGAAATAAAATTTTACAAAATTGTTTATAGTAATAAAATTTTGACAAAATGTTCTATAGAAATAAAATTTTGACAAAATTTTTCTATAGAAATAAAATTTTGACAAAATTTTCTATAGAAATAAAATTTTGACAATATATTCCGCAGAAATAAAATTTTGACAAAATTTTCTCTAGAAATAAAATTTTGATAAAATTTTCTATTGAAATAAAGTAATGACACAATTTTCCGTAGAAATAAAATTTTGACACAATGTTCTATATAAATAAAATTTTGAGAAAATTTTTGTAGAAATACAATTTTGAACAAATTTTTATAGAAATAAAATTTTGAAAAAAATTTTATAGAAATCAAATTTTGATACAGATTTTCTGTAGAAACAACATTTTGATAAAAATTTCTGTAGAATTAAAATTTTACAAAATTGCTTATAGTAATAAAATTTTGACAAAATTTTCTATAGAAATAAAATTTTGACAAAATTTTCTGTGGAAATAAAATTTTGACAAAACGTTCTATAGAAATAAAATTTTGACAAAATTTTCTATAGAAATAAAATTTTGACAAAATTGTCCATAGAAATAAAATTTTGACAAAATTTTCTATAGAAATAAAATTTTGACGAAATTTTTCTATAGAAATAAAATTTTGACTAAATTTTCTATAGAAATAAAATTTTGACAAAATTGTCCACAGAAATAACATTTTGACATAATTTTTTATAGAAATAAAATTTTGATAAAATTTTTCTATAGAAATAAAATTTTGATAAAATTTTTCTATAGAAATAAAATTTTGATAAAATTTTTCTATAGAAATAAAATCGTGACAAAATTTTCTATAGAAATAAAATTTTGACAAGATTTTCTATAGAAATAAAATTTTGACAAAATTTTCTATAGAAATAAAATTTTGACAAAATTTTCTATAGAAATAAAATTTTGACAACATTTTCTATAGAATAAAAATTTTGACAAAATTTTCTATAGAAATAAAATTTTGACAAAATTTTCTATAGAAAAAAAAATTTTGACAAAATTTTTCTATAGAAATAAAATGTTGACAAAATTTTCTATAGAAAAAAAAAATTTTGACAAAATTTTTCTATAGAAATAAAATGTTGACAAAATTTTCTGTCCAAATAAAATTTTGACAAAATGTTCTATATAAATAAAATTTTGAGAAAATTTTTATAGAAATTTAATTTTGAACAAATTTTTATAAAAATAAAATTTTGAAAAAAATTTCATAGGAATTAAATTTTGATAAAAATTTTCTATAGAAACAAAATTTTGATAAAATTTTCTGTAGAAATAAAATTTTGACAAACTTTTTTTTTAAAGAATTAAATTTTTAAGAAAATTTTCAAAATAACTAAATTTTAAGAAAATTTTCTATAGAAATAAAATTTTGAGAAAATTTTCTATAGAAATAAAATTTTATGAAAATTTTTCTAAAGAAAATTTGCTACAGAAATGAAATTTTGGGAAAATTATCCATAGATATATAATTTGAGAAAATTTTCTATAGAAATAAAATTTTGAGAAAATTTTCTATTCAAATAAAGTTTTGAGAAAATTTTCTATATAAATAAAATTGATAAAATATATGAAATAAACTCAAAGTAAGAAAAACTTTTTACAAATGATTTACATAATTTTACTAAATTCGAATTTCGTTTAAAATAATTCACAGTTTTCTAAAATGTATGTACCCAGCAAAAAAAATTGGAAGTTCTTCCAAAGGCACAACTTTAAAAGCACTTCCAGAAGATGCACTCCCAATGATGTTCTTTAGTTTGACTACCCAGGAAGTTCTTTAAAAAAAAATCGAAAAATAGAACTTCGACTTTTCAAATTTTGAAGAAATCAAAATGTCGACTTTTTTTAAATTTTGAGGAAAACAAAAAAAAACTGACTTTATGATGCTTTTACAATTTAACTTGGGGAAAGCCAATAACATTAGATTTTTATTTGATAAATTTATTATTTCATTGTTCAAAAAATAGAAAATATTATTTACTTTGAAAAACAAAAATCCCTATTTATTTTTGTTTAACAAAAAAAAAAAAAAAACTTGAAAATATTTTTCCTTTTTCATACATTCCACTAATGTACTTGTAATTATAGTTTCATAGTTCATTCTTTATTTATCACTGATGTTCATTTTATTTTGACCATCGTTGTTCAGGTGGTCGATGTTCACATTTGTTATCTTTTATTATTTGTAGTCATTGTAGACACCATCATCAAACAATGCCATGTGACACTTAAATGTATCCGCCTACCAAATTTTCGTATACAAATATGTCCTCAAATGTCAAAACATGTGTATGGGAATCCTGTCATACATGTATGACACAAAACCTGTGTCCTGTGGTTTAATGGTTATTATCATTAATTTGATATCTATAGTAATTATAGATAATTCCTATGCACGCCCACCAAAAAAAAAAAAAAAAAAACAACAAAGACAAAGACACAAAAACAAATTGAAAATACTGTTAGTTGTTGTGGAATAATTACGGTTTATAATTTAATGAATAATTATAGTTAGTAAATCAATTGAAATTCCATGAAACATAGACCATTAGTCAAGTAGAGATCTATATAATCTAAGCAAACATGTAGGTAATATAATTGTGGTCATGTGGCCCAGAACAAAGTGTATTAAAAGAAATAACCTTCCTGTTTAAGCCCCAAAAGGGTTCAGTTTTAATTTTAGTAATAGATTTAATATATAGGGTTGTGGTTTGTGATATAGAATATTATTAAAACAATTACACACCACCTGGTATTTGATTAAAATATTTCTTATGCAAATTGCATTATTGTATGTATGTTGTAATTGGAATTTTGAATTATAAAAGAATATCTGGCGCCCAACGGTAGGTTATGAATAATTGCTAATTAGGTTTTTTAATTCCATATTTTTATACGGAATACAAGTATGTAGTAATTATTTTCGTAAACGGGTAGGATGAAATCCTAACTGGCGCCCAAAGGTAGGATAGCTTATTGAAGATATAACAAAAAAAAATAAATATTTTAAAAATCTTTATAAACATTCCAGTCATCCATTTTTTGTATTTGCTTGAAATTTCCTATCCAACGTTTCTAAAGACTTTCATAAAGATATGGCTCTTAGACACAACAGTACAAACATTGTTCTTTGGCACTGTGGACTATTTGAATGAATAAAAATTTACATACATATCTTTAGTGTATTTTTGTTAATTTTCGTAGCTAATCAAACATTTTAAAATAAAATAATATTTTCAACACACATATAGAATTATGAGTTATTACAGAATATCTGGCGCCCAACTGAGGGATATGAAAAAATATTTCTACTTACAATTCGAAATAGTTTTTTTTTTTTTTTTTTTTAACAAGTGCGTATAAACAAAGTATACCTATAGCAATATAAATTGCATGAAAACCTAACTGGCGCCCACAGGTAGGCTACATTGGCGTACTATAGACACGGTTGCCATAGTTGGTAAAATTTTACCAAATATCTTCGATTTTTTACTGTTTGGCAGATTGCTAAAATTCTTGCGGTTTTGGTGGATTTTGCAAAATAATCACAAATTTTCTATAGAAAAAAATTTTGAAAAAATTTTCTATAGAAATAAAATTTTTTAAAAATTTTTACAGAATTAAAAAAAAAAATGTTGACAGAATTTTCAAAAAAAAATGTTGACAGAATTTTCTATAGAAATAAAAATTTGAAAAAATAAATTATATAGAAATAAAATTTTGAAATATTTTAATGAATAAAATCTTGACACATTGAATAAAAATAAAAAATTATCAAATTTTCTAATTTTAGAAAAATTTCTAAAGATATAAAATTTTGACAAAATTCCCTATAGAAATACAAGTTTCAGAAAATTTTCGATAGAACTAAAAACTTTACAAAATTCTATGAAGAAATACATCATGGAAAATATTTCGATAGAAATAAAACTTTGACAACATTTTCTATGAAAATAACATTTTGAGAAAATTTCCATAGAAATAAAATTTTGACAAAATTTTCTATAGGAATAAAATTTTGACATTATTTTCTATAGAAATAATTTTTTTTTACAAAATTTTGGCAATATTTTCTATAGAAATAAAATTTTGATAAAATGTTCTGTGGAAACAAAAAATAAAATTGTGACAAAATTTTCTATAGAAATTATATATTGACAAAATTTTCTACTTAATAAAATATTGACATACTTTAATAAATAAAATGTTGACAAAATTTTGTATGGAAACAAAATATTGAAAAAATTTTCAATAGAAATAAAATTTTGACAAAAGTTTCTATCTAAATAAAATGTGGACATATTTTAATAAATAAAATTTTGACAAATTTTCTATAGAAATAAAAATTTGACAAAATTTTTTATAGCACTAAAATTTTTACAAAATTTTCTATAGATATAAAATTTTGGCAAAATTTTCTATAGGAATAAAATGTTGACAAAATTTTCTATAGGAATAAAATGTTGACAAAATTTTCTACAAAAATACAAATTTTTCGAAATTTTATAAAGGTGTAAAATTTTGACAATAGTTTCTATAAAAATAAAATTTTCACAAAATTTTCTATAGAAACAAAAATTTTGACAAAATTGTCTATAGAAATAAAATTTTGACAAAATTCTCTATAGAAATAAAATTTTGACAAAATTTTTTATATAAATAAAATTTTGACAAAATTTTCAATAGGAATAAAATTTTAACAAAAGCTGCTATAGACAAAAAAAAAACAAAATATTCTATAGAAATAAAATTTTAGCAAAATTTGCTATAGAAATAAAATTTTGACAAATTTTTTAAAGAAATACAAATTTGACAAGATTTTCGATAGGAATACAATTTTGACAAAATTTTCTGTAGAACTAAAATTTTCACAAATTTTCTATAGATATAATATTTTGTTAAATTTTCTATAAAAATAAAATTTTGACTAAATTTTCTATAGAAATAAAATTTTGACAAAATTTTCTATAGAAATAAAATTTTGGCAAAATTTGCTATAAAAATAAAATTTTGACAAATTTTCTATAGAAATAAAAATTTTACAAAATTTTCTATAGAAATAAAATTTTGACAAAATTTTCTATAGAAATAAAATTTTAGCAAAATTTGCTATAGAAATAAAATTTTGACAAATTTTCTATAGAAATCAAAATTTCACAAAATTTTATAAAGGAATAAAATTTTGGAAAAATTTCTATAAAAATTAAATTATGACAAAATTTTCTATAGAAATAAAATTTTGACAAAATTTTCTTTAAATAAAATTTTAACAAAATTTGCTATAAAAATAAAATTTTGACAAATTTTCTATAGAAATAAAAATTTGACAAAATTTTCTATAGAAATAAAATTTTGACAAAATTTTCTATAGAAGTAAAAATTTTTACAAAATTGTCTATAGACATAACATTTTGGCAAAATTTTCTATAGGAATATAATTATGACAAAATTTCGATAGAACTACAAATTTGGCGAAATTTTATCAAGGAATAAAAATTTTGACAAATGTTTCTATAGAAATAACATTTTCACAAACTTTTCTATAGAAATAAAATTTTGACAAAATTTTCTATCTAAGTTAAATATTGACATATTTTAGTAATTAAAATTTTGACAAAATTTTCTTTGGAAAAAAATTTTGAAAAAATTTTCAATAGAAATAAAATTTTGACAAAATTTTCTGTCTAAATAAAATTTTGAAAAATTTTCTATACAAATAAAATTTTTACAAAATTTTCAATGGAAATAAGATTTTGACAAAATTTTCTATAGATATAAAATGTTGATGAAACTTTCCATAGAAATAAAAATTTCACAAAATTTTATAAAGGAATAAAATTTTGTAAAAATTTCTATAAAAATAGAATTATGACAAAATTTTCTATAGAAATAAAATTTTGACAAAATTTTCTATAGAAATAAAATTTTAACAAAATTTGCTATAAAAATAAAATTTTGACAAATTTTCTATAGAAATAAAAATTTGACAAAATTTTCGATAGAAATAAAATTTTGACAACATTTTCTATAGAAATAAATTTTTTGAAAAATTTCGATAGAAATAAAATTTTGACAAAATTTTCTATAAAAATAAAATTTTGACAAAATTTTCTATAGAAATAAAATTTGGACAAAATTTTCTATAGAAATAAAATTTGGACAAAATTTTCTATAGAAATAAAATGTTCACTAAATTTTGTATAGAAATAAAATTTTGAAAAAATTTTCTAAATAAAATTTTGACAAAATTTTCTATAGATATAAAATGTTCATAAAATATTCTACAAGTTTTGCTAGATAATTTAGTTTATTTACTTTTGAATTGGTTACATTTGTGAAAAAAATTTCCTATCCCTTATGTTTCATCGTATGAAGATACTTGTCAAACCATTTTGACTTTTCGTCACGGGTGACATAGAATAATTGTTCAAATTTTATTAAATTGTTCATGTTATCACATGAGACAACATTAAACGTGTGCCTTTGTATATAAAAACATGTATTTGAAATAATTTGATCATTATAGCAGGGCCCCAAGGATAGGTGCCAGCTTTCAAAACAACACAGGGAAAATTGAAAACATACTTTTATAGAAAAAAATAAAAAAAAAAAATAAAATTACCTATAATTAAGCCAACAAATAACAACCACAAATGTACACCTATACACAGGATATGAAAACAAAATATGTACTCAAAAAGGACAAACAATGCCACAGGATATTGTCGAACACAATACAACATCAAAAGTAATCAAAATGGTAGCTGTATAGCTTAACATATGTTCATTTGTTCATATCGATGTTCCGAAACATAATTATAGTAATTAACAAAATACAAAAAAAAACAATGTAATTGAGGTTTCCTAACATCTACCATCCTACATTAAACATTATATATTTTTAGATAACCCATTAGTTGAAAGTCCCCATAAGTATTAATTGGTAATAGTTTATCAATGAAAAGTCCCTAAAAATAAAGTAAATTGCTTAATTTTAATATTTAAAAGCAAAAAGAACAAAAATTAAAATAAAACGAATGTCTTTTAGTCGGCTCTCCCCCCAAAAAAAAATTCTATATATCGTGACTTTAGTCCTTTGTATATTGCGTGCAGACATTAAATCAGACAATAAAACTACCTCCAATGTCGTTGGGAGATCCATCAACCTTGCTTACCCCCCATCTCGTCCCCCATATTCTCTTCTACGAACTATATGAAACAATCATCATCTCTTACTTGCCTCATATGTACTTTGGAAACTCCAAGCCCCAACCATTGCGGTGTGGCTATAAAACTAAATGGCGCCATATTATGGCACTTTGCATGCAATTGTCCTGGGTATTTTTTTGTGGGGAGGTACACATATATGGTGGTGTGGTAAACAAAACAATGGGGGCCAACCACAATCAGTTTGGTGAAATAATAACAAAAGCTCTTTAACCGACATCAAATAAAAGGCTTTAAGAAATGGTCATTAGCACTTTTGTGTATGGAAGTTTATTTCGGAGAAACTGGCGCCCAACTGAGAGCAAATGCAAACATATTTTATTCTGTGGTTATACAAAGTTAAAGTCATTGTCCATAATGGTATGCAAAGGGTGAATTAGGTTAAGGTAAAATTTTGGTGTTTTTGATCAACAATGTAATTGGCGCCCAAATGATGACAATTGTTTGTGTGTTGTTTTATTGTTTTTTTTTTTTTTACTTTGCAGATAGTGGTTTTGTATCTGTTAATATATAGTAGCATATATTTTCGATTACAAATAGATTTATGGGTATAATTTTTATCAAATCATAAGTGATACTAAAAAAAACCTCTTTATGAAAGTTTATTTGGGAAAAATTGGCGCCCAACTCAGAGCAAAACATAAAAGATATTTTATCCTTGGATTTTAGCAAAGTAAACGAAATTGTTGTAATTGCATAGAAAGTGTGAATTAAGTTTAAGTAAATTTTTGGTGTTGTTGCTTTGCAATATAATTGGCGCCCAATTGAAGACTGCTTTTAATGTGCGTTTTTTTATTATTTTATCAAATATTACAGTAGGAATTTTTATCGAATACAAATATGTTTATGGGAGTGGATTATATGAACCCCTGGTAATAACTTTTTGCATGGAACACAAATAATAACAAAAGCTCTTTATCTTCCAAAAAGAGCTTTGGTTCATTTGGGAAAAGCTGGCACCCAACTGGGAGCAAATGCAAATATATTTTATTCTGTTGCCTAGAAAGTAAAATCAATTGTTGTAATGGTATGGAAAGTGTGAGTTAGGTTAAGGTTAAATTTTGGTGTTGTTGCTTTGCAATGTAATTGCCGCCCGAATTGGCGCCCTTTTGTTTGTGTTTTTATTCATTATTTGTTCAACTTTACAGTAGGATTTTTTTTGTCTCTAAATAGCATACATTTTCGAATACAAATATATTTATGGGAGTGATGTATATGAAATCATAACTGGCGTCCAACGGTAATGATAAATTTCCAAAGGTTACACTTACTTTAAAGAAATTTACCAAACCGTTTAAAAAAATCTTTAAATAACGTATTTAGCATGTAACCACAGATTTTTGGAACCTCAAGAACTACCCAGCAAAAATTAATATTTTTTACAGTGTTTTCTTACAAAATTTAAATAATACAAAATCCATTACTTCTAAAGCAATATCGGACGAATTCCGTATCCAAAATGGACATTTCCATTAAATTTTTGGCTAGCTGGGTAGGCTTGTGCGGGATCTGAGATATATTACCGATTGTTTTGATCCATGAAAATTATGAGAATATAATTTTAACTAAAATCAAGTATTTGAGTTTGATGATTGTCGGACAGACACATCTAGATTTGAGGACATACAGGCCTAGATTGACTACAACGTTCACGAAGGCAAGACAAAGTTCAATATTGTTGTGCTTCTCAAAACAATTGGCGCCCAAATGATGATCATGGTTTGTGTCTTTTTTTCTATTGCTTTATCAAACATGTCAGAAGGACTTAAGGTCGAAATATGCGATTTTTGGTAAACTCAAAAGTCGAAAGACGATTTTAAATTAAATTAAATAAATTAAAAAATTAACTTTTTTAAAATTTGGAAAAAATCAAAAAGTTCCTCAAAACTCGTGAAGTCGAAAATCACATTATCACATTAAAAAAAAAATAGAAAAAAAAATTAAAAAAAAAAAATAAATTTATTAAATTAAAACGTCTAAATGTCGACTGTTCGATTGGTCTAGATTGACTACAACTTTCACCAAGGCAAGTTAAAATTCTCACAAAAGTTGGCGCCCATATGATGATCATAGTTTGTGCCTTTTTTCTATTTGGTAAACATGTCAGAAGTGCTTAATGTAGAAATATACGATTTTTAGTAACCTCAAAAGCCTAAAGACGATATTTCAAAAATTTTAAAAAATTAAATTTATTAAATTATTCAAAAAGTCTTAAATTATTCAAAAGTCATTTTTTTTGGATTTTTATTACAATTCCTAATAGAGGTTCAGGTCATTGAAATTCCCGTAAATAAATTCTCGTTAAAGGCTTGCATCGACATTTCTGATAGATCGGACTCGTTTTCTTTTTACCTGCTTTTGGAAATAGGATTGTCCTCACAGTCCCATAAAGACGCATTTCTGCAAATCGCTAATTTTATTTTCCTCACTTTATTTTCCAAGAAAAAAGTTGTACAACTGACTGCCCAAGAGCTACACGCAATCTTCCTAAATATATCACCAAAAATTTTCCAATTAAAATTTTAATTGAATTGACATACTTTTCTATAGGAATAAAGTTTTGACAAAATTTTCTACAGAACTAGAATTTTTACAAAATTTTCTATAGAAATAAAATGTTGACAAAATTTTCTATAGAAATAAAATTTTGGTATAATTTTCTATAGAAATGAAATTTGAACAAAATTTTCTATAGAAATAAAATTTTGACAAAATTTTAACAAAATTCTCTATAGAAATAAAATTTTGACATATTTTTCTGTAAAAACAAAATTTTGCCAAATATTTTATTTAGAAATAAAATTTTAACAAATTTTTTTATAGAAATAAAATAATGGCATAATTTTCTATAGAAATAAAATTTTGACAAAATTTTCTATAGAAATAAAATTTTGAGAAAATTTTCTATAGAAATAAAATTTTGAGAAAATTTTGACAAAATTCTCTATAGAAATAAAATTTTGACAAAATTTTCTATAGAAATAAAATTTTGACAAAAGTTTCTATTGAAATAAAATTTTCAGAAAATTTTTAAAGAAACCAAATTTTTCAAAATTTTGTGAAAATCTTCTATTGAATTAAAATTTTGACAAAAATTTTCTATAAAAATAAAATTTTGACAAAATTTTCTATAGAAATAAAATTTTAACAAAATATTCTATGGAAATAAAATTTTTACAAAATTTTCTATAAAAATAAAATGTTGACAAAATTTTCTATAGAAATAAAATTTTGACAAAATTTTCTATACAAACAAAATTTTGACTAAATTCTCTATAGACATAAAATGTTGAAAAAATTTTCTATAGAAATAAAATTTTAATAAAATTTTCTATGGAAATAACATTTTTACAAAATTTTCTCTAAAAATAAAATGTTGACAAAATTTTCTATAGAAATACAATTTTGACAAAATTTTCTATAAAAATAAAATGTTGACAAAATTTTCTATAGAAATAAAATTTTGACAAAATTTTTCTATGGAAATAAAATTTTTACAAAAATTTCTATAGAAATAAATAAATAAAAAAAAAATCAATTGATATTTTAGTTGGTTCAGTAAATTTTGTAATTGAAACAAAAATCACAGAAATCAATAGTATCAAATAAATTTTTACTTGTATCAATTAATTGATTAATACTATTATTTCTGTGATTGATGAAATTTCAATTAAAAATTATTTGAATCAATTAATTTCGTAATTGAAAACAAAAAATATTTTTTTCCTATGCCGTCTGAATAAACCGTGAAACAGAGATTTGTTACATAGTTGTTGCCCCACGTTGGGCGCCAAATGTACGTTATGAATAAGTTCAATACTGCAGGAACTGCCAATGGTTATAGGGTCAGAGGATCTTAATCAGAATATCGTTGTATTACCAACAGAATGTCAAAATTAGTTTTTCTGGCTTTCTAACAGTTGGAAATAAGAGAGAAATGAACAGAAAAATTATTATTCAAAAAGGGATCCCCTTTTCTCTCTTTTTGTCTCTTAAATATTGTCTTTAAATGTTATAAACAAAGTGGCTTCATTTAATTCATTCTACTGTTTACCTGGAAATTTTTAACATTCCTTCTCAGCAAAATAAAAATAAAAAATACTCCACACATTGTATATATCTACATACTATATCCTTAAAGCATCATAAAAGGACATATCATTTGGGTGACAACGTTTAAACAATAATGATGGACACCATTACCAGCACCATCCTTATCGTCATTGCCATTCCCATCATCAGCGTCGTCATCATCATCATCATTATTTCCCAAAGTAAACGTTGTAAAGAATATTTGTGCATTATTTCGTATGCAAATTAATCACGATAACAAACGATGGCACTGACTCTATATATGGTTGATGGTTGTTTGGTGACAAAAAACAATACCAAAGTCAAAGTTTCGTGCTGAAAGGTAGAGCCTGGAATCAAATATAACCGGGCAAAATATAAAGCTCCAGAAGGAGGTGTGTTTTTGTTAGGCATTCAAGCCAAGGCAAAGTTAACTGTGTGGCAGGCAAATAATCGTAATAATTTTATGATGTTGTAAAACGTGCCTAATGTCACAAAAATAAAAGCCATAGCACCGGCAAATATTACACATGCTGAGAAAAAAGCACAAAAGGCACGCATATACGAAGGTACAAAGTAAATGAAAAGCAAACAAGACTAAGTAAAAAATTGTAAAAATATTTTTTACGATAAATAAACAAAAAAGAAATTAAGTTTCTCAAAGAGATTAAAAGCTAAAGTCATTAGCTAAATTTTTTCTTTTTACAAAAAATATTAATTAGGATTCTTTGCTTTTCATCTAAATTTAATGCTCTATGTTAGTATGGCCAGTAAAATATTATGCATATTAAACATAAAAAATACATTACATAACATAACATATTTGGTGCTAAAAGGAAAACAATGTAAAGGTATTTTCTTGTTTTTTTTTTTGCCTGTTTGGTGGATTCATTCCATGACTGTGTGTGCGTATATCCTCTGTTTTTATCCCTTCGTGTGCTGAAGAATGTTTCTTTTTTGTCATTGACATACGTTATGTCCTTGGAGAAGGATATACAAAGGACCTCAAGTCGCAGTAACATAGAAAATAAATATTTTATTTATACATATATTTTTTTGTTACTTTACTAGATTCCCTACTTTATTTGTAATCGAACGGAAAGAAGAGTATATCCTTATCATTTGAAAAAGACTAGGAATATATAATGAACTTCTGGAAAGTCATTAAAATGAAAACAGAAATATATGTAAAACAGTCAAAGTAAGCGTAGAGTGGACATTAAAGTTCTGATAAAAATGCTATAAAAATTTGTTTCACAAAAACATTATGGGAAAATATATTTAACCACCTAAAGAGAAAATTAATTTAATGGTATTTTTTATAGCAATTATCTATAAAAATAAAATTTTGACACAATTTTCTATAGGAATAAAATTTTTACAAACTTTTTATATAAAATTTGGACAAAATTGTCTATAAAAAAAATTGACAAAATTTTCTATAGAAATAAAATTTTGACAAAGATTTCTGTAAAAATAAAATTTTGAGAAAAAAAAATTCTATAGAAAAAAATTATGATACAATTAATTTTAATGTAATGGTATTTTTTATAGCAAGTATCTATAAAAATAAAATTTTGACACAATTTTCTATAGGAATAAAATTTTTACAAATTTTTTTTTACCTAAATAAAAATTTGACAAAATTTTCTATAAAAATAAAATTTTGATATAAATTTCTTCAGATATAAATTTATGACAAAATTTTGAACAGAAATAAAATTTTGACAAAATTTTCTATACAAATAAATTCTTACAAAACTTTCTACAGAAATAAATTTTTGCAAAATTTTCTACAGAAATAAAATTTGTACAAAATTGTCTATAAAAATAAAATTTTGACAAAATTTTCTATAGAAATAAAATTTTTGACAAAATTTTCTATAGAAATAAAATTTTGAGAAAATTTTCTATAGTAATAAAATTATGATAAAATTTTCTATAGAAATAAAATTTTGACAAAATTTTCTATAGAAATAAAATTTTGATAAAATTTTCTATAGAAATAAAAATGTTGACAAACTTTTCAATAGTAAGAAAATTTTCTATAGAAATAAAATGGTGACAAGATTTTCTATACAAATAAAATTTTGATAAAATTTTCTATAGACATACATTTTTGACAAAATTTGTCATAGAAATAAAATTTTGGCACAATTGTGTACAGAAATAAAATCTTGACAAAATTTTCTATAGAAATAAAATTTGGACTACATTTTCTATAGAAACAAAATTTTGACAAAATTTTTATAGAAATACATTTTTGACAAAATTTTGTATGTAAATAAAAATGTGACAAAATTTTGTATAGAAATAAAACTTTGACAAAATTTTCTATAGAAATAAAATTTTGATAAAATTTTCTATAGAAATAAAATTTTGACAAAATTTTTTATAGAAATAAAATTTTGACAAAATTTTCTATAGAAATAAAAATTTTGACAAACCTTTCTATAGTAAGAAAATTTTGAGAAATTTTTCTATAGAAATACAATTTTGATAAAATTTTCTATAGAAATAAAATTTTGACAAAATTTTCTATAGAAATACATTTTTGACAAAATTTTTCATAAAAATAAATATTTCACACAATTGTGTATAGAAATAAAATTTTGACAAGATTTTCTATTTAAATAAAATTTGGAATACATTTTCTATAGAAATAAAATTTTTACAAAATTTTGCATAGAAATAAAAATGTGACAAAATTTCTATAGAAATAAAATTCGGACAAAATTTTCTATAGAAATACATTTTTTTTATTCCTAATTTTTTCCTTTTTTAAGTTAACCATATTCATAGGCTAACTCAAAGACCAAATAAAATTTTGACAAAATTTTCTATCGAAATAAAATTGTTTACAACATTTTGTATAGAAATAAAATTTTGACAAAATTTTCTATAGACATAAATTTTTGACAAAATTTTTTATATAAGTAAAATGCTGAGAAAATTTTCTATAGAAATAAAATGTTGAAGAGAAATAAAATTTTGTAAAATTTTTGATATAAATATAATTTTGACAAAATTTGCTATAGGTATAAAATTTTCCATAGAACTAAAATTTTGACAAACTTTTCTATCGAAATAAAATTTTGACAAAATTTTCTATCGAAATAAAATATTGACAAAAATTTTCTATAGAAATAAAATTTCGACAAAATGTTCTATAAAAATAAAATTTTGTCAAATTTTTCTATAGAAATAAAACTTTGAGCAAAAATTTCTATAGAAATAAAATTTTGATAAAATTTTCTATAGAAATAACATTTTGACAAAATTTTCTATAGAAATAAAATTTTGACAACGTCTTCGATGGAAATAAAAGTTTGATCAAATTCTCTATGGAAATAAAAGTTTGATAAAATTTTCTATAGAAATAAAACTTTGACAAAATATTCTATAGAAATAAAATTTTGGCAAAATTTTCTATCAAAATAAAACTTTGATAAAATTTGCTATAGGTATAAAATTTTCAACAGAAATAAAATTATGACACAATTTTCTATCGAAATAAAATTTTGACAAAATTTTCTATAGAAATAAAGTATTGAAAAAATTTTCTATAGAAATAAAATTTCGACAAAATATTCTATAAAAATAAAATTTTGTCAAATTTTTCAATAGAAATAAAATTTTGAGAAAAAATTTCTATAGAAATAAAATTTTGATAAAATTTTCTATAGAAATAAAATTTCGACAAAATGTTCTATAAAAATAAAATTTTGTCAAATTTTTCTATTGAAATAAAATATTGCAAAAATTTCCTCTAGATATAAAATTTTGACAAAATGTTCTATAAAAATAAAATTTTGTCAAATTTTTCTATAGAAATAAAATCTTTGAGAACATTTTCCATAGAAATAAAAATTGGACAACATTTTCTATAGAAATAAAATGTTGATAAAATACTCTATGGAAATAAAATTTTGACAACGTCTTCTATGGAAGTAAAATTTTGATAAAATTTTCTATGAAAATAAAATGTTGATAAAATTTTCTATAGAGATAAAACTTTGACAACATTTTGTATAGGAATAAAATTTTGGCAAAATTTTCTATTGAAATAAAATATTGCAGAAATTTCCTCTAGTTATAAAATTTTGACAAAATATGCTATAGAATAAATATTTTGACAAAATTTTCTATAGAAATAAAGTCTTTGAGAATATTTTCCATATAAATAAAAATTGGACAACATTTTCAATAGAAATAAAATTTTGATAAAATTTTCTATAGAAATAAAACTTTGACTTAATTTTCTATAGAAATAGAATTTTGGAGAAATTTTCTCTAGAAATAACATTTTAACAAATTGTGCTATAGAAATAAATATTTTGAAAAATAGAAGTAAATATAGAAATATAGAAGTAAATTTTTTCATAAAATTTTTTATAGAAATAAAATTGTTGACAAAATTTTCTGTGGAAATAAAATTTTATATAGAAATAAATTTTTGACAAAATTTTCTTTAGAAATAAGAGTTTTATTTGTATTCTTTTTTAACTAACTCTAAGTATAAACTGGTCTAAAAAACCAAATTATTTTTATTCCATCCACACCATCTGTTTGCAATCTCAAAAGTTCAACTTTAAATTTACGTATGCCCCTTTTGACACAAACCCCAATAAATTCTAAATGTAAATAATATCAAATTACAATTTCAATTTTAGTTTATACTGTTTTTTTTTTTTTTTAGGAAAAAACTGCACCTAGTTTTTTTTGAAGAACTGCAAATGAGATATGGCAATTTCGTAGAAACTACAACTCTATTGACTTTTGGAGTTAAATGTTAATCGTATAAATGGATATGGTTTTAGTTTTTTTTTTGCTTATTTTCATGGCAATTATAAACCTCACCCTTGTTAAAGATCATTAATCATGAAGTGCCACACTAGTTAATTTTAAATCCAAACACCAAAGAACAGAGACAACATAATCAACTCATGGTAAAATGCATTACCAAAATAAGATGAAAAACAACAAGTAAGCCAGTTGGGGCCAAGAAATAAAAACAGAAAAGTATGCTGAAATCCAATGACTAACATTAGCTATCAACATTTAAAATGCATTTTAAATGTAAGATTTTTTTTTGATTTGCCGAGAACAACATCAACTTCGGTGACTGCATTAAAAAGAGCTTTGCTTAAATCCATGGGATAATCCTCAACTTAGACACAACACCGGGAAGAGTAGCAGCACTCAATACTACATGAATTGATGATTTCTGGCATATAATCACCTATGGAAACTGCTAGCTGGCGAGCAGACTTTCCCTAGAAAAAGATTGTAAAACGCATCGAAAGGATGGGCACTGCCAGGGACCATCGTACGGTCAAAAGCCAGGATGGAAAGACGGACATAGCACAACGAGTGGACGGACGGACATATGAATGGATGAACTGTGAACGAATATCTGCTTTAACTGCAGGTCTAGTAAATACTTAAAATCTTTGCTAATGTAATGGAATTATCATTTCATAAAAAAAAAACCAAAAGAGAAATAAAAAAAACACAACAAACTATGGAACTATAAAAGTATCCATGCCAAAAAGACAAAAAACAAATGTGGTTCATTATAATAAGACCATTAAAAGTATACATCCATATATGAAAGATATAAAACAGAACTGTCGATTGGGAGGGGTGTTCAAGAAAAAAAATATTCATATATAATATGGTAAGAGAAAAATTCCAAAGAATTCCTTATAACAATAAAGTTTATCCATTTTTATACCCACCACCATAGAATGGTGACGGGGGTATAATAAGTTTGTCATTCCGTTTGTAACGCATCGAAATATCGATTTCCGACTATATAAAGTATATATATTCTTGATCAGGGAGAAATTCTAAGACGATATAACGATGTCCGTCTGTCCGTCTGTCTGTCTGTCTGTCTGTCTGTCTGTCTGTCTGTTGTAATCACGCTACAGTCTTCAATAATGAAGCAATCGCGCTGAAATTTTGCACAAACTCGTCTTTTGTCTGCAGGCAGGTCAAGTTCGAAGATGGGCTATATCGGTCCAGGTTTTGATATAGTCCCCATATAAACCGACCTCCCGATTTGGGGTCTTGGGCTTATAGAAATCGTAGTTTTTATCCAATTTGCCTGAAATTAGAAATGTAGAGGTATTTTATGACCATAAAGGGGTGTGCCAAAAATGGTGAGTATCGGCCCATGTTTTGGTATAGCCCCCATATAGACCGATCTCCCGATTTTACTTCTTGGGCTTATAGAAACCGCAGTTTTTATTCAATTTACCTGAAATTGGAAATCTAGAAGTATTGTAGGACCACAAATACGTATGCCAAAAATTGTGAGTATCGGTCCATGTTTTGGTATGGTCCCCATATAAAAGGACCTCCCGATTTGGGGTCTTGGGCTTATAGAAACCGTAGTTTTTATCCAATTTGTCTGAAATTGGAAATCTAGTGGTATTTTAGGATCATAAAGAGGTGTGCCGAAAATGGTAAGTATCGGTCCATATTTGGTATAGCCCCCATATAGACCGATTTCCCGATTTTAATTCTTGGGCTTCTAGAATCCGAAGTTTTTATCCTATTTGCCTGAAATTGGAAATCTAGTGGTATTTTAGGACCATAAAGAGGTGTGCCGAAAATGGTAAGTATCGGTCCATATTTTGGTATAGCCCCCATATAGACCGATATCCCGATTTTACTTATTGGGTTTCTAGAATCCGTAGTTTTTATGCGATTTGCCTGAAATTGTAAATATTATTTTAGGCTCCCAAAAACGTGTATCGGATTAAGTTTTTATCGGTCCTTTTGGTAATGCCTCCATATAGACCGACTTCATTTCTTGAGGGTATAGAAGGCGCACTGATCATGAAAATTGCTTGAAACTCAATGTAAAATTTTCAGATTTCAGATACTTCTCGGGTGAAAATCTACAGATTTAAGATTTCAAAGCAAGACGTTATTTTACAATTTTCTTGCACACTTACAAGAGATGTTAATGATTCCTCTAAAACTCAAACAAAAATGGTTCTTATTAATCGAGAATCTGATATAGTCCTCATAGGTGAAATCTTTAAATTTATCTTCGGGAAGTGTCCTCAAGTCCTCAATCCCTCCTGAAATTTCAAAGGAAACCCTAATATTTGGTTCATGGTGGTGGGTTTTTAAGATTCGGCCCGGCCGAACTTAGTGCTGTATATACTTGTTTTATTTTAGGGTTTTGTAATAAGCCCCTTCTCTAGTGTGCCACCTCTGCCCATTTATGACTGCCTTCTAGTCTATGCCAGGTGAAAAAAGTCAACTTTAATTCTTTTACTTATACTTAAATTGGGTGTGGTACAATGTGATAAGTCAAGGTAAGTATGATACTTATACTATTTTTGCATGTATAGTTAAAACCTATATGGGCATTCATATACCAAAAAACAACAAAGGAGGGAAAACATAAAACGATGTTAAAACCTTTAAAAGCCTGGAGCAATAATAATAAAAAGGATAAGTATATTTGGCAGAATTTCAAAAAGATTGGAAATTTTATAGAGTTTTTTTGGTAATTAAAAAATATTGGAAAAATAAAAAAAAAAAAAATAAATAAAATTAAAATATCAAATAAAAAATAAATAATTTTAAAACCATACAATTCCTGAAGCATTAAAAACGGGGAAAAAAATTTTCCAGATTTTTCAAGAAGAGTTTTTTTTTTTTGGTAATTAAAAATTGATATATTTTTTTAATTCAATGAAAAAAAAAACTCAAAAAATGTACATATATAAAATCGAAAAACTGAAAATATCTTTTGTATTACTTCGATTAATATCGTTAGTCTTCGACGCGGATATTTAAAATTTTTAACAAATAAACAAAAAAAATTAGAGTTTACGTATGTTTTTTATTAAAGCTATTTTTCACATTTTGTGATCAGTGGGAGAAAAAAGTTCATGATATCAAAACAAGCTGATTTTGTAATTAAATAATTAAAGACATATTAGATATTGGCTCCGAAATCTAAAAACAAAGATTATTTTTATTTCATTTAATTACCTCCTCCTTAAAAAAAACATTACATTAATAAAATTAATTGCACTTAGACCCTTTTCCCACACACCACATATTTTATATGCACTAAAGTTATAAGCCAGCCCTAGTTTTTTCCCCAAAATTCACTTAGCCAGCATTTCGTTTTAATTTCATATTTCATTGGCCATTTCGGATGGGATAGCCAAAAATGAACTGAGAAAAGAGGTGGATATGATACTCAAAAAAGGCTATTCCAGACGTCGCGTCATATAAAATTGTACATTGTCTATGGATGTATATGTATATGCATATGTATATTACCTTTATGTTGTAAATAATTTTTATAGTCTTATAAGAAATTATCTTACTAAGAAGAGGTGTGTGTCCAGGTGGGCAAGCATATAAAATTGATTAAGGTTTCTTGGTTTGTTCTACAGAGGATGTGATCACCAAGGTAATTTCTATTTTAGGGGAAGTGATTTTTGTAGGATTGAAAGTTTTTGAGAATATATAAAAATTGGATTAGGAGATTTTTTATTTATTTTCGCGATAGTTATATATTAAGAAAATTTTGTCAAAATTTCTTTTTTATAGAAAATTTTGTCAAAATTTTATTTCCATAGAAAATTTTGTCAAAATTTTATTTCCATAGAAAATTTTGTCAAAATTTTAGTTTAAAAGATACTTTTATCAAAAATTTAATTTTAATGGAAAATTTTGTCAAAATTTTATTTTAATAGAATATTTGGTCAAAATTTTATTTCTTTGAAAAATTTGTCAAAATTTTATTTTTATAGAAAATTTTGTCAAAATTTTATTTTTATAGAAGTTTTTCTAAAAATTTTATTTTTATAAAAAAAATTTTCTCAAAACTTTATTTTTATAGAAAAATTTGTCAAACTTTCATTTTAATAGAAACTTTTGTCAAAATTTTATTTTAATAGAAAATTTTGTCAAAATTTTATCTCTAATGAAAAAATTTTCAAAATAGAAAATTTTGTAAAAATTTTTCAATAGAAATGTTGTAAAAAATTTTATATCGAAAATTTTGCTAAAATTTTATTTCTGTAAAAAATTTACCAAAATTTTATTTCTATTGAATACTTCCTTAAAATTTTATTTATATAGAAAATTTTTCTATAAAAAATATTTTTATAGAAAATTTTGCAACAATTTTATTTCTATTGAATATTTTCTTAAAATTTTATTTCTATAGAAAATCTTTTCAAAATTTTATTTCAACAAAAAATATTGTCAAAATTTTATTTCTATCGAAAATTATGTTAAAATTTTATTTCTATAGAAAATTTGCCAAAATTTTAATTTTGTCAAAATTTTATTTCTATCGAAAATTATGTTAAAATTTTATTTCTATAGAAAATTTGCCAAAATTTTATTTCCTTAAAATTTTATTTCCATAGAAAATTTTTCTATAAAAAATATTTTTATAGAAATTTTTTCCAAAATTTTATTTCTATTGAATATTTTCTTAAAATTTTATTTGTATGGAAAATCTTTTCGAAATTTTATTTCAACAAAAAATTTTGTCAAAATTTAATTTCTATCGAAAAATTTGTTAACATTTCATTTCTATCGAAAATTTTGTCAAAATTTTATTTTTATAGAAAATTTTGTCATAATCTTATTTCTATAAAAGTTTTGTAAACATTTTTTTCCATGAAATTTAGTAAAAATTTTATTTTTATTTTACAGAAAATTTTGTTGAATTTTATTTTTATAGAAAAATTCGTCAACATTTATTCCTATATTTTTTGGAAAATTTTGTCATAATTGTATTTCCATAAAAATTTTGTCGAATTTTTTTTCTATGAAAAATTTAGTAAAAATTTTATTTCAACATAAAATTTTATTGAAATTTTATGTTTATAGAAAAATTCGTCAATATTTTATTCCTATAGGAAATTTCGTCAATATTTTATTTTTATAGAAAATTTCCTCAATATTTTATTTTATGGAAATTTCGTCAAAATTTAATTTTTATAGAAAATTTCGTCAACATTTTATTTTTCTAAAAAAAAAATTCTATATACAGAAAATTTTTTCAAAATTTTATTTATATTAAAAATGTTTGTCAAAATTTTATTTATATTAAAAATGTGGTCAAAATTGAATTTATATTAAAAATTTGTCCAAATTTTATTTCTATTGTAAATTCTGTCAACATTTTCTATAGAAAATTTTGTCAAAATTTTGTTTCTACTGTAAATTTTGTTAAAATTTTATTTCTGTAGAAAATTTTCGCAAAATTTTATTTGTTTATTTTTATTTATTTATAATTTTGTCAATATTTTCTATAGAACATTTGTCAATATTTTAGTTATATTGTAAATCAAAATTTTATTTATATTAAAAATGTGGTCAAAATTGTATTTATATTAAAAATTTGTCCAAATTTTATTTCTATTGTAAATTTTGTCAAAATTTTATTTCTGTAGGAAATTTACGCAAAATTTTATTTGTTTATTTTTATTTATTTATAATTTTGTCAACATTTTCTATAGAAAATTGCACTGTGGTGCAATGGGTAGCATGCCCGCCTTGCATACACAGGGTTGTGGGTTCGAACCCAGTTTCGACCAAAAAATTTTTCAGCGGTAAA
Source organism: Haematobia irritans (assembly GCF_050003625.1). NCBI lineage: Eukaryota > Metazoa > Arthropoda > Insecta > Diptera > Muscidae > Haematobia > Haematobia irritans. The sequence continues at coordinate 19,325,667 of NC_134398.1, forward strand.
TGATCCCACCACAGTAATGCCGGAGAAATTTCTGAGTGCTCCAAAGCTTCTCTAAGTGGTTTCACTGCAATGTGGAACGCCGTTCGGACTCGGCTATAAAAATGAGATCCTTTGTCATTGAGCATCACTCAGTGATAAGAGAGAAGTTCACCACAGTGGTATCATAATAGACTGTAGACTATTCAGTCTATTATGATACCACGGGATCTCTTTTTATAGCCGAGTGGGCCTGAAATAACGCGCTGCCACTATACCTAACCAAACTTAATTTTGTCAACATTTATCGTTATAGAAAGTTTTGTCAATATTTTATTTCTATAAAAAATTTTGCCAAAATTGTATAAACAATTTTGTAAAAATTTTATTTCTATAGCAAAATTTGCCAAAATTTTATTTCTATAGAAAAGTTTGTCAAAATTTTTTTTCTGAAGAAAGTATTATTTCTTTAGAACATATCAAATAGTTAAAATTTGTTTCTATAGAACATATTGTCAAAATTTTATCGCAATTTTATTTGTATAGAACATTTTGTGCAAATCTTATTTCTATAGAAAAATTTGTCCAAATTTAATTTCCCTAAACAAATTTTCTCAAAATTATATTTCTAAACAAAATTTTGTCAAAAATTTTTTTTCTATATGGAAAGTTTTGTCAAAATTTTATTTCCATGAACAAATTTTCTCAAAATTAGATTTCTATAGAAAATTTTGTCTAAATTTTATTTTTTTAGAAAATCTTTTCAAAATGTAATTTTAATAGAAAATTTTGTCAAAATGTTATTTATGTAAAAAATTTTGGCAAAATTGTATCCCTAATGAAAAGTTTTTCAAAATTTTGTCATATTTTTTCTATAGCAAATGTTGTCAAAATTTATGCATAGAAAATTTTGTTAAAATTTTATTTCTATAGAAAATTTTTCTATAAAAAATATTTTTATAGAAAATTTTGCCAAAATTTTATTTCTATTGAATATTTTTTAAAATTTTATTTCTACAGAAAATTTTTTCAAAATTTTATTTCACCAAAAAATTTTGTCAAAATTTCATTTCTCTCGAAAATGTTGTTAACATTTCATTTCTATCGAATTTTGTAAAAATTTTATTTCTATAGAAAAGTTTATCAAAATTTTATTTCTGTAGAAAATTTTGTCAAAATTTTATTTCTGAAGAAAATATTATTTCTATAGAACATATCAAATAGTTAAAATTTATTTATTATAAAATTATATTTTCAAAATTTTATCACAATTTTATTTCTATAGAAAAATTTGTCGAAATGTTATTTCCCTAAACAAAATTTCTCAAAATTAGATTTCTATACAAAATTTTGTCAAAATTTTATTTCTATAGAAAAATTTGTCAACACTTTATTTCCCTGAACAAATTTTCTCAAAATTAGATTTCTATAGAAAATTTTGTCAAAATTTTATTTTTATAGAAAATTTTGTCAAAATTTTATTTTTATAGAAAATTTTGTCAACATTTTATTTGCACAGAATGTTGTTGTCTAAAATTTAGTTTTCTAGAGAGTAACCCTAAAAAAGCTAGCTTTGAAAGGTAAACAAAAACTAAGTTCATTGCTTTCTGATGGCCTCATAATCGTACTCTTTCGTACAAAATTTATTCTTAACAGTCTCATAGAGAGTTTTTTTTTAGAAAAATTGCAAAATATCATATCGTTAATCAATTAATATTCTACTTTTGCCCCATACTGGGAAAACTGTTATATTTAACTCAAAATATTTACTAAAAACTTTCCACTCTAGACACCATGGGTAACATTGATGTTTGCATTCACCAAAGACAAGACAGCATCTTAAATTTAAAAATGTCCATATATTATCGAAAATACATAAATTATAAAATCGGCAAATGTATGAGTTGACAAGAATAAGTGTTTTGCATTTGCTGACTGGCTTTTCAAACGCCAAGAAGACTTTCCCATATGGCTTTGTCCAAGATGATCTTTACCCATATGACTAAGCTTAAAATTTTTGTTTCTTCTTTACTCACCTTCCCAGGGACAGCCAACAATTTCAGCTCTTAAGCAAACCGTACGATCATATAGACCATATGGATAAATGCGTATTTTTGATGCGAATATAATCGGTTGTAAAGTGTTTTCCACTTCGCTGTAGGTATTAATGTTGCCTGGTAAAATCTGTAAATTGGATAGGAGAAAAATAACAGCTTAGATAAATAAATATGAAATTTTTTTTTGTCATTTAAAAAATTGACAAGAAAAATTACAAATAAAATGGTCAAAAGGATAAAAGCTAAATTTTATGTAAAATCGTTAAATATTTAGATATGATCGTATATTATGATGACAATTTTTATGGTAAGTGATGACAGGTCATTATGTGGTCAAGCAGATATGAGTCTATGTTGCGTTTGTAAAGGCGACAAACATGAAAAACTTTGTATATTAAATAACTGTTGACGGAAATTCGTAATAAAGAAAGATAGATGTTTTTTATTCTCTTTAAGCTAAATGAAAATCGCAAAAATGCCTAAAAGTATGCATCGTATTTTGTATAAGTGGTAATTGACTACTTTGGGGACATTAGGTAGTAACCTGTTTTTTACCAATCAATTTTTCCATTTGGAACATGGATATTAGTAAAAATTGGGGGATTTTATTTTATTTTTATCTATGGTGACAAGTTTGGGGACATGATTGCTGTTGTCGGATGTTTTTATTATCAGTAAAATGATCATAGTCGTCAATTGAGCAAATAAAGGTATCATAGAATTAACATTAGTGACAATTATGATTCGGGCCCAATAATTACACGTCGCGATCACTTGCTGAAAATAATATTTTTCAGTAATCTTGCCATATCCACAACAAAGTATCGGCATCTATAGAAAATTTTATCAAAATTTTGTTTCTTAAGAAACTTTTGTCAAAATTTTTTTTCCTACAATGTATCGGATTTGTTGTTTTATTTTACAAACAAGTCCTCACAAACTTTCCACTATTATTGATATAGAAGGTTTAACCCTACTTCAGGGTCAATATACACGAAAGCATGTTTGGGGACATGACCAATTCTATTTTGGAATTATATCGGGAATGCTAGGTCTAGAATTTCGGTGTCTTCATTGCAATATTAGAGGGCAAAATTTTGCGAATGACCATCTAACTAACATTGGAGGTCACTCGACCTGTGAATAATTTGTTGGGAGTTTAACCGCTGCCACAACAATGAATTTGGATTAATTGTAGGCTTTTAGCCATGTCCATTTATCCAAGAAAAACCTTGTCATGTATATTGATACCACTGGTTTTAATGTTACTTCTAGGACATTACTCACTATGGTAACTTAGGGGACATGATCAAGTTCCAATTAATAATTGACTTGGGCTTGGCTCCACATAATATTTTTCAGCAATCTTACAACCTCCCCCGTAATGTATCGGCATCATTGTTTTATTTACGAAAATTTCCTCACAGGCCTGGTATTGCATATAGCAGCTTAAACCCTACTTCAGAGACAATATATACGGTAACAGGTTTGGGGACATGACCATTACTATTTCGGAATTATAACGGAAATACTAGAACTAGAATTTCGGTCTCTTCATTGCAATATTAGAGGGCTACATTTTGCGAATGGTCCAATATTTGACGTGAATCGACCTGTAAATAATATGTTGGTCGTTTAAACGATGCCACAACAATGAATTGGATTAATTATATGCTCTTAGCCATGTCCATTTATCCAAACAAAAAAACTTGTCATTTATATTGATACCACTGATTTTAATGCTACTTCCAGGACAAGACTCACTATGGTAACTTTGGAGACATGATCAAATCCAAGTCAAATTTAGCCTTGCCTCCACATAATATTTTATCATTGGTTTATTTACGAAGATTTCCTCACAGGCCTGCTATTGCATATAGCAGGTTTAACCCTACTTCAGGGACAATATATACGGTAGCATGTTTGGGGACATGACCAATACTATTTTGGAATTATATCGGGAATACTAGAACTAGAATTTCGGTCTCTTCATTGCAATTAGAAGTTCAATCGATCTGTAAATAATTTGTTGGTTCTATGCTACTTCCAGGACATAAGTCACTTTGGTAACTTTGGGGACATGATCAAAATCTAATTAATTTGGTCTTGGCTCCACATTCAATTGATATGGCCAAGTCATTACATTTGCCAATTTTAATTGCAGCTAGCCGAAGAGCAAGCATTCCATTTCATGGAAATTTAATCGAAATTCCCTTCACTTAAGTTAGTTGGGAACATCATGACATAAATTCGTAATACAAATTTAAGGATATAAAAGTTTTCTTTTTCTAAAAGCTCCATATATCCACTGACTAAATATGCAAAGTTGGGGGAAATTCAATTACGACGATGTTGAGGACCATTCATTTTAAACATTTTTGGGAACATTCATACTCGATTTTTGGGGACATTCACACTAGATTTGTATTTTTGGGGACATTCACACTAGATTTGTATATATAAAGTATAAATTGTTTTCGTTTATAAAGTGTGTTATTCAAGCAAATCCTTTTATAAGACCATATTTTCTGTCATACAAAAAATGAGACTTTCCTTAAAAGAAAACCCTCTTTAACCTACCTCTTTTCCTTGGGTATTCTTCCATCGCTTCCAGCTCGTAAATCCCGGTCTCCAATATTCCAGAACATATGCTTCAGTATACTCTTGACCCTGGCCCTTGCCAAAGCGACCTTGTGTTCGAACAGCCGTGATGACATGCACTGACAATAAATCGACTTGCAGGTATTCCTTTAAAGCATTTGAGACCATATGTTTGGGGCACCAAGCACCGCCATTATTATCGGTTTTCAGTCTGCAAATAAATGGAAGCAAAAAAAAAGACAATGTAGAGATTTAAAAACTCATTGAACATAAATTACAATTATTGTGGCAATCTCAAAATAACAAAAAGAAAATTGCAAAACAAACTTTCCAATGATGACGATTCAAATATATAGGGGGGCTTTATCTTCCATACACCACCACCCAACATCCTAGCCTGGAAACACTGACTAAGTTATTTCAATCGATAGTCAGCCAGTTGGTTGTGGTTGATATGATGCACAACCATATCGACATAGGTTTTGTATGACTTGCTGGATGGTTGATGGCAAAAAAAAATCCTATAAATTAATTGACATTAAATGACAGCTTGGCCCCACATAGCGGTGTGGCAGCAGAAGCAGTAGTCATGAAATTGAAGTTTTTTTTTTTTCATTAGTGGCAATGGTGTATTTGTTGCAAATGTTGCCAATAACAACAGCAGGCAATTGAGGCAACGAGTAGATGAACTATACCACATGAAGCCACCTTTTTTTTCAATATCGGCAAACGTCATCGTCTGCGGAAAATAAAATTAATGTATTTTTTGTTATTTGCAGATTTGTGCAAAAACGAGCAAAAAACAATTTGGAAAAATCTCCTCCATAAAATGCCTTAAATGGTACGTGCAATTGGTATTGGGACGAGGATCAATTGAAAATTTTAAGGTAATTTTACACAAGAATAAAAAATTTGAATTTAATTCTTTTTAACTAAATTAAATTAAATTAAATTAAATTAAATTAAATTAAATTAAATTAAATTAAATTAAATTAAATTAAATTAAATTAAATTAAATTAAATTAAATTAAATTAAATTAAATTAAATTAAATTAAATTAAATTAAATTAAATTAAATTAAATTAAATTAAATTAAATTAAATTAAATTAAATTAAATTAAATTAAATTAAATTAAATTAAATTAAATTAAATTAAATTAAATTAAATTAAATTAAATTAAATTAAATTAAATTAAATTAAATTAAATTAAATTAAATTAAATTAAATTAAATTAAATTAAATTAAATTAAATTAAATTAAATTAAATTAAATTAAATTAAATTAAATTAAATTAAATTAAATTAAATTAAATTAAATTAAATTAAATTAAATTAAATTAAATTAAATTAAATTAAATTAAATTAAATTAAATTAAATTAAATTAAATTAAATTAAATTAAATTAAATTAAATTAAATTAAATTAAATTAAATTAAATTAAATTAAATTAAATTAAATTAAATTAAATTAAATTAAATTAAATTAAATTAAATTAAATTAAATTAAATTAAATTAAATTAAATTAAATTAAATTAAATTAAATTAAATTAAATTAAATTAAATTAAATTAAATTAAATTAAATTAAATTAAATTAAATTAAATTAAATTAAATTAAATTAAATTAAATTAAATTAAATTAAATTAAATTAAATTAAATTAAATTAAATTAAATTAAATTAAATTAAATTAAATTAAATTAAATTAAATTAAATTAAATTAAATTAAATTAAATTAAATTAAATTAAATTAAATTAAATTAAATTAAATTAAATTAAATTAAATTAAATTAAATTAAATTAAATTAAATTAAATTAAATTAAATTAAATTAAATTAAATTAAATTAAATTAAATTAAATTAAATTAAATTAAATTAAATTAAATTAAATTAAATTAAATTAAATTAAATTAAATTAAATTAAATTAAATTAAATTAAATTAAATTAAATTAAATTAAATTAAATTAAATTAAATTAAATTAAATTAAATTAAATTAAATTAAATTAAATTAAATTAAATTAAATTAAATTAAATTAAATTAAATTAAATTAAATTAAATTAAATTAAATTAAATTAAATTAAATTAAATTAAATTAAATTAAATTAAATTAAATTAAATTAAATTAAATTAAATTAAATTAAATTAAATTAAATTAAATTAAATTAAATTAAATTAAATTAAATTAAATTAAATTAAATTAAATTAAATTAAATTAAATTAAATTAAATTAAATTAAATTAAATTAAATTAAATTAAATTAAATTAAATTAAATTAAATTAAATTAAATTAAATTAAATTAAATTAAATTAAATTAAATTAAATTAAATTAAATTAAATTAAATTAAATTAAATTAAATTAAATTAAATTAAATTAAATTAAATTAAATTAAATTAAATTAAATTAAATTAAATTAAATTAAATTAAATTAAATTAAATTAAATTAAATTAAATTAAATTAAATTAAATTAAATTAAATTAAATTAAATTAAATTAAATTAAATTAAATTAAATTAAATTAAATTAAATTAAATTAAATTAAATTAAATTAAATTAAATTAAATTAAATTAAATTAAATTAAATTAAATTAAATTAAATTAAATTAAATTAAATTAAATTAAATTAAATTAAATTAAATTAAATTAAATTAAATTAAATTAAATTAAATTAAATTAAATTAAATTAAATTAAATTAAATTAAATTAAATTAAATTAAATTAAATTAAATTAAATTAAATTAAATTAAATTAAATTAAATTAAATTAAATTAAATTAAATTAAATTAAATTAAATTAAATTAAATTAAATTAAATTAAATTAAATTAAATTAAATTAAATTAAATTAAATTAAATTAAATTAAATTAAATTAAATTAAATTAAATTAAATTAAATTAAATTAAATTAAATTAAATTAAATTAAATTAAATTAAATTAAATTAAATTAAATTAAATTAAATTAAATTAAATTAAATTAAATTAAATTAAATTAAATTAAATTAAATTAAATTAAATTAAATTAAATTAAATTAAATTAAATTAAATTAAATTAAATTAAATTAAATTAAATTAAATTAAATTAAATTAAATTAAATTAAATTAAATTAAATTAAATTAAATTAAATTAAATTAAATTAAATTAAATTAAATTAAATTAAATTAAATTAAATTAAATTAAATTAAATTAAATTAAATTAAATTAAATTAAATTAAATTAAATTAAATTAAATTAAATTAAATTAAATTAAATTAAATTAAATTAAATTAAATTAAATTAAATTAAATTAAATTAAATTAAATTAAATTAAATTAAATTAAATTAAATTAAATTAAATTAAATTAAATTAAATTAAATTAAATTAAATTAAATTAAATTAAATTAAATTAAATTAAATTAAATAAATTAAATTAAATTAAATTAAATTAAATTAAATTAAATTAAATTAAATTAAATTAAATTAAATTAAATTAAATTAAATTAAATTAAATTAAATTAAATTAAATTAAATTTAAATTAAATTAAATTAAATTAAATTAAATTAAATTAAATTAAATTAAATTAAATTAAATTAAATTAAATTAAATTAAATTAAATTAAATTAAATTAAATTAAATTAAATTAATTAAATTAAATTAAATTAAATTAAATTAAATTAAATTAAATTAAATTAATTAAATTAATAAATTAAATTAAATTAAATTAAATTAAATTAAATTAAATTAAATTAAATTAAATTAAATTAAATTAAATTAAATTAAATTAAATTAAATTAAATTAAATTAAATTAAATTAAATTAAATTAAATTAAATTAAATTAAATTAAATTAAATTAAATTAAATTAAATTAAATTAAATTAAATTAAATTAAATTAAATTAAATTAAATTAAATTAAATTAAATTAAATTAAATTAAATTAAATTAAATTAAATTAAATTAAATTAAATTAAATTAAAATTAAATTAAATTAAATTAAATTAAATTAAATTAAATTAAATTAAATTAAATTAAATTAAATTAAATTAAATTAAATTAAATTAAATTAAATTAAATTAAATTAAATTAAATTAAATTAAATTAAATTAAATTAAATTAAATTAAATTAAATTAAATTAAATTAAATTAAATTAAATTAAATTAAATTAAATTAAATTAAATTAAAATTAAATTAAATTAAATTAAATTAAATTAAATTAAATTAAATTAAATTAATTAAATTAAATAAATTAAATTAAATTAAATTAAATTAAATTAAATTAAATTAAATTAAATTAAATTAAATTAAATTAAATTAAATTAAATTAAATTAAATTAAATTAAATTAAATTAAATTAAATTAAATTAAATTAAATTAAATTAAATTAAATTAAATTAAATTAAATTAAATTAAATTAAATTAAATTAAATTAAATTAAATTAAATTAAATTAAATTAAATTAAATTAAATTAAATTAAATTAAATTAAATTAAATTAAATTAAATTAAATTAAATTAAATTAAATTAAATTAAATTAAATTAAATTAAATTAAATTAAATTAAATTAAATTAAATTAAATTAAATTAAATTAAATTAAATTAAATTAAATTAAATTAAATTAAATTAAATTAAATTAAATTAAATTAAATTAAATTAAATTAAATTAAATTAAATTAAATTAAATTAAATTAAATTAAATTAAATTAAATTAAATTAAATTAAATTAAATTAAATTAAATTAAATTAAATTAAATTAAATTAAATTAAATTAAATTAAATTAAATTAAATTAAATTAAATTAAATTAAATTAAATTAAATTAAATTAAATTAAATTAAATTAAATTAAATTAAATTAAATTAAATTAAATTAAATTAAATTAAATTAAATTAAATTAAATTAAATTAAATTAAATTAAATTAAATTAAATTAAATTAAATTAAATTAAATTAAATTAAATTAAATTAAATTAAATTAAATTAAATTAAATTAAATTAAATTAAATTAAATTAAATTAAATTAAATTAAATTAAATTAAATTAAATTAAATTAAATTAAATTAAATTAAATTAAATTAAATTAAATTAAATTAAATTAAATTAAATTAAATTAAATTAAATTAAATTAAATTAAATTAAATTAAATTAAATTAAATTAAATTAAATTAAATTAAATTAAATTAAATTAAATTAAATTAAATTAAATTAAATTAAATTAAATTAAATTAAATTAAATTAAATTAAATTAAATTAAATTAAATTAAATTAAATTAAATTAAATTAAATTAAATTAAATTAAATTAAATTAAATTAAATTAAATTAAATTAAATTAAATTAAATTAAATTAAATTAAATTAAATTAAATTAAATTAAATTAAATTAAATTAAATTAAATTAAATTGAATTGAATTGAATTGAATTGAATTGAATTGAATTGAATTGAATTGAATTGAATTGAATTGAATTGAATTGAATTGAATTGAATTGAATTGAATTGAATTGAATTGAATTGAATTGAATTGAATTGAATTGAATTGAATTGAATTGAATTGAATTGAATTGAATTGAATTGAATTGAATTGAATTGAATTGAATTGAATTGAATTGAATTGAATTGAATTGAATTGAATTGAATTGAATTGAATTGAATTGAATTGAATTGAATTGAATTGAATTGAATTGAATTGAATTGAATTGAATTGAATTGAATTGAATTGAATTGAATTGAATTGAATTGAATTGAATTGAATTGAATTGAATTGAATTGAATTGAATTGAATTGAATTGAATTGAATTGAATTGAATTGAATTGAATTGAATTGAATTGAATTGAATTGAATTGAATTGAATTGAATTGAATTGAATTGAATTGAATTGAATTGAATTGAATTGAATTGAATTGAATTGAATTGAATTGAATTGAATTGAATTGAATTGAATTGAATTGAATTGAATTGAATTGAATTGAATTGAATTGAATTGAATTGAATTGAATTGAATTGAATTGAATTGAATTGAATTGAATTGAATTTTATTTTATTTTATTTTATTTTATTTTATTTTATTTTAAGTTATTTTATTTTATTTCATTTTATTTTATTTTATTTTATTTTATTTTATTTTTAATTGCTTTAATTCTTTATACCATCCTGCTCTTAAGCATTGCCTTCATTTCCATCTTGGTCATGTTCTATAAAACCATTGGTTTGTGAAGTCTTTACCAACTGATTTTGATTTGTTCTTTTTCGATATTTTTTTTTATCCACCGATATAGCTTTAAGCTGCCGTAGTCATTTGATATTGTTGTCGTCGTCGTTCAAGAGGCATACATTAGTCTTCGACGTTTAAGTGGCGTTTTCAAGATTTGTTGGTGGGGCTAATTCCTGTGATTCTTGCTTTCAATTTTGTGGCCAATACTAAAGATTTTAATGTAAATTGCGTTTATGGCTGCAACATTTTGTATACGAAATGTCAATTCTTGGCCATGTTATCATTTTTGAAATTTTTCCTTACCACAAAAGAGCAACAAAGCCATCTAGCAACGGCAGCAGGAGCAATCGCCCCAAAATCCAGGCAGATAGTTAGTGAGAGACCCCCCTTCTATAGAAATCGCTTCTGGTGACTTGTTAAGTTCGTTAAGTCGTTGTGTGATTTTTGTGTTGTGTTTGTCTTCATCTTCTTGGTTTACTTCGGTGCCTGATTTTAGTGTTTGGGACTGAGTTGATGTCTTTTTGCTGGAGTTCAACATCATTTGGGAGTCTGTTTGTGTTGTTATTGTTGTGGCTCTTGCAGCTAAGTGTAATGGATCTTTATAGCTAGGGATTTTCGTAGTGCTGGTGTTGAAGCTGCGGCTGCTGCTGTTTTTTGTGTTTTTTTTTCCACTTTTTTCTTATGAACTCAGCAGGATGTTGTCTTGGTAATTAAGGATTAATATTTTTCTTCCCAAACCAATTTTTTTTTTGTGGTGGCCAAGTATGTCTTAGTTAAGGATGGATTTTTTTCCTTGACTTGTGGTTTGATATAAAAAGAAAACAAAATCACTCTGCTTTCCTTTTAGGGAGTTTTTCTTTTTTGCTCTTTTAAGAGGTATTTTTTAACAGCATGTCTGTCTTAAGCTTTTATTGATATGTTAATTTTTTGTCCGAAAAATCTCTGAAGGATCTGCATTTTTGTTAATGGTTTTAATATTTATTTCTTGGGTGTAAACTCAAGATATCCATTCAATGGATATTTTAGTTTTATTGTATTAAAAAAGCGATTTAGTTAATGGAAAAAATATAAAAGATGAGACTTACTTTAAGCTATCAAGAACTTATATAGATCACATTTTTTTTCACAAATAAAATTATAACAAAATGGTTACTTCGGGGACATAATTATGCACAGAGTTCGAGGACAGTTATTGTAAACGTATGTTAGGAGGGGGGTGTGGTAATGGAATATCACAACACTTTCTAAATGTCCTTTAAAGTATTTCTTAAGATCTCTAATATTTCAGGGACATTTCTGTATTGTCATCTTAATATGTTAATTATTTCGTCTATTAATTCAGATAAAGAGTTCGAAGACAGTTATTAATCGAATATTTTGGAGGATTCGGTTCACAAAGTAGCTTTTACTCACACATATAGTTTGGGAACAGCTTACACTAACTGTCCCCAAACTATGAGGTCGAGATAGGTAACGGTAGATCAGATCACTTTGCTAATTATTGTAAACGTATGTTGGGGGGGTAATGGAATATCAGAACACTTTCTTGATGCCCCTTAAAATATTTCTTAAGATCTCTAATATTTCAGGGACATTTCAGTATTGTCATCTTAATATGTTAATTATTTCGTCTATTAATTCAGATAAAGAGTTCGAAGACAGTTATTAATAGAATATTTTGGAGGATTCGGTTCATAAAGTAGCTTTTACTCACACATATAGTTTGAGGACAGCTTACACTAACTGTCCCCAAACTATGAGGTCGAGATAGGTAACGGTAGATTAGATAACTTTGCAGAGATACTAAAAAATACTTCTTAATATTCGTGCTACTTCGGGGACATTTCATAGAGATGATTTTATGAGGTTAATTTGGACAAAGTTTGAGGACAACTTTTGCAAATAGGTTTTGTTGGATGAGATTCGGAAAACATATGTTGTGCTCCATTTTAGTGGTCTCTGGAAGATATTTTGATAGTTTTGTAATATTTTTAAGCTATTTTATTAATTAAAATATATTTCATAACGTTCGTACTACTTCGGGGACATTTCATAAAGACTATTCTAATATAATAATAAATTAGTTCAACTAATTTAGGCCTGTTACAGTAACAAACATATTTTGCTGGAAATATACACTGAAAAAAAAAGCATGTCCGGTTCCAAAAACTTTTTCTTACATGTTATGATACCCATTGTGAGGTGAAATCACTTAACTATAAGCACAATACGACTTCATTGAAAAGTTTATCGACTTTTGGACAAAGAAAAAAGCTTTATATTAGAGAAATGCATATTCTATGCCAAGCAAAATGTGCATTCGTATATTAAAGACATGAAATCTTTGACCTCACGACAATATTTTTTTCAGTGTACATAAAACATCTCTTATGGTCCGATTAAGAGATTTTATAAAGATCAGAATTATTAATAGTCCTCAAATAGGCTTATTTATAATTGGGATATTAACGGAACCTCTTAAGAAAAAAACCAACCAAACCTTTAAACCATTTCGGTTAGTTTGGGGACACGATTCGAAAGCCAATTTCCCTCTCGGTTAGTTTGGGGACATGACTTGGAATCACATACTGGCTAAATATGTTGACCCGTTTATAGAATAATTAAAAAATATATTATTTGAGATATAGAACCTATAGAAAATCCTAATTAATATTTCAAATGTTAAAAAAAAAATTCTCAAATATGATGCGATTTTGGGGACATTTTAGTTGTTTAGTTAGTTTGGTTAGCCAATATTAACATATACAAAAAAAAAATCAAACATACAAACCGGACCCTTTAAACCAATTCGAAAGCCAATTTCCCTCTCGGTTGGTTTGGGAACATGACTTGGAATCACATATTGGCAAAATATGTTGACCCGTTTATCGAATAATTAAAAACTACATTACTTGAGATATAGAACCTATAGAAAAGCCTAATTAATATTTCAAATGCTAAAAAAAAATTTCTCAAATATGGTGCGATTTTGGGAACATTTTAGTAGTTTAGTTAGTTTGGTTAGCCAATATTAACATATGCAAAAAAATCAAACAAACAAACCGGACCCTTTAAACCAATTCAGTTAGTTTGTTTAGCCAATAATGCCAACGCATATCCTTCTCGCTTAGTTTAGGGACATTGGAATCACATATTGCCAATATATGTTGACCCGTTTATATAATAATTTAAAATAACATTATTTGAAATATAGAACCTATAAAAAAGGTAAATTAATATTTCAAATGCTAAAAAAAAATTTCTCATTTTGGGGACATTTTTATCTTTACCACCTGGCCATTACGGTTAGTTTGGGGACATGATTCGAAAGAAATTTTCTCGAAGACTCGCCACGTTAGTTCGAAAGCACATATTTCCCAAAAAAAATGTATATAATATTAAAATGTACTTTATATTATACACAGAATTTATACTGAGGCTGCATTTATAATTTAAGTGTTTTTAGAGAAATTGTTGCAAATTTGGAGCGACTTAGGGGACATTTTACATTTATGAAAAATTTGGCAGAAACTACAAAAAAATTCTTTAAATACTTTGGCTGGTCCAACATTTCTAACAATTACTATAGATAGAAGGCACTGCAGCAAAATTCTGGAGATCTGAAGAAATTTTGTTTTGAAAGACAACTAGTTTACGTTAGGTATTGTGGCCCGCTATTTTAGGTTCACATAGACTATTCAGTCCAATGTGGTACCACAGTGTTGAACTTTTCCCTACAAATCTCCACTATATATCAGGTGAATAATAAAACTTTACTAATATTACTCTCTCAAGCGAGTAAACAAGTCATTTTGAAATCCATCAATATTTGTTTTGGAATTTTTATTTTATATTCCCTTTTGATGACTCCATTTATGAAATCCACTTGAAATTTCGAGTCGTTATAATGACACACTTTTTTTTGATGTGTTGCCCAAGACAAAAAAAAAAACCTCATCAAAACCACCAAATTTTAATTATTCCACGAATTAAAACAAAACGCTATGAAAATTGTCTTCATAAATTCTATTCTATTCCATAGTGAAGACCATATTGCGTGCAGACCATTACGAGTATCTATGCAATTGCATCAACTGATGTTTATCATTAAACATCATAAACACCAAAATTAAGATCATTTTCCAGCACTTGAGATAAAGGCCAACAAAAAAAAAAAAAAAATGAAAAACATTTTTAAGAAATAGAACCACAAATGCAACAATGATAACCCATGCAAGTTGATGAAATGAAATTTCAACATAGTTTTAGTTTTGGAAAACACCCCTTCAAACAGTTAAATGCCTTAGCACTTAAATATAACAAAAAAATTGTAGAGGGAAAAAATTAGAAAACAATTTCCCAGAATAGAAATGCTGTTTAATGGCCATGTACTCGAATATTTCAACAAAATGCTAGATTTCCCCCAACCAAACAACAGAAGGAACATTTCTTTTTTAGATACTCTCAAGAAAAAGATCATTACACCAGGTATTTGAAAGCACCGTTGGTTAGAGCAGCGGTTAATTTTTAACACAGGTCATAGAGGACACTGAAAAAAAATATGTCAGGGGGATTAAAACAATGTTTGCAACAGTTGGTAGAACTTTGGTAGATTTTGAAAAATATTCCCCTCCAACTACAATTTAGTCCACAAATTCTCTATAAAAATTAAATTTTGAAAAAATTCCCGTTAGAAATAAAATTTTGACAAAATTTTGACAAAATTTTTTTTTTATAAAAATAATATGTTGACAAAAATTTCTATAGATATAGAACAAAATTTTCTATAGCAATTGATTTTTTAACAAAATTTTCTATAGAAATAAAAATTTGCTGAAATATTAACAAAATTTTATATAGAAATAAAATTTTGACAACATTTTCTATAGAAATAAAATTTTGACAAAATTTGTCTCTAGAAATAAAATGTTGACAAAATGTTCATAGGAATAAAATTTTGTAAAAACTTTCTATAGAAATAAAATTTTAAGAAAACTTGCTATAGAAATAAATTTTTTGAAAAAAGTTTCTATAGAAATACATTTTTCAAAAAATTTTCTACAGAAATAAAATTTTGACAAAATATCCTATAGTAATAAAATTTTGAAAAAATTTTCTATAGAAGTAAAACTTTTACCAAAATTTAAAAAAAATGATAAAAGTTTCGATACATATAAAATTTTATATAGAAATAAAAATTTCCTGAAATATTGACAAAAATTTATTTAGAAAAAAAAATTTTTGACAAAATTTTATATAGAAATAACATTTTGACAAAATTTTATATTTTTCTATAGCAAATGATTTTTTAACAAAATTTTCTATAGAAATAAAATTTTGACAATATTTTCTATAGATATAAAATTTTGACACAATTATCTATAGAAATAAAAATTTGCTGAAATATTGACAAAATTTTATATAAAAATAAAATTTTGACATTTTCTATAGAAATAAAATGTAAACAAAATTTTTCTCTAGAAATAAAATTTTGACAAAATTTTCAAAGGAATAAAATGTTGTGAAACCTTTCTATAGAAATAAAATTTTAAGAAAACTTGCTATAAAAATAAATTTAAAAAAAAATTCTATAGAAATACTTTTTTCAAAAAATTTTCTATAGAAATAAAATGCTGACAATATTTTCTATAGATATAAAATTTTGACACAATTATCTATAGAAATAAAAATTTGCTGAAATATTGACAAAATTTTATATAGAAATAAAATTTTGACAACATTTTCTATAGAAATAAAATGTTAGCAAAATTTGTCTCTAGAAATAAAATTTTGACAAAATTTTCAAAGGAATAAAATGTTGTGAAACCTTTCTATAGAAATAAAATTTTAAGAAAACTTGCTATAAAAATAATTAAAAAAAAAAAATCTATAGAAATACTTTTTTCAAAAAATGTTCTATAGAAATAAAATGTTGACAAAATATTCTATAGTAATAATATTTTGAAAAAATTTTCTATAGACGTCAAATTTTTACCAAAATTTAAAAAAAATTGACAAAAGTTTCGATACATATAAAATTTTATATAGAAATAAAAATTTCCTGAAACATTGACAAAAATTTTGTAAGAAAAAAAATTTTGACAAAATTTTTAACAGAAATAAAATTTTGACAACATTTTCTATAGAAATAAAATTTTAACAAAAATTTGTCTCTAGAACGAAAATTTTGACAAAATTTTCATAGGAATACAATTTTGTGAAAACTTTCTATAGAAATAAAATTTTAAGAAAACTTGCTATAGAAATAAATTTTTTGAAAAAAATTTCTATAGAAATACATTTTTCAAAAAAATTTTCTATAGAAATTAAATTTTGACAAAATATTCTATAGTAATAAAATTTTGAAAAAAAATTTTATAGAAGTAAAATTTTTACCAAAATGTAAAAAAAGATAAAAGTTTCGATACATATAACATTTTGCTAAAATTTTCTTAAAAAATAAATTTTGGCAAAATTTTCTTAAAAACTAAATTTTGGCAAAATTTTCTTAGAAATAAAATTTTATATAGAAATAAAAATTTGCTGAAATATTGACAAAAACATTTTTTTAAATAAAATTTTGGCAAAATTTTATATAGAAATAAAATTTTGACAACATTTTCTATAGAAATAAAATCTTAACAAAATTTCCATTTCGACAAAATTTTCATAGGAATAAAATTTTGTAAAAACTTTCTATAGAAATAAAATTTTAAGAAAACTTCTAAAAAATTTCTATAGAAATACTTTTTTCAAAAAATTTTCTATAGAAATAAAATGTTGACAAAATATTCTATAGTAATAAAATTTTGAAAAAATTTTCAATAGAAGTAAAATTTTTACCAAAATTTAAAAAAAAATTTGACAAAAGTTTCGATACATATAAAATTTTGCTAAAATTTTCTTAAAAATAAAATTTTGGCAAACTTTTCTTAAAAATAAAATTTTGGCAAATTTTTCTTAAAAATAAAATTTTGGCAAAATTTTCTATAGATATAAAATGTTGACACAATTTTCTATAGAAAAAATTGTGACAATATTTTCTATAGAAATAGAATTTTTAACAAAATTTTCAATAGAAATAAAATCTTAACAAAAATCCCTATAGAAATAATATTTTTAACAAAAGTTTCTGTAGAAATAAAATTTTTACAAAAGTTTCTATAGAAATAAAACGTTGAAAAATGTTCCATAGAAAAAATTTTGGCACAATTTTCTATAAAAATAAAATTTTCACAAAATGATCTATATAGAAATAAAATTTTGACAAAATTTTCTATAGAAATAAAATTTTCACAAAATTTTCCATAAAATAAAATTTTGACAAAATCTTCCATAGAAATAAAATTTTGACAAAATTTTCTATAGAAATAAAAATTTGACAAAATTTTCTATAGAAATAAAATTTTGACAAAATTCTTTATAGAAATAAAATTTTGACAGAATTTTCTATATAAATAAAATTTTTAAAACATTCAATAGAAATAAAATTATGGCAAAATTTGATTTTTTTTTTATTGGTAAAATTTTCTCCAAATTTTGATAGATTATTTTGGGCTCGATTGGCAACCAAGCTCAAATGTATATGGGAAGAATCAAAAAATCTTTAAAAAATACAAAATAAAACAAATCCTTAGTTCTATCACCATCACCTTTCCAAACACACAAAATTAAATTTAATAATTTTATTTTTTTTTTTTTTCAGTGCATGTACTTGTCCTCTTTAACATAATATCCTCACTTCTTCATATGCCACATGATGATGATGGTGGTGGCTAAGGCGGCTTTTATTGCTTTGATGTCTGGATCTATATTATATATCCCTCGTCTACACTAGACTACATCTCAAGAGTTTCTTTTTGTCTTACTTGGTCTCTAACTAAAAATTATGTTTCAGTATTATTTTCTAGACTTGCTTCAATTTTTCTTGCCGCGTTTGGTGTGTTTTCTATATTTTTAGTTCAGTTTTTTTTTTTTTTTTTTTTTTTGAGTTTCTGAGTCTTATATTTTCTTGATAATTACTTAGCACTTGAACATGTTTAGACTGACAGAAAGACAGACAGACAGAACCGATACAGACAGATACAGATATAGAGCCATAGTAGCGACAAAGTCATCCACCGCCACCATTCATACAGACAAAGTAAAGGAAGTATTCGATGATGACTTTTGAGGAATTCACCAACCACATGACGTAAAATGCAAGTGAAAAAAAATACATCTTAAAATGTGAACATGAATTGGTTTAAATGTAAAGCAATGTTTGTCTATAGAAATTTAGATCAAAACAAAAAAAGATCCACAACTTTTATGAGTTTACAAGAGCTCAAGATATCATTAAAAAGTTGTCCAAGAAGAAAAAAAAATGTCAATAGAAAATTGTAAAAGTTTATGATGAAGTTATCGTGCCAGATAAAAACATACCAAGAACATTTTGGATTAATCTCTAATCGCCATCATTTAAAAAAAATTGTTCATTACTCATTGTGATGTTTTTTTTTACAAATTATGGCTATTATGGTTCGAAAAACTGTCTCAATTGACATACGTCGACTTTTTGACATTTTTTTTGAAAATTTTTTGTTTAAATTTTTTGAGACGCGAAAAAATTTTTTGAGACCTGAAAAAATCGGCTTTGAGAGTTTTCAACTTTTTTTTACAAATTTAGTAAATTAGAGTTTTAAATTTTTTCAAAAATTGGAAAAATCGATTTTTCAACTTTTTTACTATTATTATTATTTTTTTTTTGAAATGTGCCAAAAATCATTTCACACCCCCGATTTATTGTTATCGATTTTTTTTTGCAAATTTGGAAAAGTCGACTTTTCCAAATTTCCATTCTTTTTAATTGGTAAGATTTTCGAGTTTTTCGAAATTTGGTAAAATTGGCTTTCCAATTCCAATGAATATTTTAAGTTTTTATTTTTAAATTTATTTTAAAATTTTTGAAAATTTCGAAAAACTGTATTTTCTTTAGAGTTTTCAACTTTTTTTTTAAATTTAGTAAAGTTGAGTTTTCAATTTTTGCAAAATTTGGAAAATTTGATTTTTCAAATTTTTCATTTTGTTTGTTTGTTTTTTTTTTTTTTTTTTTTGAAAAATAGCATTTCCATCTCCCGATTTTTTATCGATTTTGTGGAAATTTGGAAAATCGACTTTCTAAAATTTGGAAAAATTGACTTTCCAATTATTTTTCTAACTTTGAGTTGTCAGTTGTGGGCTTTTTAAAAATTTTGAGAAACTTATATTTTTAAAATTTGGTAAAATAGGCTTTTTGGCATTTAAATATTTTTGAAAAAAATCGATTTTTTGATTCTTTTGAAAATCTAAACTTACCGCTTGAATCGAATCGTGTTTTTTTTTTTTTTTTGAAAAATTGCATTTCCACCTTCCGATTTTTTTTATCGATTTTGTGGAAATTTGGAAAATCGACTTTCCAAAATTTGGAAAAAATTACTTTTCAAATATTTTTCAAACCTTGAGCTGCCAGTTTTGGGCTTTTTAAAAATTTTGAAGAACTTATATTTTTAAATTTGGTAAAATAGGCTTTTTGGCATTTAAATATTTATGAAAAAAATCGATCGATTGGTTGAATCGGATCGAGTTTTTTAAAAATTTGTAAAAATAGAATTTTCAATTTTTTTTTTTTTTGAAAATTTGCAAAAAATTGCATTTCGACCATTGATTTATTTCTTCCAATTTTTGTTTTTAATAACAAAAAATTCTACTTTTCAAGTTTTTCAAAATTTTGAAAGATTTACTTCCTCATTTTTGTTTAACATTTTGAGTTTTACAAATTTGACATTTTGACAATTTTCAGAAATTTATTTTTTTTTGGTTTCTTGACATTTAAAATTTTTGAAAAATTCGAAGTTTAAAAATTTTTTGAGATCCGGTTTGATCGGCTTTTTGATACATTTAAAAAACGAAAAGTTTAGATATTCAAAAGTATCAAAAAATTATTAGTCAAATTTGAAGATTAAAAATTTTTTGGCGTTTTGAAAATTTGGAAAGGTGTCTTTTTTTTAATTTGGTAAAGACGGCTTTTTGACATTTTAAAAATTTTGAAAAAATTGACTTTTTTTTTTTTTCTGATTCAACCAGATTTTTGATACTTTTAAAAATTGAAAATTTTAGATATTCAAAAAAATCAAACAACGATTAGTTTAATATGAAGATTACAAACGTTATCGACTTTTTGAAAGAACTTATATTTTTTAAATTTGGTAAAATAGGCTTTTTGGCATTTAAATATTTTTGAAAAAAATCGATCGATCGGTTGAATCGGATCGAGTTTTTTAAAAATTTTTAAAAATAGAATTTTCAAATTGTTTTTTTTTTTTTGAAAATTTGCAAAAAATTGCATTTCGACCATTGATTTATTTCTTCCAATTTTTGTTTTTAATAACAAAAAAATCTACTTTTCAAGTTTTTCAAAATTTTGAAAGATTTACTTTCACATTTTTGTTTAACATTTTGAGTTTTACAAATTTGACATTTTGACAATTTTCAGAAATTTATTTTTTTTTTTTTGGTTTTTTGACATGTAAAAATTTTTGAAAAATTCGAAGTTTAAAATTTTTTTGAGATCCGGTTCGACCGGTTTTTTGATACATTTAACAATCAAAAAGTTTAGATATTGAAAAGTATCAAAAAATTATTAGTCAAATTTGAAGATTAAAAATTTTTTGGCGTTTTGAAAATTTGGAAAGTTGTCTTTTTTTAATTTGGTAAAGACGGCTTTTTGACATTTTAAAAATTTTGAAAAAATTGACTTTTTAATTTTTTTTCTGATTCAACCAGATTTTTGATACTTTTAAAAATTGAAAATTTTAGATATTCAAAAAAATCAAACAACGATTAGTTTAATATGAAGATTACAAACGTTATCGACTTTTTGAAAGTCTGGAAAAATGACTTTAAAGCTTTAATTTTTTTTATTATTTTTTTTTTTTTTGAAAATTTGAAAGAAATCCTATTTCTTAAAAATTTTGGATTTCGACCCTAGGATTAATGTTTTGCAAATTGGGAAAAGTATACAGTTGATTTTTCAACCAGATTTTTGATACTTTTAAAAATTGAAAAGTTTAGCTATTCAAAAGTATCAAACAACGATTAGTTTAATATGAAGATTACAAAATTTATTGACTTTTAGAAAGTCTGGAAAAACGACTTTAAAGCTTTATTTTTTTTTTTTTAAATTTGAAAGAAATCCTATTTCTTTAAAATTTTCGATTTCGACCCTAGGATTAATGTTTTGCAAATTTGGAAAAGTATACAGTTGATTTTTGATTTTGTAAGCTCCAGTTAAACCGGATAATTTTAGGCAGTCTTGTCCACGATATGTAGTCGTGTCCACAGCATTCTTTAAGAATAAATAATAACCGTTTAGAATATGTTTTTTTTAATAATTAATATCGTCTTTCAAAGTTACTATAGAAACATTAAAAGTCGACTAGTAGAGTTTGGTAAGACTTCAAAATCTATTATTCGATTTTCAAAAATATTAAAAATATATAAATATTAGTCCAACGAAAAGTCGACTTCAATGTTTTAATTTTATTTAATTTTTAATTATTAATTTTAATTTTATAAACAAAATCGACTTCGACTTGTTGTTACTTTTTTTTACCAAAAGTCTTTTTCGACTTTTGAATTTGTAATTGGGCCAGTTTTTTATCTTGATTCAAATTTTGTAGTCTTAAATCTCATCTTATAATTTCCAAAATATTTATCTTCATTAGTCACGATCACAATTAAAAATAAACAATTCACCCGTTTGCTTCAATCCTACTCGAAAATTTAACGATTTCCTATTTAAAGTCGAAACAATTTAACCCGTTTGTGTGAAACTCCCACATGAGTTTACCTTATCATGGTGACGAGATCACCACATAAGGCGCCATCACAATAATTTTCACACAAGACCAAGTGAAGTCCAATATAATGGTGGCATCGTCACAGTAGCTGGCAATCATTGATGTAAATCATCACGACTACTCCAAAAATAAACTAAACATAATTTACATTTTATTAGCATTTTTATCATTATTTGAGATTTTTTTTTGAAAAATTTATACTGGTCATCTCAATGAATTTTAAATACTAGGCAGGGGTGGCTGATTGCGTGTGTGTGTGTTCGAGAGAGAAAAGGAGAATTTTTGGGTGTATATGAATTTTGGGTCATCACACAGGAAATGACTATTGTATCATTTTTTTATAATGCCTAAAAGTACTGCCTAATCCTATTTTTCTTTCCTAAATCATTACCCATCTCATGGGTAATTTGGGTGTAGGGCAAACAAAAATGTTTTTAGAATAAATGAATTCACAGAATCTTGCTTTGATTTAAGCGTTAAAATTCATCCTCAATGGAACAATGGCAAAGTAGCCATCAAAAATATAATGCTGGTATTGGGTTATTTACAAACTGCCCATATTCGTTTCATTTTTTTTTTTTAATATTTTCCAGTGTACACTTCACAAATGATCTTGCTTGTGCATTCAGCAGAATTCTTTTTGTTCGACAATAAGGTCTTACTGGAATCTCAATTTAATTTCTGTTTCTGTGAAGATTTCGTTTTCTTTTCATGCCCTGAGGGCATTATTTAGATTGTAAATGATGTTGTTTACTAGACTCGCTCATTTTAAATTGATATTAATGAAGGCGTGAACAAATTTTATTCAGACAAAAAGAATATTGCTTTGTAAATGGTATGATTTGGGCGATTTGATTATGGTTGTTTAAAAAGGAAATGATAATGCAAAAAAAAAACACACACACAGTGGATTTTATGAAAATAGACATAATAAATTCTTCGTATTGATCATTAATCCTTGGGGAGAATAGAATTGACAATTTGGGAAAATTCTTCTAGGAAATGATATTGTTTTTAAATATACGACAAAATTGAAGCAAGTTACTTCCATTACATTACTAGGAGATAAATTATTTTTTTTTTGTAATATAATCTCAAAATTTAGGTTATTTATTTTATAACTTAAAAAATTTCCTAGAACATAATATTTTAGGCTTTTACTAGAATATAAAATATCTAGTGCATAATTTTAGGCGGTAAAAGCATATTTTAGGCTTTTACTATAACATAAATATTTATAATGTTACATTTTATTAAAATATTACTAAGGGATAAATTAATTACTAATAATCCCAAATTGTTTTTGGTAATTTTATAACTTTAGAATATTTCACAGAGTCTAATTATAGACGGTAAAATAGGAGCTTACTACAAACCCAATAAATATCACATTAAGGACATTGGTACATAATTGCTATATTAAGATATGATAATAACATTTTGTCCCTTATGATAATTTAACAATTTAAAAGTTCCACTATGGACATATCACAAAATTAAAATTTTATATAAAAAAATTCTATTGCAGACTTTAAAGGGTTTGATGAGAGTTTCTATAGTCAAAACAAGTAAGATACTCGCACTAAAAAAAGTACGATATGTTTGACATTTATTAACTAAAAATTTTTTTAATTTTCCACTAAACCATACCACGTCAAACAGCAATTTCCGCTCATCTGTCTCATTCAATTTGGTAGGTTCTTACTGGTAAAAATCAATCCGAAAATAAATCTTGAATTCCAAAACCAAATCTAACTCCCTTGTTTCTCCTTCTTATTTATCGGTTCATATGTTCATTGGGAACATATTCTCCTCGAATTCTTTTGGAGGTGCAAAGCCAACCGTCATCTGTGACTTTCTGCTCTTTGCATCATCCACCACTTACCCTATATCTTAATATGAACCGATTTTAACCAAATTTAGCACGCTTAACGATACCATTAAACGTACACCTTGTGCAAAATTTGAAGCACATCAGGGCAAACCTCTGGCTTTTGAGGCCATATTAGTCGAAATCGGACGAAAGATATACATGGGTGCTATATCTGAATATGAACCGGTTTGGCTGATATTTTGCACATCTCAGAAAGCCCCAAAATATTTGGCTGCCCGAAATTTTGATAAAATACGTTGATAAATACGTCAATTATGACCAGATCGGTGATAAATATATATGGCAGCTATATCTAAATCTGAACCGATTTTTTTCAAAATCAATAGCGATTGTCTTTGAGCCAATGTAAAACTCTGTGCCAAATTTGAGGACGATCGGACTTAAACTGCGAGCTGTACTTTGCACACAAAATACACCAACAGACAGACAGACAGACGGACATCGCTAAATCGACTCAGAATTTAATTCTAAGACGATCGGTATACTAAACGATGGGTCTCAGACTTTTCATTCTTGGCGTTACATACAAATGCACAAACTTATTATACCCTGTACCAGGGCTGTGGAGTCGAGCATTTTTCATCAGCTCCGGAGTCGACTCCGGGTAATATAACTAAATCTCATTTTAATACCACTAATTTGTAGTTCTATTGTGGGGGTACCGTAAGTGGATCGATATAAAGAATCGTATTTATTTATGTGTGCAAAAAAAGGTCTTAATTTCACACTAAATGCCAATTGAAATCTATATTTCAAATTTAGGGCAATGTTTAATAAATAAAATAATGATATAAATACCCATCATAATATGAGAAGATACCAACAGTATGTATTTGTGGACCAAAATTATTGATACTATCTCAAATCCTTTAAATTTGTTGCGAGCTATGTAAAGGTTTATATTCCCATATGTATGAATTTGAATCTGAATCGATTTAGGCAAAATTGTATATACTTCTACAAAATCTATGTACTTAAAATTTAAAACTAACGTTATGGGACGTAACACAATTTCAACAAAAAAATAAAAATGCAAGGAAAGTCTAAAGCCGGGCGGGCCGATTATAATATACTCTGCAAATTTGTATTTAGATCTACATTTTGATAAAATCTCAAATCAGAATTTTACAAAATCTCGGGCAATATTTGGGAAATATTTATAATTGTTTAGACAATTTCGCAAAAAATGCATTTATGATTCATTCATTGAAAAATTTGAACATTTGAGTCATTTATACAAGTTTTCGACTTAGCAGTGAGTATCAGTGAGCATACAATTTTGCAAAATTTTTGTCTAGTAAATAAAAAATTTTGACTAAATTTTCTATAGAAATAAAATTTTGGCAAAATTTTCTATAGAAATCAAATTTTGACCAAATATAAAATAAAATTTTGAATAAAATTTTTATAGAAATAAAATTTGGCAAAATTTTTTATAGAAATAAAAGTTTGAAAAAATTATCAATAGAAACACAATTAAAAAAAATAAATAAAATAGAAATAAAATTTTGAAAAAATTATCAATAAAAATACAATTTTAGAAAAATATTCTACAGAAACAAAGTTTGGTTAAGTTTTTCTATAGATATAAAATTTTGGAAAAATTTGTTTTAGCCGGAGTCGGAGTCGAGCAAAATTTTTACGACTCCGACTCCGACTCCTACTCCAGCAAAATCTCCGACTCATACTCCGGCTCCACAGCCCTGCCCTGTACCACAGTAGTGGTGAAGGGTATCAATAAATAATTGGGAAATTTTTTTAAAGTAATAACATTGTGAGAAAATTTTCTATAGAAATAAAATTTTGACAAAATTTTCTATAGAAATAAAATTTTGACAAATTTTCCATAGAAATAAAATTTTGAAAAAAATTTTTATAAACATACATTTTTGAGAAAATTTTCTATAGAAATAAAATTTTGACAAAATTTTTTATAGACATACATTTTTGAGAAAATTTTCTGTAGAAATAAAATATTGATAAAAATTTTTGTAGAAATAAAATTTTGACCAAATTGTTTATAAACATACATTTTTGAGAAAATTTCCTATAGAAATAAAATTTTGACAAAATTTTCTTTAGAAATAAAATTTCGACAAATTTTCAATAGAAAGAAAATGTTGACAAAATTTTTTATAAAACTATAGAAATAAATATAGAAATATTTGTTTTTATAAATATTATAATTTTTTTTATAAATATATAAAAAAAAATTTACAAAATTTTTTTTATAGACATAAAATTTTGAGAAAATATTCTATAGAAATAAAATTTTGACAAAATTTTCTATAGAAATCAAATGTTGACAAAATTTTCTATAGAACTAAAATTTTGATAAAATTTTCTGTAGAAATACAAATTCGCCAAATTTTCCATAGAAATAAAATTTTAACAAAATTTTCTATAGAAATAAATTTTTGACAAAATTTTCTATAGAAATAAAGTTTTGACAAAATTTTCTATAGAAATAAATTTTTAACAAAATTTTCTATAGAAATAAAATTTTAACAAAATTTTCTATAGAAATAAAATTTTGACAAATTTTTCAATAGAAATAATATTTTAAGAAAATTTTCTATAAAGATAAAATTTTGACAAAATAAATATACAAATAAAATTTTAAGAAAATTTTTTATGGAAATAAAATTTTGAGAAAATTTTCAATAGAAATAAAATTTTGAGAAAATTTTTAATAGAACTAAAATTTTACAAAATTTTTCTAAAGAAATAAAATGTTGACAAAATTTTTCTATAGAAATAAAATGTTGACAAAATTTTTATAGAACTAACATTTTGATAAAATTTTCTGTAGAACTAAAATTTTGACAAAATTTTCTATAGAAATAAAATTTTGACAAATTTTCCATAGAAATAAAATTTTGACAAATTTTTTATAAACATACATTTTTAAGAAAATTTTCTGTAATAATAAAATATTAAGAAAATTTTCTGTATAATTAAAATTTTTCAAAATTTTCTATAGAAATAAAATTTTGACAAAATTTTCTATAGAAGTAAAAGTTTGACAAAATTTTCTATGGAAATAAAATTTTGCAAAAATTTTCTATTGAAATAAAATTTTGACAAATTTTCGATAGAAATAAAATTTTGGCAAAACTTCTAATAAAATTATAGAAATAAATATAGAAATATTTTTTATAAATATTATAATTTTTTTATAAATATAGAAATAAAATTTTTACAAAATTTTTTATAGACATAAATTTTTTTTCTACTCTATAGAAACAAAATTTTCTAAGAAATAAAATTTTGAAAAATTTTTCGGTAGAAATTTTGCCAGATTTTCCATAGAAATAATATTTTGACAAAATTTTTTTAAAGAAATAAAATTTGGACAAAATTTTCTATAGAAAAAAATGGACAAAATTTTCTATAGAAATAAAATGTTGACAAAATTTTCTATGGAAATAAAAGTTTGACAAAATTTTGTATAGAAATACAATTTCGCCAGATTTTCCATAGCGATAAAATTTTGAGAAAATTGTCAATAGAAATAAAATTTTGAGAAAATTTTCTATAGAAATAAAATTTCCACAAAACATTCTATAAAAACATGTTCTCTAATTGTTATGCTAACCACAGAAATTTAATCAAAAACTTCAAAATAAGATTTTTTAATTTGGTGGATTCGTGGTAAAATGTTGGTAGATTGCGTTTGGCACGAGTGGCAACCGTGTCCTAGACTCCACATGCTTAGAACCACCATCTGATTCAATTTAATTCATTCGTCCATCCATCTCCTTACATTTTTTCATATTTTAAATATAGTATAAAATTTTCAATAAATTTGTTTCCTCATTATGAAAGCCTGGTTGAATAATAACTGATCCATTTTTGTATTTTGTACCCAACACCTACGTATGCCTACGAAATATTTACTTTACCTTTCGTAGACTCTAGAGCCATCGCAGTTTATTATGGCTAGACATTAAACCCACTAAACCTCCTTAGTAAAAAAGGTCAATCTAATCAACATAAACTATTCGGTGGGGTCAATCATAAAATAAACCCCACCAAACAAAAAAAAAAAGAAACAAAAGAAGTTCATTTAATAAAAAAAAGGAAAAATGAGAAAAATTTATAAACGCTACTAAGTAAACAGATATCTGAGTAGCACGCAATATTTAATTCTAGACATGAGACTCAGTCCACTAATGATGATGGTGATGGTGATGATTGGGGCTGATGATGATGCTTATGATGGTGGTGATGACGATCTAATGATACTTCCTGCTTCTTAAACATTTTGTGTTGATGGTTGTTGTTGGTCTTTGGAGTATTTAATCTATGACTAAAATGCCATAAAAATCATTTAAAATGCTAATATCCTTTAGTTTATAGACCCATTTCATTTTGACTTTAATTATTGTTATTGCCAAAGTTAACAATCTCTTGCGTGTGCGTGTGTGTGTGTGTTCGTCTGACATTTGCTCACTGGCCATGCAGGCAACTTCTTGAAGTGAAGGCGCAATAACCAAAGAAATACGAGACGTTGATTTTGTTGATGGGAAGAATGGAGGGGGGAGGGCAAAATGTTACTATACAATTTGCTTCTTGTTTCTATTACAAAAGTCTGGGGAGGGTAACATTGAGAAAAATAAAGAAAATACGTAAAGAATGTTTAAGAAAAAAGAGAAATACATTAAATGCCTTTTTCTTAGAGCCACCGACCACAGATGCTTGGACAATTTAGTAGCAAAGATGGCCTTAACGATTTGAACCAAACAGCAAATGTTTGGTGGTGAAGAGAGATAAGAGTTCTGGCTATACACTTTAACCGGACTAACAACTATCTAATCAAAGTTTTCTTCCATTTGACATAGCGACTTTAGAATGCCTCCTTGCATCTTGGGAGTTTATTTCATACCCTCCATCATAGGATGGGGGGTATATTAACTTTGTCATTCCGTTTGTAACACATCGAAATATTGATCTAAGACCCCATAAAGTATATATATTATGGGTCGTGGTGAAATTCTGAGTCGATCTGAGCATGTCCGTCCGTCCGTCCGTCCGTCTGTTGAAATCACGCTAACTTGCGAAGGAAACAAGCTATCAACTTGAAACTTGGCACAAGTAGTTGTTATTGATGTAGGTCGGACGGTATTGCAAATGGGCCATATCGGTCCACTTTTACGTGTAGCCCCCATATAAACGGACCCCCAAATTTGGCTTGAGAGGCCTCTAAGAGAAGCAAATTTCATCCGATCCGGCTGAAATTTGGTACATGGTGTTCGTATATGGTGTCTAACAACTATGCAAAAATTGGTTCACATCGGTCCATAATTATTTATAGCCCCCATATAAACCGATCCCCCGATTTGGCTTGCGGAGCCTCTAAGAGAAGCAAATTTCATCCGATCCGGCTGAAGTTTGGTACATGGTGTTAGTATGTGGTCCCTAACAACCATCCAAAAATTGGTCCACATCGGTCCATAATTATATATAACCCACATATAAACCGATCCCCCGATTTGGCTTGTGGAAGCTCTAAGAGAAGCAAATTCCATCCGATCCGGCTGAAATTTGGTACATGGTGTTAATATATGGTCTCTAATGACCACGCAAATCTTGGTCCACATCGGTCAATAATTATATATAGCCCCCATATAAACCGATCACCAGATTTGACCTCCGGAGCCTCTTGGAAGACCAAAATTCATCTAATTCAGTTGAAGTTTGGTACATGGTGTTAATATATGGCCTCAAACATCCATGCAAAAATTGGTCGATATCGGTCAATAATTATATATAGCCACCATATAAACCGATCACCCGATTTGGCTTGCAGAGCCTCTAAGAGAAACAAATTTCATCCGATCCGGCTGAAATTTGGTACATGATGTTAGTATATGGCCTCAAACACCCATGCAAAAATTGGTCGATATCGGTCCATAATTATATATAGCCCCCACATAAACCTATCACTAGATATGACCTCCAGAGCTTCTTGGAAGACCAAAATTCATCTGATTCAGTTGAAATTTGGTACGTGGTGTTAGTATATGGCGTCAAATACCCATGCAAAAATTGGTCGAAATCGGTCCATAATTATGTATAGCCCCCATATAAACCGATGGGAGCCACCGTGGTGCAATGGTTAGCATGCCCGCCTTGCATACACAAGGTCGTTGGTTCGATTCCTGCTTCGACCGAACACCAAAAAGTTTTTCAGCGGTGGATTATCCCATCTCAGTAATGCTGGTGACATTTCTGAGGGTTTCAAAGCTTCTCTATGTGGTTCCACTGCAATGTGGAACGCCGTTCGGACTCGGCTATAAAAAGGAGGTCCCTTGTCATTCAGCTTAACATCGAATCGGGCAGCACTCAGTGATAAGAGAGAAGTTCACCAATGTGGTATCATAATGGACTGAATAGTCTAAGTGAGCCTGATACTTCGGGCTGCCACCTAACCTAACCCACCCCACAATGGCCACCAAAATCTCCGAATTTCAAATCGTTGGACTTTGGCTCCTTTAAAGTGTACGGTTGGAACTTAAAAATACAAAAGTTCTAATAATCTCAAGACGGCGCTTCGTCGGGAGTGGGCCAATCTACCACGGAGCCACTTTCGTGTATCGTGTGATGGCTGATGGCGGACGGAAATTTCTCCGATTCATTACCTTGAAAAATTAAATAGCTTTGCCTATATAAGGCAACATTTCAATTATTTGCCACTACACATTCTACACAATTCAAAGGGAAATCTCTCTATCCCTTATTTATTGTGAATTAAAAACACAAAAATTTCCTCCCAAAGAGTGTCTTTAAAATTCGTTGCCCACCAAAATGTAAAACCATTATTCCAATTCCTACTTCATTTATTTGCCTTCCGACTGTTGGTAGAAAAAGAGTTTTCAATTCTTGATTACTTGATGGTTGTGATGGTCTGGCTCCTATGGCCATTTAATTTTGTTGTTGTAGTAGCCACTGTTGGTGTTGTTGTTTTGTTTTTAATTTTCATTGACGACTTTTAATGGGCTTGCATTTGTTGTCTTCATGGAGAGAAATTGTTTGTTTCTGTGATTCCCTGCCATGATCTTTCATGAAGAAATCCCATTGAAGTTGATAGCAGGAGCCATTGGTTACAAAAAGAAAACACCAGATACACTAAGGTGATGATGGTACTCGTGTATTGAAATCATCTGGCGAGGAGGAAATCGAAATGGGGGAAAACAAACTGTCATTTAGTTAATCACATGGCCAAGATACTTTTTGGCCAATGCACATTACAAAGCAGTCAGAAGTCAGCAAGTCTGATAGCCTACCGCCTGATGACTTTTTGCTCCACAATTCCTTTTCATCTTCTATTCCGTAACTATTTGTAAAGGAATTAATTTAAATTAAAGTTTGGAGTATCCCTTGCTCCTCTCTTTAGCTTTTCCATGGAACAAATGGATATATGTATAGGAAAAAAGGGAATCGTTGACATATGATAATGTCCATCCACTTCAACGTGGCAATCGTGGTAACATTTGAATAGCAACGATATGTATTTATCTTAATTTAAGTGAATGTTTATATGACGGTGGGGCATGGATGCAAATTAAATGACTTTAGATCACGTTTTAATGTTGGTTAGTGTTTTTTGTTTGTTGTTGTTTTCGTTTTTTGTTTACTTTTACTCGACATAATGATGGTAATTTGAATGGGATTTTATATGTGACGAGTAGTCTTGGAGAGCTGATAAAAACCTGAACATATATCCTTTTTGGTTGAGAGCAGGGAACCACTCATGCTGATTACTTCGATCAGTTAATTGAATTGCAGTTTGGTGTCAATATTGAGACCTGCATTGAATTAATTTAATTTTTTTTTTCTATAAATGAATTTTAGTTTTTTATTGTAATAATTGTATTTTTGATTTAATTTTAATTTTAGTCTAAAATGTAATTTTAACATTAATTATACACTCCACCATAGGATGGGGGTATATTAACTTTGTCATTCCGTTCGTAACACATCGAAATATTGCTCTCAGACGCCATAAAGTATATATATTCTGGGTTGTGGTGAAATTCTGAGTCGATCTAAATATGTCCGTCCATCGTCCGTCTGTTGAAATCAAATTAACGAAACAAGCTATCGACTTGAAACTTGGCAGAAGTAGTTGTTATCGATGTAGGTCGGAGGTATTGCAAATGGGCCATATCGGTTCACTTTTACGTATAGCCCCCAGATTAGGCTGGCGGAGCCTCAAAGAGAGGCAAAATTCATCCGATCCGGCGGAAATTTAGTACATGGCGTTGGTATATAGTCTCTAATAAACATGCAAAAATTGGTTCATATCGGTCCATAATTATATATAGCTCCTATATAAACTGATCCCCAGATTTGGCTTGGCTTGAACCTCAAAGAGAAGCAAATTGCTGAAATTTGGTACATGGTGTTGGTATATGGTCTCTAATAACCATACAAAAATTGGAAAATTTTATTTCTATAGAAAAATTTGTCAAAATATGATTTCCATACAAAATTTGGTCAAAAATTTATTTCTATAGCAAATTTTGTCAAAATTTTATTTCTATTCAAAATTTTGTCAGAAATTTATTTCTATAAAAAATTTTGTCAAAAATTTATTTATATAGCAAATTTTGTCAAAAATTTATTTCTATAAAAAATTTTGTCAAAAATTTATTTATATAGAAAATTTTGGTCAAAATTTTATTTCTATACATAATTTTGTCAAAAATTTATTTCTATACAAAATTTTGTCAAAAATGTATTTCTATAGAAAATTTTGTCAAAATTTTATGGTCATAGAAAATTTTGTCAAAATGTTATATTTCTATAGAAAATGTTGTCAAAATTTTATTTCTATAGAAAATGTTGTCAAAATTTTATTTCTATAGAAAATTTTGTCACATTTTGTACATTTCGCTAGTGTATGACCTATAACAACCATGCCAAAATTGGTCCATAACGATCTATATTATATATGGCCCCCAAATAAACCGATCACCAATCACAGAAAAATAACGATTACCACTCGAGCCAACAATAATCTACCAAAATGTTATTGCATTGGAAAATTTTGTCAAAATTTTATATTTCTATACAAAACTTTGTCAAAAATTTATTTCTATACAAAATTTTGTCAAAATTTTATTTCTATACAAAATTTTGCAAAAAATTTATTTCTATACAAAATTTTGTCAAGAAATTTATTTCTAAAGAAAATTTTGTCAAAATATTATTTCTATACAAAATTTTGTAAAAAATTTATTTCTATAGAAAATTTTGTCAAAATTTTATTTATATAGCAAATTTTGTCAAAAATTTATTTCTATAGAAAATTTTGTCAAAATATGATTTCTATTGAAAATTTTGTCAGAATTTTATTGCCATAGAACATTTTGTCAAAAGTTTATTTCTATACAAAATTTTGTAAAAAAATTATTTCTATAGAAAATTTTGGAAAAATTTTATTGCCATAGAAAATTTTGTCAAAATATGATTTCTATACAAAATTTTATTTTTATAGAAAATTTTGTCAAAAATTTATTTCTATAGAAAATTTTGTCAAAATATTATTTCTATACAAAATTTTGTAAAAAATTTATTTCTATAAAAAATTTTGTCAAAATTTTATTTCTATAGAAAATTTTGTCAAAAATGTATTTCTATAGAAAATTTTGTCAAAATATGATTTCTATAGAAAATTTTGTCAAAATTTTATTGCGATAGAAAATTTTGTCAAAATTTTATATTTCTATACAAAATTTTTTCAAAAATTTATTTCTATACAAAATTTTGTCAAAAATTTATTTCTATAGAAAATTTTGACAAAATATGATTTCTACACAAAATTTTGTCAAAATTTTATTGCCATAGAAAATTTTGTCAAAATTTGATTTCTATAGAAAATTTTGTCAAATATGATTTCTATACAAAATTTTGTCAAAAATTTATTTCTATACAAAATTTTGTCAAAAATTTATTTCTATAGAAAATTTTGTCAAAATATGACTTCTACACAAAATTTTGTCAAAAATTTATTTCTATAGAAAATTTTGTCAAAATATTATTTCTATACAAAATTTTGTAAAAAATTTATTTCTATACAAAATTTTGTCAAAAATTTATTTCTATACAAAATTTTTTCAAAAATTTATTTCTATAGATAATTTTGTCAAAATTTTATTTCTATACAAAATTTTGTCAAAAATTTATTACTATAGAAAATTTTGTCAAAATTTTATCGCCATAGAAAATTTTGTCAAAATTTGATTTCTATAGAAAATTTTGTCAAATATGATTTCTATACAAAATTTTGTCAAAAATTTATTTCTATACAAAATTTTGTCAAAATTTTATTGCTATAGAAAATTTATTTCTATAGAAAATTTTGTCAAAATTGCATTTCTATAGAAAATTTTGTCAAAATATAATTTCTATAAAAAATTTTGTCAAAATTTTGTTTCTATACAAAATTTTATCAAAAATTTGTTTCTGTAGAAACTTTCATCAAAGTTTTATTTCTATAGAAAATTTATGAAGCATTTCATAGTGGGAGAGGAATATTTTGCAAAATCTTCAAAAATATCAAGAAACAATAAAAAATATCTATCAAACAATAAAAAATTTGCCATTTTTGGTAGACTCGTCTTCATAATTGTATATAATCCCCATATAAAGCGACCCCCATATTTCAATTCTGGCTCTATAATTACCGCACAAAAATATAATGTCAGTTCGTAATTATTTCTTCCCTATATATACCGGTCAAGAAATGAATATATACGTATTTAATCGACCTTTTTTTTGTCCAATATATATTCCACATGGACTAGCTTACAATTTAGACGGAGGGGACATAAGATTCGGCCTGGCCGAACTTACGGCCGTATATACTTGTTTTGATTTTAATTATATGTATATTAGATTGTATTTACTTCGGATTTAATTTTTTAGGGACGTAGTTTAATTAACAAAAAATTATATTACAATGAAGTCTCATTTTATTTAAAAATTTATCGTTAAAATAGATGTCAGATTTTGAATATTTTCAATGAGAAGGATGGACGCATTTTTGGTAATATATTAATTACAAAAATTTATAGATTTTTTGTTTTGTAAATGTAAAAAAATTAAATATACGAATAATTATAATTTTATTTTATGTTTTTTTTTTTTTAACTTCTCAACTTACCTCGCATGTTGTGGCCCCACAAAGCCTGTATCATGGGCTGAACTCGCTGTAATTTGAGCATCTGTGATTGAACCAGATTCCATGCCCAGAGGCATATTACATGTGGCTGTAAATAAAATACAAGAAAAGACATTATTTAGAGTCATAAAAAATTGTAGAAATTTAAATATACCCTATATAATAAAAACCAGAATCTTCTCTCAAAACAAACGAAACTTAATTAATTCAAACTAGCAAACAAATAAACAAAAATAAAATAGAGAAACCTAAAAACCTCTCACCCAAGAAAAAAAAAACAAGACCATGACAATTAATTAAGGAAAAATTTACATGACCACATTAAAAAAGAAAATAATACAAAATCTTTAAATGCTCCCTTCACACAATAGGGGCTATACAAAACAAAAAAAAACGAAATACTTCGGGTTTTCCTTAGTAGCTTGCTTCTAACTAAAGGCCATAAATATAAAATTCTACCCCACAACGAGAAAATTCTATGCGCGTTATTCTTTGAAAACCTCTCGGCCTAGGAGGACAAGAATCAAGTGTTTTTTGATGTTTAAAAACTATGAAAAATTTTCATGTCAAATTTATCAAATTAACTCAAGCATTTATGAAAAATCTCTGAGTAAAATACTTGGGATAAAGCAAACCGTCGTTGGCAAGGGGGAGGAGGATGAATAGAAAGTAGTGGCAATATTTTCTCAAGTGTCTTAGCGTCAGTATTTTGCCTGTCAATATTCGGATTTTCGTTGACTGTTCCTATTTAGAGGGGATTGTTTTTTTGTGGCTTTTTAGGATGACACATGGCTTGCGTGAATACTGATAGTCCATTAACATTTCGTTTTCTCGAGGCTGATTTCAAAAATAAGGCATATGTTTTCTTTGCATTTCGGGCATTTTGGACATATATAGTGGCATGACCATTTATTGCATGCGTGCCACACGATGTAGTCCGATAATTTTTTTGGATATCCTCCTGTTAGTGGCACAAAATGCCACAAAAAATCCATATTGATCTTTGTTGCAGTTTATGTCATTGTCTACAAAGTGTTAAATATGCCTCAATGCTTTGGGGTCTCAACGAATGAAATTGAAAGATAAAGAACTTCCATGTTAATTGTATAGGAAATAAATGCACGCAATCTATTTTCTTCAGCTGAAAGAAAGAAGGAGAGGGTGAAGATGAAATGAGGAGTTGGGAATTTTAATAATAATTGGTCTGAAGCAATATTTTAAATGGTTTCAGCAATAAAATAAAAACCCAAAAAAATATTGATAAAAATGTTCAATTATGGACATTTTATCATTTCAATTAAAGAAAAAAATTTGAGCCAACAATTTTGTTAAAATTTTATTTCTATAAAAAATTTTGTCAAAATTTTATTTCCATAGAAAATTTTGTGAAAATTTTATTTCTATAGAAAATTTTGTGAAAATTTTATTTCTATAGAAAATTTTGTGAAAATTTTGCCAAAATTTTATTTCTATAGAAAATTTCGTCAAAACTTATTTTCATAGAAAAATTTCTTAAAATTTCGTTTCTGTAGTCAATTTTGTCAAAATTTTATTTCTATAAAAAAAATTCTCTAAATTTTATTTCTATAAAAAAAACATTCTATAGAAAATTTAGTCCAAATTTTATTTGTAACAATTTTATTTCTATGGAAAATTTTGTCAACATTTTATTTCTATAGAAAATTTAGTCAACTTTTTTTTTTATTTCTATAGAAAATTTTTGTCGAAGTTTTATTGCTATAGAAACTTTTTCTCAAACGTGTATTTCTTTAGAAATGTTTCCCAAATTTTATTTCTATAGAAAATTTTCTCAAAATTTTATTTTTATTGAAAATTTTTGTCCAAATTTTCTTTCTATAGAAAATTTTGTCCAAATTTTGTTTCTATAGAAAATTTTGTCCAAATTATATTTGTATAGAAAAATTAGTCAAAATTGTATTTCTATGGAAAATTTTGTCAAAATTTTATTTCTATAAAAAAGTTGACAAACAAATTGTACTTCTATAAAAATGTTTATCAAAATTGTATTTCTGTAGAAAATTTTGTCAATTTTTTTTATTTCTATAGAAAAATTAGTCAAAATTTTATTTCTATAGAAAATTTTTGTCAAAGTTTTATTGCTATAGAAATTTTCTCTAAAAATTTTATGTCTAAAGAATATTTTGTCAAAATTTTATTTCTATAGAAATATTGTCAAAATTTTATTCCTATGGAAAATTTTGTCAAAATTGTATTGCTATAGAAAATTTTGTCTTAATTTTATTACTATAGAAAATTTGATCCAAATTGTATTTCTATAGAAAATTGTTTCAAAATTTTATTCCTATTGAAAATTTTGTCAACATTTTATTTCTATAGAACATTTTGTCAAAATTTTATTGCCAAAGAATATATTGTCAAAATTTTATTTCTATAGAAAATTTTGTCAAAATTTTATTTCTATTAAAATGTTTGTCAAAAATGTATTTCTATAAAAATGTTTGTCAAAATTTAATTTCTATAGAAAATTTTGTAAAAATGTTGTCAAAATTTAAATTTCTATAGAAAATATTGTCAAATTATATTTCTATAGAAAATTTGGTCAAAAGTGTATTTGTATAGAAATTTTTTTCAAAATTTTATTCCTATAGATAATTTTGTCAACATTTTATTTTTATAGAAAATTTTCTTAAAACTTTATTTCGATAGAAAATTTTCTTAAAATTTTATTACTATAGAAAATGTTGTCCAAATTTTCTTTCTATAGAAAACTTTGTCCAAATTTTCTTTCTATAAAAAATTTTGTCCAAATTTTCTTTCTATAGAAAATTTTGTCCAAATTTTCTTTCTATAGAAAATTTTGTCCAAATTTTATTTGTCTAGAAAAATTAGTCAAAATTTTATTTCTATAGACAATTTTGTCCATTTTTTTATTTCTATAGAAAATTTTTGTCAAAGTTTTGCTGCTATAGAAACTTTTTCACAAAAGTTAATTTCTTTAGAGATTTTTGTTAAAATTTTATTTCTTTAGAAATATTAGTCAAAATTTAATTTCTATAAAACATTTCGTAAAAATTGTATTACTATAAAAATTTTTGTCAAAATTTAATTTCTATAGAAAATATTGTAAAATTATATTTCTATAGAAGATTTGGTCAAAAGTGTATTTCTATAGATTTTTTTTTCAAAATGTCATTCCTATAGAAAATTTTGTCAAAATTTTATTTCTATAGAATATTTTGTGAAAATTTTATTTCCATAGAAAATGTTGTCAAAATTTTATTTGTATAGAAAATTTCGTCAAAATTTGTTTTTCTATAAAAGCAAATTCTCAAAATTTTGTTTCTATAGAAAATTTTGTCAAAATTTTATTTTTATAGAAAATTTTGTCCAAATTTTATTTCTATGGAAAATTTGATCAAAATTTTATTTCTATAAAAATGTTTGTCAAAATTGTATTTCTGTATAAAATTTTGTCAAAAATTTG
This sequence comes from Haematobia irritans, assembly GCF_050003625.1. Classification (NCBI taxonomy): domain Eukaryota; kingdom Metazoa; phylum Arthropoda; class Insecta; order Diptera; family Muscidae; genus Haematobia; species Haematobia irritans. The sequence goes on from NC_134398.1 coordinate 19,364,915, forward strand.
TTTTTATTTCTACAGAAAAATTAGTCAAAATTTTATTTCTATAGAAAATTTTTGTCAACGTTTTATTGCTATAGAAAATGTTGTCAAAATTTAATTTCTTAGAAAATATTGTCAAATTATGTTTCTATAAAATTTTTTTTCAAAATTTCATTCCTTTAGAAAATTTTGCCAAAATTTTATTTCTTTAGAATATTTTGTGAAAATTTTATTTCCATAGAAAATTTTGTCAAAATTTAATTTGTATAGAAAATTTCGTCAAAATTTTGTTTCTATAAAAAAAAAATTTCTCAAAAAAAATTTCTTTCTATAGAAAATTTTACCCAAATTTTCTTTCTGTAGAAAATTTTGCCAAATTTTATTTGTATAGAAAAATTAGTCAACATTTTATTTCTATGGAAAATTTTGTCAAAATTTTATTTTTATAAAAATATTTGTCAAAATTATATTTCTATAAAAATGTTTGTCAAAATTGTATTTCTGTAGAAAATTTTGTCAACATTTTTTTTATTTCTATAGAAAAATTAGTCAAAATTTTATTTTTAAAGAAAATTTTTGTCAAAGTTTTATTGCTATAGAAACTTTCTCTAAAAATTTTATGTCTAAATGATATTTTGTCAAAATTTTATTTCTATGGAAAATTTTGTCAAAAATGTGTTGCTATAGAAAATGTTGTCTTAATTTTATTCCTATAGGCAATTTTGTCAAAATTTAATTTCTATAGAAAATTTTGTCAAAATTTAATTTCTATAGAAGATTTTGTCAAAATTTAATTTCTATAGAAAATATTGTCAAATTATATTTCTGTAGAAAATTTGGTCAAAATTGTATTTCCTAAGAAAATTGTTTCAAAATTTTATTCCTATAGAAAATTTTGTCAACATTTTATTTCTATAGAATATTTTGTCAAAATTTTGTTGCTATAGAAAATTTTGTCAAAATTTTATTTCTATAGAAAATATTGTCAAAATTTTATTTCTGTAGAAAATTTAGTCAAAATTCTATTTCAGTAGAAAATGTTGTCAAAATTTTATTTCTATAGGAAATTTTGTCAAAATTTTATTTCTATAGGAAATTTTGTCAAAATTTTATTTCTATAGAAAATGTTCTAAAGCTCCTCCTTACAATAATTTAGTATTATTTCTATTAAAAACGAACCATAATATTTATCTTAGTCTCCTCCTATTCTTATATCACCCAATCAAAATACCTTTCTTGTAACAATGTAATCCATTTATCTTAGATTACCTCTAAACTAAACCAGAAACTCTTTATGGAAATTTATTTAGTGCTATTAATTTGCAACTTACTACAAATCTAATAAATTCTACTTTGAATCAATTCACTTAGTTAGTAAAACCTTAACCATGGTAACACAAAAAAAACACTCTATGGAAATCTTGATGCATAAATACTTCACAACAAAAGGATTTGCAAAATAGTATTAAATGGATAAATGGACTAACTACTCAGGTTAGTTAGGATTCATGTGTTGAAACGAGATCAACTCACAGAAATGGTACAAGAAGGATGGCTGAATAAAATTGTCTTCCTTGTAACTGTCTAAACCAATAACTTATGATATAATCATTTATTAAGAGCTAGACCTATTGTTAAATAATTTTGTTATAGAAAACTTATGTGAACTCTATGTAAATATTCAAGAGGAATAAGAAAAAAAAATAATAAAATAAATCCCTCTTAGTTCCAGTAAACCCATAGGAAGAGTCACCAACCTAGAGTAAAGTTAGGCAAAAAAGTTCCCTGTGTATTAGACTGCGAAATCAATACCATGTCTCTTGAATGATGAAATGCATATGATGATGTTAACTTCAATGAGTTTAACAAATTATCCAAAGATATCAATGGAAAATATAAATTCTCCATACCATACTCCCGAATCATCATCCCTACTTTGGAAATTCCATATGGTTCCCCACTCCACCAAACAGTAGTAGTACTTGGACCTGCATTCATGTGAGCCATAATTCTACTACCATCCAACATTTAGTCTATATACATGTCATCGAAAACTACTATGACTCTTAACTTGATTCAACTCCAGTTGAGTTGTGGTACTTCTTCAAGTACTATATCTGCACATGCCAAGCTAGTATCCAATATAACCCCCTTTAGACAAGGAACCATGGAAGGAAAGAGAAAAAAATGTGTAAACGCTGCAATAGCATTAAGCAAACAGAACAGAAATTTTCCATGTGAATGCATAACAATGGTAACTAGTACAGAATGAAAATGCCTTCCTACCAAGCCTTTCAATTTACATAGCCGTAATTGTAATTCAAAGGGCCTTAAGTTAAGAAATTCTTCTTCGAAAAAACTAAAACAAACCAAGAAGGCTATGAAACTACAAAACTAACACAGAATTTTCTATAGAAATAAAATGTTGACAAAATTTTGTATAGAAATAAATTTTTGACAAAAATTTCTACAGAAATAAAATTTTAACAAAATTTTCTATAGAAATAAAATTTTGACAACATTTTCTATAGAAATAATATTTTGCAAAAATTTTCTAAAGAAATACAATTTTGACAAAATTTTCTATAGAAATAACATGTTTAGATTTTTTTATAGAAATCAAATTTTGACAAAATTTTCTATAGAAATAAAATTTTGACACATTTTTCTATGGAATAAAATTTTGCGAAAATTTTCTTTAGAAATAAAATTTTTAGAAAATTTTTCCTATAGAAATAAAATTTTGACAAAATTTTCTATAGAAATAAAATTTTGACAAAATTTTCTATAGAAATAAAATTTTGACAAAATTTTCTACAGAAATAAAATTTTGACAAAATTTTCTATAGAAATAAAATGTTGACAAAATTTTGTATAGAAATAAAATTTTGACAAAATTTTCTACAATAATAAAATTTTGAGAAAATTTTCTATGGAAATAAAATTTTGATAAAATTTTCTATAGAAATAAAATTTTGAGAAATTTTCATATAGAAATGAAATTTTGAAAAATTTTCTACAATAATAAAATTTTGAGAAAATTTTCTATCGAAATAAAATTTTGAGAGAATTTTTTATAGAAATAAAATTTTGAGAAAATTTTCAATAGAAATAAAATTTTGAAAAAATTTTCTATAGAAATAAAATGTTGACAAAATTTTCTATAGAAATAAAATGTTGACAAAACTTTCTGTAGAAATACAATTTTTTCTTTGGAATAAAATTTTTAAAAATTTTCTTAGGAATAAAATTTTTAAAAATTTTCTATAGAAACTTTGCGAAATTTTTCTACAGAAATAAAATTTTGCGAAAATTTTTGTAGAAATAAAATTTTGAGAAAATTTTCAATAGAAATAAAATTTTGAAAAAAAATCTATAGAAATAAAATTTTGACAAAATTTTCTATTGAAAGAAAATTTTGACAAAATTTTCTATAGAAATAAAATTTTGACAAAATTTTCTATAGAAATAAAATTTTGACAAAATTTTCTATAGAAATAAAATTTTGACAAACTGTTCTTTGGAATAAAATTTTCACAAAATTTTCTACAGAAATAAAATGTTCTATAGAAATAAAATTCCGACAATATTTTCTATAAAAATAAAATTCTGACAAAATTTTCTATAGAAATAAAATATTGAAAAATTTTTCTATAGGAATACAATTTTTAGAAATTTTTTCTATAGAAATAAAATTTTAACAAAATTGTATGTAGAAATAAAATTTCGAGAAAATTTTTATAGAAATAAAATTTGGGAAAATTTTCTATAGAAATAAAATTCTGACAAAATTTTCTATAGAAATAAAATTTTGAGAAAATTTTTCATAGAAAATTTTCTATAGAAATAAAATTTTGAGAAAATTGTCTATAGAAATAAAATTTTGTCAAAATTTTCTATAAAAATAAAATTTAAACAAATATTTCTATAGAAATAAAATTTTGGCAAAAATTTCTATAGAATTTAAATTTTAAGAAAATTTTCTATAAAAATAAAATTTTGAGAGGAGTTCTATCACCTTCACTCTAGATGCCTGTTTGTCAAATATTCCTTTGAAGGCCTCAAAAACGCCGTGCTATGTAAACCTATTCACCTACTGACTAAATGAAGAAAAGACAAAAACCCAAGTCTCTTACACCCAAAAGTAAACTGAAACGACCTTCCTTTGCATATCCATATGAATGCCTATGAATCTGTGTGCGTGTGTGTGTGTGGTCATGGGTGTACAAAAGGATGTGAGGATCTGGAGTAACAATTTTCCACCAGCTTTGTGTTGTACATTCGTATTTATGTCCGTGTCGCTTTCTGTTAGGGCATTGAGTTGAGAAGATAGATTTTCGTTTTTTTTTGTTTTGTTTGTCACAGTCTATCGGTACTCGGTAACGTATGTGAGAAGAATAACTATGTGTAACTGTGTATTTGTGTGTGTGTATGTTCAACTCTTCCTGTTGAGCAAATCAACTCAAGCGGCATATCAACTTTAATCAACATTGTGTAGGAATTGAAACCCTAATATATGAGAGTTTGTAAGACCTTTGCTCGATGCCCTCATGTGTATTATGAGAATAATAAGAAAAATTTCAGTGATATGGACATGTCCAAAAAAACATGGGATGAGCTGTATGTCTCCTCTGATTTTATCCCAGTAAAGTATTAAGTCTTAAGTATCAGTAAATCTGTCACCGAGATGGTTGAGTATGTAAAGTGGAGGAAATAAATTGATTCGATTGTAAAATCATGATATTAGTTTAAAAGTTGGTGGGGATCATGGGGACTGATATCAATCTTAGACCCTCCACCACTGTGGTATCACAATGGACCGAATAGTCTAAGTGAGCCTGATACATCGGGCTGCCACATAACCTAACCTAACCTAGACACCATAGGTTGGAGGATATACCAACAAAATTTTAAATTAAAAAAAAAAATTAAATGTACTATTTGAAACTTAAACTTTGTTAATTATAAATAAAACTTATATTTAAATAAAATTTCTTTTCGAATTATAGAAATTTTTCTCAAAATTTTATTTATATAGGGAATCCTGTCAAAATTCTATTTCTAAAGGATTTTTTTTTTAATTTCGTTGCTATCCAGTAATTTAGTCAAAATTTCAATTTAAACTTTGAGATTATAAATTTTAAATATAAAAATAAAAAGTTTAAATAAAACAGTAAGTAAAAAATAATATATAATTTTTTGTATTTAAAATTTAAAAATTATTATTTGTAAATAAAATTTATATCTAAATGAAATTTCTATTTAAACTATAGAATTTTTTTTTTACCTAAATAATGTATTTTAAATTTTACTATTTAAAATTTTAATTTTTAAAAATCATTTATATAAATTATGATTGAAATTTTTACAAAATGAAAATTTGAAAAAATTATCTAAAGCAATGAAATTATGGCAAAACATTTTTTGACAATTTTGTCAAAATGCCTTTATGAATTGAAATTTTGAGAGAAATTCCTATAGAAATAAAAAGTTGACATTTTGTTTCGAAAAAAAAAATTGAATAAAAATTAAATTTTGACAAAATTTCATATAGAAATAAAATATCGAAAAAATTCCTTAAAAAAGTTTTAATAGAAATTTTTTTGAGATATATATTTTATTTTTAATTTTTAAAAATTAATAATTAAACATTCAATTTTATTTATATAACAAAGAGACATATGCTAAATATGTAGAAGTAGGTAGTTTGGAAAATTTGTTATGGACCTATAAAGATTAAGTTAATTTAAAATTTAAATTCTTAAAACTTTCAAATTGTGAAAATTTTCCTATGGAAATGAAATTTTGTCAAAATTTCTTACAGAAATGAAGTTTTGCCACCATTTCCTATAAAAATTAAATTCTGTCAAAATTTAATTTCTGTATGATTTTTTCAAAATTTTCATCAAAATTTCATTTCTGTAGGAAATTTTCTCAAAATTTAAGTTCAACATTTGAGACTAAAAATTAAAATTTTAAATATTTAGAACTAAATTTTAATTTAAAAATAAATAAAATTTAATATTTATCTTTTAGTATTTAAATTTAAAAAAAAAAATTAAAAATAAAATTTATTTCTCAATTAAATTGATATTTAAGCTTTCTATAAGAAATTCTGTCAAAATTTAATTTCTGTATGATTTTTTCAAAATTTTCATCAAAATTTCATTTCTATAGGAAATTTTCTCAAAATTTAAGTTCAACATTTGAGATTAAAAATTAAAATTTTAAATATTTAGAACTAAATTTTAAATTAAAAATAAATAAAATTTAATATTTAACTGTTAGTATTTAAATTTAAAAAATTTTAAAATAAAATTTATTTCTCAATTAAATTGATATTTAAGCTTTCTATAAGAAATTCTGTCAAAATTTCATTTTTGTAGGATTTTATTTTTCAAAATTTTCGTCAAAATTTCATTTCTGTAGGAAATTTTCTCAAAATTTAAGTTCAAAATTTGAGATTACAAATTAAAATTTTAAATATCTAGAACTAAATTTTAAATTAAAAATAAATAAAATTTAATATTTAATTTTTAGTATTTAAATTTAAAGAATTAAAAAATAAAATTTATATCTCAATGAAATTTCTATTTAATTTCTATAGGAAATTTTGTCACACTTTAAATCTTAAGTTGAGAGTTTATAAATTATTAATATAAAATAAGTTTAAAAATTACAAAATGAGATATGTATCAAATCTATAGGAAATTCTGTCAAAACTTCATTTCCGTAGAATTGTTTTTTTTTTTAAATTTTATTTCTATAGGAAATTTTGTCAAAATTTCATTTGTATAAGAAATTGTGCAAAAAAATTCAAGTCTATAGGAACTTTTGGCAAAATTTCATTTCTATAGGAAATTTTGTCAAAATTTCAAACTTTAAAAATTCAAATTTTAAATATTTAGAACTAAATTTTAAATTAAAAATAAATAAAATTTAATATTTAATTTTTAGTATTTAAATTTAAAGAATCAAAAAATAAAATGTATATCTCAATGAAATTTCTATTTAAGCTTTCTGTAGGAAATTCTGTCAAAATTTCATTTCTGTATGATTTTTTTTTTTTCAAAATTTTCGTCAAAATTTCATTTCTGTAGGAAATTTTCGTCAAAATTTCATTTCTATAGGAAATTTTCTCAAATTTTAAGTTCTATAAGAAATTTTAGCAAAATTTAAAATTGTAGATTTAAGGTTTTTAAGTTTTGATTTTATATATAAAATTAACTTATCTTATCTACAGATCCAAACCTGATTTTTCAATCTACCTACTTCTACGTGTTTCAGGATATGTCCCCTTTATTTGTGAGTAGCAAACAAAGGATTTATTTTCCATTACTCTTTTCAATCCGACTATGATTGGTTTCTACTATTCCCCTCTCCTTTAAATATTTACTTAAAAATTTAGTTAACTTTTTATTCTCCCTCTCCCCCCATTTATTTTATAATTCACATATGCTTCTGTGTGCATACTAAGTTAAAGAGTTTGTTTCTAATTGAACGCTTCCATAGAAAAGAGGAAACCCCCAAGCAAAGGAGAATGTCTCCAAGTTTGTGGCAACATAGCTATAGGTATGGCTAACTCCAAAGCAAAATGGACTAAGTACATAATTAATTAATTAAAGTTAAATTTTGGTCTTATATTCTATTTTCTAAAGGGGAAAACACACAAGAATATTTCTTGCTGACTGAACCCTTTCTGTACTGAACTCTATAAGCTCATTTTACATCATTTCTTTGTAACCATGTATATGAATTAAATTAATTCAAGTTTTTGTTACTTTAATGCAAATTTATTAATATTTGAATTATTTATGAATTTCAATAATTTATTTTTTATTTTTAATTATTTATTATATTTATTTATTTCTTATTTTTATTTATTTAATGCTATTTAATTTTTTAAAGCCCCTAGATTTACGAAATTATTTGTCTTTATCCCAAAAAGTGGACTTAGTATATTTTGGATATATGCTATCAAGGGACTCCAGACAATACCCTTAACCATGGCCACAAATAAAAGCAAATACAGAAGAAAAAAATTGACCAAACTTACCCCCCCCCCCCCTTTCAAAGATGCATACATATCTCAAAGGAAATGATTTCAAGTATTGTGACGTGATGTTTAGTTTAGATTGAAAGAAGTTACAGCCGGTCAATCTCCAAGAGGATAGGTGACTTTTCTTATTCCATTCCATTGGTAGTAAAGTAATAAATTGTCCATAGAAACCAGAGCTCACATGTTTAACTGGTCAGCAATCGCCCAGATTACCACGCAAGAAGATCCTAACTAACTTCAATGTACTCAACATTCAATAAAGTAAAGAATCACATGGTTTAACATCAACATTGTCAATGGAGACGAAAATAATTTAAATTACATTGAATGGTAGTTAAAGAGCACAAATGGAGCAGGGATCGTTTTGTATTTTAAAATTAGCATATTTAAGGTAGAGGCATGGTTTGGGTCTGACTGCCTGATGGGATATAATCCGTATTGGTCTTTTGTAGACAATAAACAGTTGTTCGAGGGTTTTTGAAAAGCTTTTTAGACCAGTACCAGACCAGTGTCTCATTTAATTGATTATATTAACATGAGATATATATGTTTAATCCTCTGGAGTATTAACATTATTTGCATATACTGACATTTTATGTGACTTTATGATGATAAATTGGTTTAATTTTTAGGGCTGATTAATGGTTTGTGTAAAACAAATCAAGAAATGTTGAATATATGGTGCTAACAAATAATTTAGTTCTTAAATCGATAAAGTTGATTTAATGAAATAGAGATTATCTTCAGAGGAAGGGATGAATGAAATAAGAAAACAAAACTAAGAAGAATGCCTCAGTTTAGAAGTTCATACATCCCCCTTTGTAATTCATGGATGTTGCAACCAGGGCTGTGGAGTCAGAGTCGAAGTCTGAAGAGTCATAAAAATGTTGCTGGACTACGACCACGGCTAAATTAAATTTTTTAAAACACCTCATATTTTTGTAACTAAACAAGTTTTTAAGCAAATTAGATTTCATTGTGTTATTCATTCGATCAATTTAATGTATAACGGGAGCCACCGTGGTGCAATGGTTAGCATGCCCGCCTTGCATACACAAGGTCGTGGGTTCGATTCCTGCTACGACCGAACACCAAAAAGTTTTTCAGCGGTGGATTATCCCACCTCAGTAATGCTGGTGACATTTCTGAGGGTTTCAAAGCTTCTCTAAGTGGTTTCACTGGAATATGGAACGCCGTTCGGACTCGGCTATAAAAAGGAGGTCCCTTGTCATTGAGCTTAACATGGAATCGGGCAGCACTCAGTGATAAGAGAGAAGTTCACCACTGTGGTATCACAATGGACTGAATAGTCTAAGTGAGCTTGATACATCGCGCTGCCACATAACCTAACCTAACCTAATGTATAACGGTAAATAAAACGCAACTTCCAATTATGGAGATTATTTTATGTTTCCTAGAATGTTAGACTAGAAGATGGGCAGAATCGATCCACTTTAATGCCCAACACCATATAAATTTATTTGAAATATTTCGAACCATCGATTTTAGTTTTTAATTTTATGTCAAGACCATATAGCTATATACATATGTCGAATATTGGCAAACATTTGTGTCAACATTTTACTGCTATAGAGAATTTTATCAAAATTTTATTTCTATAGAAAATTTTCTCAAAATTTTATTTCTCTAGAAAATGTTGTCAAAATTTTATTTCTATAGAAAAAGTTGTCAAAATTTTATTTCTATAAAAAAATTGTTAAAATTTCTTTTCTATAAAAAAATTGTTAAAATTTTTTTCGTTAGAAAATTTTGTCAAAATTTTGTTGCTATAGAAATTTTTGTTAAAATTTTATTTCTATAGAAAATTTTGTCAATATTTTATTTCTATAGAAAATTTTATCTAAATTTTATTTCTATGGAAAATTTTGTCTAAATTACATTTCAATAGAAAATTTTGTAAAAATTTCATTTTTATAGAAAATTTTGTCAAAATTTTATTTCTATGGAAAGTTTTGTCAAAATGGAATTTCTATGGAAATTTTTTGTCAAAATTGTATTTATGTAGAAAATTTTGTCAAAATTTTATACACATAGAAAAATTTTGTAAAAATTGTATACACATAGAAAATTTTGTCAACATTTTATTCACATAGAAATTTTTTCAAAATTTTATTTCTATAGAAAATTTTGTCAAAATTTTATTTCTTTAGCACATTTTGTCAACATTTTATTTCTATCGAAAATTTTGTTTAAATTTTATGTCTATAGAAAATTTTTTCAAAATTTTATTTCTATAGAAAATTTTGTCAAAATTTTATTTCTATAGAAAATTTTGTCAAAATTTTATTTCTATAGAAAATGTTGTAAAAATTTTATTTCTATAGAAAATTTTGTCAAAATTTTATTTCTATAGAAAATTTTGTCAAAATTTTATTTATATAGAAAATTTTGTTAAAATTTTATTTCTATAGCAAATTATGCAAAATTTTATTTCTATAGAAAATTTTTTTCAAAATTTTATTTCTGTAGCAAATTTTGTTATAATTTTATTCCTATAGAATATATTGTCAAAATTTTATTTTTATAGAAAATTTTGTCAAAATTTTATTTCTTAAGAAAATCTTGTCAACATTTTATTTTTATATAAAATTGTGTCAAAATTTTATTTATATAGAAAATTTTATTACAATTTTATTTCTATAGAGGATTTTATCTATCTATAGTTCTCTAGAAAATTTTTTCAAAATTTTATTCACATAGAAATTTTGCCTAAATTTTATTCACAAGAAAATTTTGCCTAAATTTTACTCACATACAATATTTTGTCAAATTTCATTTCTATAGAAAATTTTGTCAAATTTGTTTTTCTATAGAAATTTTTGTCAAAATTTTATTTCTCTAGAAAATTTTGTCAAAATTTTATTTCTATAGAAAATTTTGTCAAAATTTTATTTCTAAAGAGAATTTTGTCAAAATTTTATTGCTATAGAAAATTTTTTCAAAATTTTATTTCTAAGAAAATTTTGTCAAAATTTTATTTCTAAGAAAATTTTGTCAAAATTTTATTTCTATAGAAAATTTTGTCAAAATTTTATTTCTATAGAAAATTTTTTTTCAAAATTTTATTTCTGTAGCAAATTTTGTTATAATTTTATTTCTATAGAATATATTGTCAAAAGCTAATTTCTATAGAATATTTTGTTAAAATTTTATTTCTATAGAATATTTTGTTAAAATTTTATTTCTATAGAATATTTTGTCAAAATTTTATTTCTAAAGAAAGTCTTGTCAACATTTTATTTTTATATAAAATTGTGTAAAAATTGTATTTATATAGAAAATTTTATTACAATCTTATTTCTATAGAGGATTTTATCTATCTATAGTTCTCTAGAAAATTTTTTCAAAATTTTATTCACATAGAAATTTTGCCTAAATTTTATTCACAAGAAAATTTTGCCTAAATTTTACTCACATAGAAAATTTTGTCAAATTTCATTTCTATAGAAAATTTTGTCAAAATTTTTTTTTTCTATAGAAATTTTTGTCAAAATTTTATTTCAATAGAAAATTTTGTCAAAATTTTATTTCTCTAGAAAATTTTGTCAACATTTTATTTCTAAAGAGAATTTTGTTGCTATAATTTCTCTAGATAATTTTGTCAAAATTTTATTTCTATAGTAAATTTTATCAAAAATTTTATTTCTATGGAAAATTTTGTATAAATTTCATTTCAATAGAAAAATTTGTCAACATTTCATTTCTATAGAAAATTTTATCAAAATTTTATTTCTATAGCAAATTTTATCAGAATTTTATTTCTATTGAAAATTTTGTCTAAATTTCATTTTAATAGAAAAATTTCTCAAAATTTCATTTCTATAGAAAAATTTGTCAAAAGTTCATTTCTATAGAAAATTTGTCAAAATTTCATTTCTATCGATTTAAATTTCATTTCTATAGATTTAAATTTCATTTCTATAGATTTAAATTTAAATTTAATTACTATAGGTTAGGTTAGGTTAGGTTAGGTGGCAGCCCGATGTATCTGGCTCACTTAGACTATTCAGTCCATTGTGATACCACATTGGTGAACTTCTCTCTTATCACTGAGTGCTGCCCGATTCCATGTTAAGCTCAATGATAAGGGACATCCTTTTTATAGCCGAGTCCGAACGGCGTTCCACATTGCAGTGAAACCACTTAGAGAAGTTTTGAAACCCTCGTAAATGTCACCAGGATTACTGAGGTGGGATAATCCACCTCTGAAAAACTTTTTGGTGTTCAGTCGAAGCAGGAATCGAATCCACGACCTTGTGTATGCAAGGCGGGCATGCTAATCATTGCACCACGAAGGCAGCACGGTGGTGACCTAACACGAGAATTAAAAACTTTCAAGATATTGGTTTAATATTGACTTCATATAAAGTTTCTGAAAATATTATTTCTATCAAAAGTTTTATCAAATTTTCATTTCTATTAAAAATTTTGTCAATATTTTATTTCTACAGAAAATTTTGTCAAAATCTTATTTCTATAGAAAATTTTTTCAAAATTTTATTTCTATGGAAAATTTTGTCAAAATTTTACCTATAGAAAATAGAAAATTTTGTCAAAATTTTACTTCTATAGAAAATTTTGTAAAAATTTTATTTCTATAGAAAATTTTGTCAAAATTTTATTTCTATAGAAAATTTTGTCAAAATTTTATTTCTATAGAAAATTTTGTCAAAATTTTATTTCTATAGAAAATTTTGTCAAAATTTTATTTCTATGGAAAATTCCGTCAAAATTTATTTCTATAGAAAATTTTTTCAAAATTTTATTTCTATGGAAAATTTTGTACAAATTTTGTTTCTATAGAAAATTTTGTGAAAATTCGATTTTTCTGGAAAATTTTGTCAAAATTTTATTTCTATGGAAAATTCCGTCAAAATTTTATTTCTATAGAAAATTGTTTCAAAATGTTATTTCTATGGAAAATTTTGTCAAAATTGTATTTCTATAGAAAATTTTGTCAAAATTTTATTACCATAGCAAATTTTGTGAAAATTTAATTTCTACAGAAAATATTGTCAATATTTCATTTTTGTAGAAAATTTTGTCAAAATTTTATTTCTATAAAAATTTTGTGAAAATTTTATTTCTATAGAAAATTTTGTGAAAATTTTATTTCTATAGACAATTTTGTCAAAATTGTATTTCTATAGAAAATTTTGTCAAAATTTTATTTCTATAGATAATTTTTTCAAAATTTTATTTCTATAGAAAATTTTGCAAAATTTTATTTCTATAGAAAATTTTGTCAAAATTTTATTTCTATAGAAAATTTCGTCACAATTTTATTTCTATAGAAAATTTTGGCAAAATTTTATTTCGATAGAAAATTTTGTCAAAATTTTATTTCTATAGAAAATTTTTTCAAAATTTTATTTCTAAAGAAAATTTTGTCAAAATTGTATTTCTGTAAAAAAAAAATGTTGACAAAATTTTCTATAGAAATCAAATTTTGATACTATATTCCATAGATGTAAAAATTTTCTATAGGGATAGGTAAGGTTAGGTGGCAGCCTGATGTATCTGGCTCACTTTGACTATTCAGCCCCTTGTGATACAACATTGGTGAACTCCTCTCTTCTCACTAAGTTCTGACCGATTCCATGTTAAGCTTAATAACAAGGGACTTGCTTTTTATATTGCAGTGAAACCACTTAGGGAAGCTTTGAAACCCTCAGCAATGTCACCAGCATTACTGCGGTGGGATAATCCACCGCTGAAAAACTTTTTGGTGTTCGGTCGAAGCAGGAATCGAACCCACGACCTTGTGTATGCAAGGCGGGCATGCTAACCATTGCACCACGGTGGCTCCCGTGGTTACTATATAAAATGTTGTCAAAATTTTATTTTTATAGAAGATTTTATTTCTTTGGAAAATTTTGTCAAAATTTTATTTCTATAGAAAATTTTGTCAAAATTTTATTTCTATAGAAAATTTTGTCAAAATTTTATTTCTATAGAAAATTTTGTCAAAATTTTATTTCTTTGGAAAATTTTGTCAAAATTTTATTTCTATAGAAAATTTTTTCAAAATTTTATTTCTAAAGAAAATTTTGTCAAAATTGTATTTCTGTAAAAAAATTTTGTCAAAATTTTATTTCTATAGAAAATTTTGTCAAAATTTTATTTCTATAGAAAATTTCGTCACAATTTTATTTCTATAGAAAATTTTGGCAAAATTTTATGTCGATAGAAAATTTTGTCAAAATTTATTTCTATAGAAAATTTTTTCAAAATTTTTATTTCTAAAGAAAATTTTGTCAAAATTGTATTTCTGTAAAAAATTTTTGTCAAAATTTTATTTCTATAGAAAAATTTGTCAAAATTTTATTTCTACAAAAAAGTTTGTCATAATTTCATTTCTATAGAAAATGTTGTCAAAATCTCGATTCTATAGATTTTTTTTTTTTAATTTGATATCTATAGAAAATTATTTTGTCAAGATTTCATTTCTATAGAAAATGTTGTCCCAATTTTATTTCTAACGAAAATTTTATTCACATAGAAAATTTTATCAAAATTTTATTTCTATAGAAAATGTTTGTCTTAATTTTATTTCATTAGATTTTTTTGTTTTAATTTTAACGCTATAGAAAATTTTGTAAAAATTTTATTTCTATAGAAAATTTTGTTAGAATTTTACTGCGATAGAAAATTTTGTCAAAATTATATTGCTATAGAACATTTTGTCAAAATTTTATTTCTTCAGAAAATTTTGTCAAAAATCTATTTAAATAGAGAATGTTGTCTTAATTTTAATTCTATAGAAATTTTTTTCAAAATTTTATTCTATAGAAATTTTTTTCAAAATTTTATTGCTATAGAAAATTTTGTCGAATTCGAGGCTAATGACAAATGTTGGAGTCGGTGTCGGAGTTGAGCACACTTGGCTCGACTCCCCAGCCCTGGTTGCAACAAATATGTAACAAATCAGTTCTTTGTAAGTATACATGCATCTTTGTCTTGGAATTTATACCAAAATCTTCGAGGGAAATTAAAAATTTCAATAAAATTGTTTTAAGTGTATTTCATAACTCTAAAAATAACCAGAAAGTTTTTGGCTCCCATTTTTTAATTTTTTTCTTTCTCTTAAGCACTTGGCTTTTCCCATACACCAAGACTTCAACTCTTCGTCTAAAATAAAACCATAAATCAACTTTAAAATACTCTTCAATATCCTTTAAGACAACTTTAGGCTTTGTATGGAACATTTGTTGTTGTTTTTTTTTTTTCTTTTTGTGGGTTTGTGGTTTCAACTCTGTTGCTCTCTGCAACGAAACAAGAAACATCACCCCATTAAAATGTCAATAGTTAAATGTTGAAATATATTTAAGGAGAAGAAAAGCTGAAGCTGTAACCGGTAACAAAAGAAGACGATCAAGAAAACTATAGCACTAAAATAAAACTTGCTACATGTGGCAAAGAACTCTGAAGCAGTTGCAATGTCTTATGGCTATGGTAAATAATATGAGCATCACCAGGCGCAACACCAAAGAAACCCAAGAAGAAACTTTGCTCACCATTGCCGCCAGCCGTGTAAGAGACCATTAAAAAGTCATAAGAATACCCTGGGGAGAATGGGTGCAAACTGCAAAAAAACTGATACCAGTTAGCAATGGAAAACTCCCGCTGGTTTCTCAAAGATATACCATTCAAATTATGGATGGATGGACGGACATACATGTGAGAATACCCTGGGGGGATTTTCAAAGGAACTTAAAGCCGGGGATCATAGTAGACATTTGCCCATATATTTGGCATTTGTTGGGAAGTTTTAAACACCAGCATCTTTCCGGGGAATCCTAACAACTCCCAAGGAAAAAGATAATCCCATATAAAATCAAAAATATCCCAAAGCTAAAGGGCTATCTTCTAATGACCATTAAAACAGCTAATCCTGGGTAATGACTAACAAATTCGTTATTATTATAAAAATTCCAAGAGATATTTCTGTGTGTGTTTATTCATTGTTTTTTTTTTTTTTATTCCAACTTACCTATATCGAAGGCTTGCGCATGCGTGGCCTGATATAGTACTACGCAGATAAGGGTTAAAAGCTGATAGGAAAGGCACTGGCGGGAGAACATTTTTCTGCAGGTGGTAGTATTGGTGGTAGTAGAAATGGAGGTGGAGATGGTTTTTATGGTAGATGCATTAGCTGAAGTTAAGGTGAATTCTCGTTGTAATGATGCTGTTGTTGTTGTTGTTGTTGGTGATGATGTAGTTGTTGCTGCTTTTGTTTTCGCCATTTTTTTTAGCGATATTTTTGGTTGTTGTTGTCGGTTTGTAGCAAAAACAAAACACGCAAAATAGTTACACAAAGGCAGTGTAGTTATACTTGGATCTGCTTAGCAGGAGATCTGTAAAGATAAAGAAATTAAAGGAAATTTATTTAAAGTTAAACACTAACCTTGAAAATATATATATGTAGAAAATTAATGATAGGCAATAAAAACTATTTGTAATAAACTACGAATTAATGGAAAAAACGAGATGTTTATCGAAGGACATAAGGAAGTCTGAAAAGCCAAAGAAAACAACAGAAAACCCTAACCCTGGTTTACAAAAAATTCTATATAGTTTACAAATTATTCCATAAAGACCTGGAAAGTCGAAATAAAATTTTGACAAATTTTTCTATAAAAATAAAATTTTGACAAAATTTTTTATAGAAATAAAAATTTGACAAAGTTTTGCCAAAATTTTCTATAGAACAAAATTTTGCAAAATTTTCTTTAGCAATAAAATTTTGACAAAATTTTCTATAGAAATAAAATTTTGGCAAAATATTCAATAGAAATAACATTTTGATAAATTTTTTTTAGAGAAATAAAATTTTGACCAAATTTTCTATAGAAATAAAATTTTGACGAAATTTTCTATAGAAATAAAATTTTTACAAATTTTTTTATAGAAATAAAAATTTGACAAAGTTATGCCAAAACTTTTTTATAGAACAAAATTTTGCAAAATTGTCTTTAGCAAAAAAATTTTGACAAACTTTTCTATAGAAATAAAGTTTTTACAAAATTATCTATATGAATAATAAAGAAATAAAATTTTGAAAAAAAATTTTATACAAATAAAATTGAGGCACAATTTTCAATAGAACAAAAATTTTGATAAAATAATAAAATTTTCAATAGAAATGCAATTTTAACAAAATTTTTACAGAAAAAAATTTGGACAAAATATTTCTAGAGAAATAAAATTTCGACAAAATTTTCTAAGAAAACGTTTTCACAAAATTATCCATAGAAATAAACTTTTGGCAAAATTATCTATAGAAATAAAATTTTAACAAAATTTTCTACGGAAATAAAATGTTGACAAAATTTTCTATAGAAATAAAATGTTGACAAAATTTCCTATAAAAATAAAATGGTCACAAAATTTTATATAGAAATAACTTTTTACAAAATATTCTATAGAAATAAAATTTTCACAAAATTTTCTACAGAATTAAAATTTTGAGAAAATTTTCTATAGAAATAAAATTTTGATAGACATAAAATTTTCCATAGACATAAAATTTTGACAAAACTTTCAATAGACATAAAATTTTGACAAAATTTTCTATAGACATAAAATTTGGAAAAAATGTTCTATAGTAATAAAATTTTAACAAAATTTTCTATAGAAATAAAATTTTGACAAAATTTTCCATGGAAATAAAATTTTGACAAAATTTTCTAGAGAACTAACATTTTGACAAAATTTTCTATAGATATAAAATTTTAGCAAAATTTTCTACAGGCATACAGTTTTGACAAAATTTTCTATTGAAATAAAATTTTGACAAAATTTTCTATTGAAATAAAATTTTGACAAAATTTTCTATAGAAATAAATTTTTGACAAACTTGTCTATAGAAATAAAATTTTAACAACATTTTCTATAGAAATTAAATTATGACAAAATTTTTTACAAAATTTTCTATAAAAATAAAATGGTGACAAAATTTTATATAGAAATAACTTTTTACAAAATCTTCTATAGAAATAAAATTTTGACAACATTTTCTAGAGAATTAAAATGTTGACAAAATCTTCTATAGAAATAACATTTTGGTAAAATTTTCTATAAAAATAAAATTTTGACAAAATTTTCTATAGAAATAAAATTTTGACAACATTTTCTATAGACATCAAATTATGACAAAATTTTCTATAGAAATAAAATTTTTACAAAATTTTCTATTGAAATAAAATCTTGACAACATTTTCTATGGAAATCAAATTATGATAAAATTTTCTATAGAAATAAAATTTTTCACATAATTTTCTATAGAAATATAATTTTGACAAAATTTTCTACAGACATAAAATTTTGACAACATTTTCTATAGAAATAAAATTTTGACAAAATTTTCTAGAGAACTGATATTTTCTATAGATACAAAATTTTAACAAAATTTTCTACAGGCATAAAGTTTTGACAAAATTTTCTATAGAAATAAAATTTTTACAAAATTTTCTATTGAAATAAAATTTTGACAACATTTTCTATAGAAATAAAATTTGGACAAAATTTTCTATGGAAATAAAATTTTGACAAAATTTTCTATGGAAATAAAATTTTGACAAAATTTTCTATAGAAATAAAATTTTGACAAATTTTCTATAAAAAAAAACAAAATATGACAAATTTTCTATAGAAACAAAATTTTGACAAAATTTTCTATAGAAATAAAATTTTGACAAATTTTCTATAGAAATAAAATTATGGCAAATTTTCTATAGAAATAAAATTTTGACAAATTTTCTAAAGAAATAAAATTTTGACAAAATTTTCTATAAAAATAAAATCTGGACAAAAATTTCTATAAAAATTAGTTTTCTTCTAGTGAAAATTATATTAAAAAAAAAAAAACAGAATTGCATTCCTTATATCTCAATATAACAAATGTGTCATAAAAATAAAATTATCTTAATAACAAAACCAATATAGCTAAACAAATCATTTAAAAATTCCATAATTTTGAATACTGTGTCGTAGTGGATTTCCTATTATGTTCAATTCCCTTTAAAATTTCTAGCTTATAATTGATGTCAACCTATTTTATTATCATGGTTATTCGTTGGCCTCATGCCGTTACAGAAGCTCTTTGTTAATGTCAAACTCATGCTGTTAGCAGATTTCGTCTTTCAATTAAAGCCAACAATGATGGTTGGCATTCAAAGTTGTCTCGGCCTGTAATAAAGACAATTGGAGCGATAATTGGAATTTATGTTTAACACGCTACATACTCTTAAAAAGGGAGTCAGTTACTACATGGAACTGCTGTAAGCAATTCCAAAAATATTTCTTTTTTTCTGTATATTTTTCTGGTTCAGTAGAAAACCTTTTCAATCATTTTTGTTTTTTTGTCTAAAGTCTAGGGATACAAAAAGGCAATCAAAACAATGAAAAAAATCTGGTCTAAACAAAAACATTGCAATGTCATAAACTGACAGCTGTCAAAATAGCTAAGTTTTTGCCTTCATGTCTTGGCTGACGGTTTTCTCAAAAATATAGCAGGCAGATTTTTTCTTAACTTTATTTTCCAGCGAAATTATATCGCACAAAATAAAGAGGTGAATTCCTTCAAGTCCTAGCTGATGTAGCTGATTCCACTTTGCCATAGCAGCTAGACGCATGGTTTAGTCTGTCTCTATGTAGATTTTTTTATTTTTCTTTTTTCTGAATGACATACTACTACGAATACTATGTATGTATGTAGCAAAAGGGAACCTTCATTTGCTATAAACAAAATAACGCATAATGTAGAAAAAACTCGAAAAATTGAATTGTAGACTCCATCAACGTCTGGTTGGCCCTTGTCGACAGTTTTGTATTGTGTCTAGAAATCGTGTATGTACGCAATTTTTTTTTTATTTCATTAATTCATTAAAATGTCAAAGTGTTATGGAAAAATGTCAGATTTTTCTTTTGTTTAGAAAAATTGACACATTTAAGAAAAAAAATAAAGAGAAATTGTTGTTGGCTTTGTATTTGACACATACTTCAGTCATACATTCATATGGAAGTACTTAAGAGGTTTTTTTCCCCTCTCAGAAATAAAAAAATAACAATCAATATCAAAAAATTGCTAAAACAATTCTATTGACGTGGTTATTTATTTATTTTTTTTAGTTCAAAAAATTTCATAAAATAAAGAAATTCCAAAATATTTCTAAGAAATTTAAATTGAAAATAATATGTAATAGTTTAATGAGGATTTTTTAGAATGAAGCTAAAGTTTAGAATATTTATAGATTTATGGAAATAACCAATCTTAAGAATTTAATATATATTCGGCAAATGATATTTATGTCATTTAAATAAAAACATAACCAGACGGATGGACAGAAAGCCAGACTAGATAATTTCAGAAATTGATTCTAATTTAATTTCAATTTTCCTTAAATTTGTATCAAATAACATATATGGTTTCACTAACAAAACAAAATCCAAAATCCTCTTTTACAAAAAGAGGTAAAAGCATCTTTTTAGTTCTAACTACTTGAAGTAGAACTCAAAATTTTTGACAAAATTTTCTATAGAAATAAAATTTTGACAAAATTTTCTATATAAATAAAATTTGACAAAATTTTCAAAATAAAATTTTGACAAAATTTTCTATAGAAATAAAACTTTTTTTATTTCAGCTTAAAACCATGCATTGATTAAACTACAAGCGTAGCTTAACCAACAGAGGAAAATACAAAATTTTCTACAGAAATAAAATTTTGAAAAAATTGTCTATAGAAATAAAATTTTAAAGAAATTTTCTATAGAAATAAAATTTTGGCAAAATTTTCTTTAGCAATAAAATTTTGACAAAGTTTTCCTTAGGAATAAATTTTTGACAAAATATTCTATGGAAATATATTTTTTACCAATTTTCTATAGAAATAAAATTTTGACAAAATTTTCTATAGAAATAAAATTTTGGCAAAATTTTCTTTAGAAATAAAATTTTGGCAAAATTTTCGTTAGCAATAAAATTAGGACAAAATTTTGGATATCAATAAAATTTTTACAAAATTTTCTATAGAAGTAAAATTTTAACAAAATTTTCTATAGAAATAAAATTTTAACAACATTTTCTATAGAAATAAAATTTTGACAAAATTTTCTATAGAGATAACATTTTGACAAAATTGTCTATGTAGATAAAATTTTGGCAAATTTTCTATATGAATAAAATTGTCTCCAGAAATTTTAGAAATTTAGATAAAATTTTGCCTAGAAATAAAATGTTTTCTTGAAATAAAATTTTCTATAGAAATAAAATTTTGACAAAAATTTCTATAGAAATAAAATTTTGGCAAAATTTTCTTTAGGAATAAAATTTGGACAAAATTTTGGATATCAATAAAATTTTTACAAAATTTTCTATGGAGATAAAGTTTTGACAAAATTGTCTATATAGATAAAATTTTGACAAAAGAGATAACATTTTGACATTTTCTATAGAGATAACATGTTGACAAAATTTTCTATATAGATAAAATGTTGGCAAATTTTCTCCAGAAATTTTAGAAATTTAAATAAAAGTTTGTCTAGAAATAAAATGTTTTCTTGAAATTTTGATAAAATTTTCTATAGAAATAAAATTTTCTCTAGACATAAAATTCTGACGAAATTTTCTATAGAAATAAAATTTTGGCAAAATTTTCTTTAGCAATAAAATTTGGACAAAATTTTGGATATCAATAAAATTTTTACAAAATTTTCTATAGAAATAAAATTTTTACAATATTTTCTATAAAAGTAAAATTTTAACAAAATTTTCTATAAAAATAAAATTTTAACAAAATTTTCTATAGAAATAAAATTTTGACAAAATTTTCTATGAAGATAACATTTTGACAAAATTATCTATGTAGATAAAATTTTTGCAAATTTTCTATATGAATAAAATTGTCTCCAGAAATTTTAGAAATTTAGATAAAATTTTGCCTAGAAATAAAATGTTTTCTTGAAATAAAATTTTCTATAGAAATAAAATTTTGACAAAAATTTCTATAGAAATAAAATTTTGGCAAAATTTTCTTTAGGAATAAAATTTGGACAAAATTTTGGATATCAATAAAATTTTTACAAAATTTTCTATGGAGATAAAGTTTTGACAAAATTGTCTATATAGATAAAATTTTGACAAAATTTTCTATAGAGATAACATTTTGACATTTTCTATAGAGATAACATGTTGACAAAATTTTCTATATAGATAAAATGTTGGCAAATTTTCTCCAGAAATTTTAGAAATTTAAATAAAAGTTTGTCTAGAAATAAAATGTTTTCTTCAAATTTTGATAAAATTTTCTATAGAAATAAAATTTTCTCTAGACATAAAATTCTGACGAAATTTTCTATAGAAATAAAATTTTGGCAAAATTTTCTTTAGCAATAAAATTTGGACAAAATTTTGGATATCAATAAAATTTTTACAAAATTTTCTATGGAGATAACGTTTTGACAAAATTGTCTATATCGATAAAATTTTGACAAAATTTTCAATAGAGATAACATTTTGACATTTTCTATAGAGATAACATGTTGACAAAATTTTCTATATAGATAAAATGTTGGCAAATTTTCTCCAGAAATTTTAGAAATTTAAATAAAAGTTTGTCTAGAAATAAAATGTTTTCTTAAAATTTTCTATAGAAATAAAATTTTCTCTAGACATAAAATTCTGACGAAATTTTCTATAGAAATAAAATTTTGGCAAAATTTTCTTTAGCAATAAAATTTGGACAAAATTTTGGATATCAATAAAATTTTTACAAAATTTTCTATAGAAATAAAATTTTTACAATATTTTCTATAAAAGTAAAATTTTAACAAAATTTTCTATAAAAATAAAATTTTAACAAAATTTTCTATAGAAATAAAATTTTGACAAAATTTTCTATGGAGATAACATTTTGACAAAATTGTCTGTATAGATAAAATTTTGGCAAATTTTCTGTATGAATAAAATTTTATCCAGAAATTTTAGAATTTTAGATAAAATTTTGTCTAGAAATAAAATGTTTTCTTGAAATAAAATTTTTATAAAATTTCCTATAGAAGTAAAATTTTGATAATATTTTCTATAGAAATAAAATTTTGATAAAATTTTCTATAGAAATAAAATTTTGATAAAATTTTCTATAGAAATAAAATTTTCTCTAGACATAAAATTCTGACAAAATTTTCTATAGAAATACAATTTTGGCAAAATTTTCTTTAGCAATAAAATTAGGACAAAATTTTGGATATCAATAAAATTTTTACAAAATTTTGGATACCAATAAAATTTTTACAAAATTTTGGATATCAATAAAATTTTTACAAAATTTTCTATAGAAATAAAATTTTTACAAAATTTTCTATAGAAGTAAAATTTTAACAAAATGTTCTATAGAAATAAAATTTTGACAAAATTTTCCATAGAAATAAAATTTTTACAAAAATGTTCTATAGAACTACACCCAAACATTGTCGCTAAAGGGAGGGACAAATCAAAAAAGTTTGATTAAAAAAAAAAAACTTCAGAACAATATACTTTTAAATTTGGTAGATTTGTGGTAAAATTTTCTTCAAATTTTGGTAGATATTTTTTGGTACGATTGGCAAACGTGAAGTTAATTAATATATTTAGCTTAGCTGAGTTACTAAGCTTCACCGACATTTCAAGTCTATTTATGCAACCATATATGCATATGCAACCATATAAATGAATAAAGTTAAGGAAAATTTTTTAGTTCTAAATACTTGAAGTAGAGCTAAAAATTAGAACATTCCGTTCTGAAGAATTTCATACAAATTAAGTAACAGTGTGAAGAAATATTATGATTAAGTCAGCTTATGGAAGAATAACCGGCCTTGATAATCATAGAAGTTGATTCTTCGGTTATCTCCCTAATGTCAAAATATTTGATTTCATTAACAAATAAATCCAAGAAAACCCTCTTACCAACTTAAGATATTATTACCAAAGCCCAGATTTTTTTGTTTGACTAATTTCTCAAAATATTAGTCATGCTTATTTCCAAAATATTTACACATGAATTCACCCTTAATCTCTTTCGTTTTTTTGTATTAGAGTTTGCCTGTAATTAAGTCCTCTGTATTAATTTCTCTAAGACATTTCATTTGCAGAATATACCTCGTTTATAAGTATAATTAACATTTTTTTGTTCTATATTAACACAAATTGAAACAAATTTCAAGCATTGTTCTATAAAATTCAACCACCTCATTCACTCTCGTTGTCGTTCTCATTCTCTACCTTATGGCCATATACAAATATTAAAGCTTAGTGCTATGGGTATTAGTATAATACCTCATACCACACCACACCAGTCCACCCATTCCAGGGCTAACGTTGAAACGTTTCATTTTAATTTTGTCGACAATATTAAATTTCATTTAATAAATTTCCTTTCACATTAAGTTCGAAAGCAAGCAGCAAGAAAATAGGTTAAATTAATAATGACATCCAGGCATCGTTCCCAACCGGACCCCAAATATGTCCTCCCCACCTCCCCATTACTCTATTTACCCGTCACCAAACAAAACTCAATACCACCAATGTATAAACACCCCATCCATTTAGCCTATAAAGAGATCCTTAGGTAGTGCTGTTGTTGTTGCTATTGCCAGCCATAGGGGCTTTAGTTCCGCAACACCTTACAACTTTACTATTACTTGGCAACATGAAAATTGTCTTTGTTTTATTTGTTGCTGTTGTTGTTGGTGGAGCTCTTGTGTTGGCTACATTTTTCTACCTCTGATATGTGTGTCTCTTACAACATGGATGAGAGAGAGAGAGGGAGAGCATTGTAACCTAACGCTTTTTTGCTTTATTAAATATCCCCAACCATAGTATGTATGATATGTTGTAGCATGTATCCACCACTCTCCCCACCCATGACTAACAACCATAGTTGCAAGAGGCTCTCTAAACATTATTGTTGAATATGTTTACTTGGATATAAGTCAGCGGGAGCAAGTATACATACATTCACACATACTCACACCTATCAACGTATACAAACACAACATTAAGCTCTTATAAAATGCTATAGGCAATTCACACACTTCTTGCTAGTAAAATCGCAATGAAAACAGCAGAGTGTTTAAGAAAAAATTCAAATAAATTTTATAAGAACAATAAATGAAATTTTATAGAGATTTTATTCATGAACTATTAAATAAATACTTACGTATAAATTAATGAAAATTTCAAATTAAATAAAAATAAGTTTGTTTAATTCCATATGTCATTGAATAAAAATGTATCCGAAATTTGGTTAAAAAAGAGTAAATGGGATAAATCTCTGTATTTCTGGTGACCTTAAAGAAATAAAAGTCTTCGAAAAAAATATGGAATTTAAAAATTCAGAAAACCTAAATGGATCAAAACTAAAAAAATGGACTATAACCCTGCCCGGCACCTGCCCCTCATTCAATTTATGTCATCACTACTTTTAGTGTGTTGATGCCAAATCTGTGAGAGCATTAGAAAACAAGGATAACGCGAATAGTTTCCTATTTCTATGTTATCAAAGCTTTGGTTATTCAACGTTACACCTAAGCCCCTGCTTCACTCAGTCATCTATCCATCTGTGGTACAACCAAACCAGCTGTCTACTATATATAACTTTCATCTAGGCCATATCAGGCATATAGCTATCAGTCCGTATGTCCGTCTATCCTTCCATACCTCTATCTATTTATTTCAACCGCTTGTGGGCTAGATGCTCTAGAGGTATCTTTTGCCACATCTTTATGGTCGGTGGATTTTGTAAAGCATCATCGGTAGGCTTTTGCTTTATGGAAAAACATACAAGCCCATGGCTTATATTTGTTTTAATACAATTTCTCAAACTTCTAAAAAGGCCATGCGGCTGGTTGGTTTTGCTAGTCGAATGACTGCTTAAAGAAAAATGAGCATCATTTCATTTTTTTGTAGTTTACAATTTTTTTCTCTCTATGATGCAGTTTTTGTAACCCACCGTCTATTTGTCTGTCTGTCCTTCTGTAGCCATCCTTTCATTTGGCCAATGTTATTGCAGAAAATCCTCTCCTATTACCATCCTTGTAAACGTGTGTGAGTGTGTGTGTGTTTTAATCACACTACAGGGGATTTTGTATAGCACGATATTGGCTGTGTCGGCGGCGTTGGCATCAGCAACGGCTATTGGAGCCGGTCGTAAGTGTCTTTGGGAGTTGAAGGCAAGGTGTTATGTGTCTAGTGTTTTCAGGCTATAGTTTTTCAATTTATATTTGCCACTTTTTGATAGATGTTTACCTGCTTCAACATTACAACGGTTTGTATGGATAAAATGAAAAAACGGCAGTTGGGTAGAAAACAATAGCAAACCACAGTGAAATACTTATAACAAATAGGTCGATGTTAGTACCTGCCACATTTATTATGGAAATAAATTATTATGGAATTAATTTTTTAATAAATAAATAAATAACTTACAAATATTAATTTTATAGAATTAACTTTTTATAAATGTACACAGAAAAAAATTTCACGAACATTTTTTCAATTAAAATCTTAATTGAATTTTAAAAAATATTCATTTAAAATTTAATTGATTCAGCAAATTTTTTAATTGAAACAACAATCAATCACACAAATTAATAGTATCAATTAATTTTTTAATTGGATCAATTAATTTTTTAATTGACCGTCAATTTATTTTTTAATTGATACTATCATTTCTGTGATTCAATTAATTTCGTGATTGAATCAGAATTTTTTTTTGTGTGTATGAACAAGAGACAACACATCCAAAGACAAAATATTTTTCTTCCGGAACGAAATTTAAGACAAACTTTGTTAAAAATTATTAACTTCAAGAGTAAAATAACCCCGATGTTATTTAGTACCTCCCACATTTAATATCACAAATTATTATGGTTTAAAAATTTTAATAAATAAATAAATAAATAACTTTTAATAAAATAATAAATTTATAGAATTAAATTTTTATAAATGTATGAACAAGAGACTAAACATCCAAAGAAAAAATATTTTTCTTCCGGAACGAAATTGAAGACAAACTTGTTTTTTTTTTTAATTATTAACTTCAAGAGTAAGAAGGAATTACGAGAAGTTTGTCAACGACTGTCTCATTTGTTTCAAGGAAAATGTTTTAGAGGCAAAAGGAAACATAGTTTGTCTAAAATTTCGTTTCTCAGCAAATAAGACTCTTCCTTCAATGTACGGATTCTGGTCAGCTTGGAAACAGGGACTAGAAACAGATTAGGCAATTTGTACACTGAGTTCCTGGAATAAAGGGAGGTTATAATGGAAAATTGTTTAAGGTCGCAATAAGCCGCTCATTAGCTTAAGCCTATGCCAACCTCTATCTTTCTTCAACCTAATTTAATTTATTTTAATATTAATATTATTTTAGTTTTTTAATATTAATTTCAATTACAATTAAAATTTTTAAATATATTTACTTTTTATTTAAATTTTGAGTATTAATTTTATTTATTTATTTTTTAATTTTATAAATTAACTTGACAATATCTTTCAAGCAATGCCAATAAATTTCAATCCAAAATCTTTCTAATTTAAATAAATTTTGTATTGTATCAATTTTTTTTATTATTATAATAAAAAATAAAAGTTTACTTTTTATATATTTTAATATTTTTATATAAATTCATATTGACTTAAATTTAATTTTACTTTATTTTGTAAGTTGTAAGTAATCCAAATTCTTTCTAGTTAAATTTAATTTAATTTAAAAATTTAATAATGCATTAAATTTATAATTATTAATCTAATAGTTATTTTTTTAAATTAAAATATTCTGCTTTCATTTTTATTTAATTTTTTTTATTTTATAATTTAATTGGACTTTATTAAAGGGTGATTTGTTAAGAGCTTGATAACTTTAAAAAAAAAAAACGCATAAAATTTGCAAAATCTCATCGGTTCTTTATTTGAAACGTTAGATTGGTCCATGACATTTACTTTTTGAAGATAATTTCATTTAAATGTTGACCGCGGCTGCGTCTTAGGTGGTCCATTCGGAAAGTCCAATTTTGGGCAACTTTTTCGAGCATTTCGGCCGGAATAGCCCGAATTTCTTCGGAAATGTTGTCTTCCAAAGCTGGAATAGTTGCTGGCTTATTTCTGTAGACTTTAGACTTGACGTAGCCCCACAAAAAATAGTCTAAAGGCGTCAAATCGCATGATCTTGGTGGCCAACTTACCGGTCCATTTCTTGAGATGAATTGTTCTCCGAAGTTTTCCCTCAAAATGGCCATAGAATCGCGAGCTGTGTGGCATGTAGCGCCATCTTGTTGAAACCACATGTCAACCAAGTTCAGTTCTTCCATTTTTGGCAACAAAAAGTTTGTTAGCATCGAACGATAGCGATCGCCATTCACCGTAACGTTGCGTCCAACAGCATCTTTGAAAAAATACGGTCCAATGATTCCACCAGCGTACAAACCACACCAAACAGTGCATTTTTCGGGATGCATGGGCAGTTCTTGAACGGCTTCTGGTTGCTCTTCACTCCAAATGCGGCAATTTTGCTTATTTACGTAGCCATTCAACCAGAAATGAGCCTCATCGCTGAACAAAATTTGTCGATAAAAAAGCGGATTTTCTGCCACTGATTTTGGTAATAAAATTCAATAATTTGCAAGCGTTGCTCGTTAGTAAGTCTATTCATGATGAAATGTCAAAGCATACTGAGCATCTTTCTCTTTGACACCATGTCTGAAATCCCACGTGATCTGTCAAATACTAATGCATGAAAATCCTAACCTCAAAAGAATCACCCTTTATGAAATTTAATTTGATGTTATCTTTCAAGCAATATCAATATATCAAAATCTTTCTAATTTAAATAAAATTTTTATTGTATTACATTTTTTATTATTATTATAAAAAATATAAATTTACATTTTATATATTTTACCATTTTTATATAAATTCACATTTACTTAAATTTAATTTTGCTTTAATTTGTAAGTAATCAAAATTCTTTCTAGTTTAATTTAATTTAAAAATTTAATAATACATTAAACTTATAATTATTAATTTAATAATTACTTCTTTAAATTAAAATTTTCTGCTTTCATTTTTTTTATAATTTAATTGAGCTTTATTTTGAAATTTAATTTGACGTTATCTTTCAAGCAATATCAATAAATTTCAATCCAAAATCTTTCTAATTTAAATAAATTTTGTATTGTATTACATTTTTTATTATTATAATAAAAAATAAAAATTTACTTTACTTTTTAATTAAATTTAATTTTACTTTATTTTTCAAGCAATCCAAATTATTTTTCGTTTAATTTAACTTAATTTAATAATTATTAATGTAATACATAAATATTTATCATTTATTTAAATTAACATTTCCAGCTTTAATTTTAATTTATTTATCTTTCAAGCAATTTCAATAAATTGAAATCCAAGTTTTTTTCTAATTTAAATAAATTTTGTCTTGTATTAAATTCAGTTTTATTATTATAATAAGAAATATAAATTTATTTTTTATTTATATTAAAATTTTTATTTTTATTTAAATTCCTATTTATCTAAATTTAATTTTACCTCATATTTCGAGGAATTTAAATCATCCAAATTCTTTCTAGTTTAATTTAATTTAATATTTTATTAAATTTGTAATTATTAATCTACTAATAAAATATTTATTATTTATTTAAATTAACATTTTCTGTTTTAATTTTTATAAAATTTTTTATTTTAAAATTTAATTCGACTTTTTTTGCAAGAAATGTAACTACATTATTAAAATGTATTTAAATTTCTTTTAATTTAATTTAGTTTAATTTTTTTTATAAAATTTTTTTTATTTTTTTTTAATTAATTTTTTTTATATTAATTTTTAATTTTTATATTAATTTCAATTGCCGTTTAAATCTATAGTATGGGTATAAATTTTCTTTTTATTTAAGTTCCTATTTATCTAAATTTAATTTTATTTTTTTTTTGTTTGTTTCAAGCGTTTTAAATCTTCCAAATTTTTTCTAATTTAATTTAATTTAATATTTTATTAAATTTATAATTATTAATCTAATAATAAAATATTTTTTTATTTATTTACATTAACATTTTCTTTTTTAATTTTTATAATTTTTTTCTTTTATAAATTAATTGGACTTTTTTGCAAGAAATTTAACTACATTATTAAAATGTAGTTAAATTTCTTGCAAAGAAAATTCTTTTTAATTTAATTTAGTTTAATTTTAATTTTAATTTCAAATTTAATTTTAATTTTATCTTAATTTTTAATTTTTATATTAATTTCAATTGCCGTTTAAATCTATAGTATGGGTATAAATTTTCTTTTTATTTAAATTCCTATTTATCTAAATTTAATTTTATTTTTTTTTTGTTTCAAGCGTTTTAAATCTTCCAAATTCGTTCTAGTTTAATTTAATTTAATATTTTATTAAACTTATAATTAGTAATCTAATAATAAAATATTTTTTTATTTATTTACATTAACGTTTTTTTGTTAATTTTTATAATTTTTTTTCTTTTATAAATTAATTAAACTAAATTTTAATCCAGTGTTAATTTTCAAATTTTATTTTAATTTTTATATTAATTTCAAATGCAGTTTAAATCTATAGTATGGGTATAAATTTTCTTTTTATTTAAATTCCTATTTATCTATATTTAATTTTACTTTATTTTTCAAACATTTTAAATCATCCAAATTCTTTCTAGTTTAATTTAATTTAATATTTTATTAAATTTATAATTATTAATCTAATAATAAAATATTTTTTTATTTATTTACATTAACATTTTCTTTTTTAATTTTTATAATTTTTTTCTTTTATAAATTAATTGGACTTTTTTGCAAGAAATTTAACTAAATTTTAATCCAAAAACTTTTAAATTTAATTCAGTGTTAATTTTAAAATTTTATTTTAATTTTTAAATTAATTTCAATTGCAGTTTAAATCTATAGTATGGGTATAAATTTTCTTTTTATTTAAATTCCTATTTATCTAAATTTAATTTAATTTTTTTTTGTTTCAAGCGTTTTAAATCTTCCAAATTCTTTCTAGTTTAATTTAATTTAGTATTTTATTTAATTTTTAATTATTAATCTAATAATAAAATATTTTTTATTTATTTAAATTAACATTTTCTGTTTTAATTTTTATAAAAAATTTTATTTTGTAATTTAATTGGACTTTTTTTGCAAGAAATTTAACTACATTTTAATCCAAATTCTTTTTAATTTAATTTAGTTTAATTTTAATTTCAAATTTTATTTTAATTTTTATATTAATTTCATTTGCGGTTTAAATCTACGAGTATAGTATGGGTATAAATTTTCTTTTTATTTAAATTCCTATTTATCTAATTTTAATTTTACTTTATTTTTCAAACATTTTAAATCTTCCAAATTTTTTCTAGTTTAATTTAATTTTATAGTTTATTAAATTTATTATTATTAATCTACTAATAAATTATTTATTATTTATTTAAACTAACATTTTCTGTTTTAATTTTTATAAAATTTTTTTATTTTATAATTTAATTGGACTTGTTTTTGCAAGAAATTTAACTAAATTTTAATCCAAAAACTTTGTAATTTAATTTAGTGTTAATATTTAAATTTTATTTTAATTTTTATATTAATTTAAATTGCAGTTTAAATCTTTAATGTGGGTATAAATTTTCTTTTTATTTAAATTAAAGTTTTTAATTTTATAAAAATGTAATTATTCAGTTTTAGTTTTTTTATTTTTATACAATTTATACAATTTTTTTTTAACAATTTATACAAAATTTTATGAACGAAATCCTAATTTTCTCTTTATTCCCAAAAAAAGTGTGCTAAAATTTTAATCATTATTGTTATACAGCTTCTATGTTTCCAATTTGGAAAAACAGCACGTTCATTTGCTCCGTTCTCAGATGTTGTTTTTCGGCTTCCAAAGAAAATTTTTCATTCATAAATTTTGCTTTAGCGGTTTTATCTTTTCTGTATTGCATTCGTCGATTGGTGCACCAGCGCAAGTTTAGATGGTTATACACAAAAAGAAAAATATTAGCTAAGCGAACATAGAGTTGGGGGTATGATTTTTTTTAATCAAAGAAAAAAATTTTACTCAATGATATCAACGTATTACTTTTGTACCACCCTTTTGTGCCACTTAATGTCAATGTTGTGCAACGGTTAGTATGCTCGCCTTGCATACAAAGGGTCCTAGGTTCAATCCCAGTTTCGAATGAAAACCAAAAGGTTTTTCAGTGGTGGATTGTGTTTAAAGCTTCTCTAAGTGGTTTCACTGGCCATTCAGACTCGGCTATTAATAACAGGCCCGTTTTCATTGCTCTAAATACAAAAACGGGCAGCTGTCATTTGTAGGACAATGGACTGAATAGTCTTAGTGAGGCTAAAATAGTGGGCTGCCACTATGCCTACCTAACCCATACTGTTTACGTCCCAGCAAAAAATGGAGCACTATTTCAGCAGGATTGAAGAGAGAGAGGCAGTACCAACAGCTTTCAAAACAACCAAATCAGCGCTGATTTTTGTGGGCGATGTCCCGATTTAGAGCAGCTTCTACGTTGCGCTGATATAATTGCTCAGAAGTGTTGTCTAATCTTGAGTATCCCGGAAGATGCACTCCCAATGATGTTCTTTATTTGAACTTCCCAGGAAGTTCTTCTAATTCAATTTTTGTATAACTTGATTTGTTCATACTTTTAATGGGTAATTTCAACTTTTTTCTTTCAAATAGATTAAAAACAGAGTAAGAACTCATAAAATGGTACAAATAAATTAAATTTTGTCAAAAAAATGCTAAATCCAATCTGAAAAAATTGCGATTTTTTGAAAATATTTGCGGTCAAACGTTTCCGACAAGCGTTAAAAATCCATTAAAAATTATAAAAGATTATACAAATTATTTATTTGCCAAAATATCACAGAATTTTTTAATTTACATCCAAAACATTGAATTCGGATCACACCTAAAGAAGTGATGCAAATTCAGTGCAACGGCTGTTGAAATGGAGGACTTCCATCCTATGACAAGCCCATGTTAAATTCATCGCTTCTGCGCCAATTTTGCACCACTTCCGGATCCAGACAGAACATTTTCATTAATTTTTTGGCGACGCTTTTTTGCTGGGTATAGCATTGTTGGTGTGAAGGAAAACAGCACTACCTTTCATGCATCTATACTGCATGAATTAGTTGCAATAACGTTAACGAATGATCATAGACTAGTTTGATACTCGTTTACGTTATTGCCACCGATTCATGCAGTATGGATGCACTGCCTACTTTATTGTATACCAAAAAGCGCAACTAAACTCTTACTGCTGAAGTATTTTTACTGGGGTTTTTATGCCATCTATTCACCTTTTTGTGGCACTTTTTTAATATTTCCTTTTAAATAGAAAAATTTTCTGCAAGATTTTTTTTTTTTTATCGGTGCCTTGACATATAAACGAGTTTATACTTTCATTGCTATATTATGAATGCGTTTTCCTTCTCACGCTAATATATTTTCAGTTTTATGTTTCTGAGTGTAAAGCCTAAGCATATCCATATTTTAGTGAACGGTACATTTTTCTTGACAGGAAAAAATATTTCTTAACATGGCCCAAAAATAAATTTGTAAAAAACGGGGAAAAATTGGTTAAACGCAATTAAGCAGTTAATTGCCTAGAAAGAGGTGTTTTCTTAAGTCTTAGGCAAAGGCTTAATATTAATGAAAGAGTCTAGAGCCTTAGGCAAGATAAAGGAGGAAACTTATTTAAATCTCTATAAATTTGAAAAAAAAAAATCTTCCTCTCAGACATCCTTGTCGTGTGACTACATAAATATCATCTTGTCTACATCTTATCTACATTTTTTCATTTTTTTAACATTTTGAAGTGTAATTCACCTACAGTACAAAGAAAATCTACATAAACTTAATTGATCAATTACGCGGTAAATTTTTCTCTCTCGCTATCTATCAGCTTGTCAAAGCTTTGTCTCATTTGTCTGCTAGAAATGGTGAAAGAAATCTTTATTCAACGCCTGAAAGCAAACCACAACAGAAAAAAACCAGCCTTAGCTGGCGGCTGTTTTATTCAATGGAACGAAGAAAAGCCAAGCCAAAGCCAAACATTCACATGACAATCATGGTTAAATTAAGTTGAAG
This sequence comes from Haematobia irritans, assembly GCF_050003625.1. Taxonomy (NCBI): domain Eukaryota; kingdom Metazoa; phylum Arthropoda; class Insecta; order Diptera; family Muscidae; genus Haematobia; species Haematobia irritans. The sequence continues at coordinate 19,399,149 of NC_134398.1, forward strand.
TATTTTATAGATGACAACTGAATTAATAAATGACAATTGCATAAAGTGGAACACAAAAGACTGATGATTGTTCGACAATGACGAAATACGCAATGAATTGGTTTTGGAGAATGAATACAGCTTTTTTTCAGAATAGCAATTTCGATCGTTTTATGTGACAGTTAAAGAATTGAGAACTAAAATGTCGAGATGACAATTGAAGAATGAAATTGCAAGAAAAACAAACTCCCCCTTTGGCTGAATTTGCTAAATTGCAAGAGATAAATTATTTTGAAAACAAAAAGAGAAAAAAAAAAATAATGCTGCACGATATCTCAAGTGAAAATGGGTTAGCTGAATTATATAAAGGCAACGCCATATTGCTAAATTATGTTATTTGTTAATGGAGGAACAACAAAAAACTTGCCTTTTCTAAGGACTAATTTTTCTTGGAAATATAGACTAAGCATTAAAAATTTCATTTAATTTTCATCATTGTGGAAGAATGAATTTTAGAAATGTAAGGAATAATAATTTATGATAACACTATTTAAGCCATTAACATCTATCGAGGCATTTTTACAATTAGAAATTTTCAATTTCCATAATTTTCCCATTTGCCATTTTTCGAACTTAGGATAAACGTAGCAATTTTCAATGCAAATAGAAAAATTGTTTTGATTTAAACTTCTTGCTAAAATTTTTAATTAACTTATAAAAAAAGGAATTAGGATAAAGATTAATATATTAACATAATTTCTAGTTGATTCACTGGTCACAGGCTGGATGTAAGTACCAAGCCGTCAGCCATCTTGAGAAATTTTCCGTAGATAATTCCAATTTGTCGTTGATTTAAATTGGTAATTTTTAATTTTTGATTTTTAATTTTTCAATTTTTATTTGTTAGTTTGTAACGTTTAAGTTAAAATTTTTAATTTGAAATTTTTGTTTTTAATTTAATGTTTAATTTTAATTGTTATTTTTAATCATTTTTTATGAGTTTGCTTAATTTTATTTTTAATTGTTATTTTAATTTTAAGTTGAGAGAATTTTGGTAGCTAATTATGATTTGCCGTTGATTTAAATTGTAGCTTTTTATTTTTGAATTTTGATTTTTTAAAATTTTTACCGTTTAATATACAATTTAAAAATTTACTTTTCAATTTTGTTTTTATTTTAAAGGTTTAATTTTAATTGTATTTTTAATTTTAAATTTTTCGTTTTTATTTTTAATGCTTATATTTATTATACCCTACACCATAGAATGGGGTAGGGAGGGATATTAACTTTGTCATTCCGTTTGTAACACATCGAAATATTGCTCTAAGACCCCATAAATTATATATGTATATTCTGGGTCTTGGTGAAATTCTGAGTCGATCTAAGCATGTCCGTCCATCCGTCTGTTGAAATCATCCGATCCGGCTGAAATTTAATACATGGTATTAGTATATGGTCTCTAACAACCATAGACAAATTGGTCCACATTGGTCCATAAATATATGTAGCTCCCATATAAACCGATCCCCAGATTTAACCTCCGGAGCCTCGTGAATGAGCAAAATTCATCCGATCCGGTTGAAATTTGGTACGTGGCTTTAGTATATGGTCCCTAACAACCATGCAGGAGTTGGCCCATATCGCTCCTTAATTATATGCAGCCCCCATATAAACCGATCCCTAGATATGAACTCCGGAATCCCTTGGAAGAGCAAAATTCACCCGATTCGGTTGAAATTTGGTACGTGGTGTTAGTATATGGTCTCTAACAACCATCCAAAAATTGGTCCATGCCGGTCTTAATTTTATATATAACCCCCATTTAAACCGATCCCCAGATTTGAGCAAAATTCATCCGATGAAGTTGAAATTTGGTACATGGTGAAATTTGGTACATACATTGCGCTAGTATATTGCCGCTATCAACCATGCCAAAATCGGTCCATATCGTCTATCTGGTCTATAGTTATATATAACCGATCCCCAAAAATAATCTACCAAATTTTTATTTGTATAGAAAATTTTGTCAAAATTTTATTTCAATAGAAAATTTTGTCAACATTTTATTTCTATAGAAAATTTTGTCAAAATTTTATTTCTTTAGAAAATTTTGTCAAAATTTTATTTCTATAGAAAAATTTGTCAAAATTTTATTTCTATAGAACATTTTGTCAAAATTTTATTTCTATAAAAAATTTTGTCAAAATTTTATTTATATAGAAAATTTTGTCAAAATGTTATTTATATAGAAAATTTTGTCAAAATTGTATTTCCATTAGTGTGATTTTATTTCTATAGAAAATTTTGTCAAAATTTTATTTCTATAGAAAATCTTGTCAAAATTTTATTCTATTAGTGTGATTTTATTTCTATAGAAAATTTTGTCAAAATTTTATTTCTATAGAAAATTTTGTCAAAATTTTATTTCTATAGAAAATTTGGTCAAATTTTATATCTATAGAAAATTTTGTCAAAATTGTATTTCATTAGAAATTGGTGTCAAAATTTTATTGCTATAGAAAATTTTGTCAAAATTTTATTTCTATAAAAATTTTATTTCTATAGAAAATTTGGTCAAAATTTTATTACTATAGAAAATTTTGTCAAAATTTTATTACTATAGAAAATTTTGTCAATATTTTACTACTATAGAAAATTTTGTCAAAATTTTATTACTATAGAAAATTTTGTCAAAATTTTATTTCTATAGAAAATGTTGTCAAAATTTTATTTCTATAGAAAATTTTGTCAACATTTTATTTCTATAGAACATTTTGTCAAAATTTTATTTCTGTCGAAAATTTTGTCAAAATTTTATTTCTGTCGAAAATTTTGTCAAATTTTATATCTATAGAAAATTTTGTCAAAATTGTATTTCTATAGAAAATTTTGTCAAAATTTGATTGCTTTAGAAAATTTTTTCAAAATTTTATTTCTATAAAAAATTTGGTAAAAATTTTATTTCTATAGAAAATTTTGTCAAAATTTTATTCTATTAGTGTGATTTTATTTCTATAGAAAATTTTGTCAAAATTTTATTTCTATAGAAAATTTTGTCAACGTTTTATTACTAAAGATAATTTTGCCAAAATTTTATTTCTATAGAAAATTTTGTCAAAATTTTAATACTATAGAAAATGTTATCAAAATTTTATTACTATAGAAAATTTTGTCAAAATTTTATTTCTGTCGAAAATTTTGTCAAATTTTATATCTATAGAAAATGTGTCAAAATTGTATTTCTATAGAAAATTTTGTCAAAATTTTATTGCTTTAGAAAATTTTTTCAAAATTTTATTTCTACAAAAAAATTTTGTCAAGATTTTAGTTTTATAAAAAATTTTGTCACAATTTTATTACTATACAAAATTTTGTCAAGATTTTATTTCTATAGAAAATATTGTTAAAATTTTATTTATATAGAAAATTTTGTCAAAATTTTAGTTCTATAGAAAATTTTGTCAAAATTTTATTTCTATAGATAATTTTGTCAAATTTTATATCTATAGAAAATTTTGTCAAAATTGTATTTTTATAGAAAATTTTGTCAAAATTGTATTTCTATAAAAAATTTTGTCAACATTTTATTGCTATAGAAAATTTAATTTTTAATGTTTAATTTTAAGATTTTTAATCTTATTTTTAATGGTTAATGCTTAAATTTCATTTTGATTTTAATAATACATTAAATTATAATTTTAGTTTTAAATTTAATTTAAATATTAACTTTCGTTATAGATTTATTTAATTTTAATTTTGTTTTTAATAATAAATTTAATTTCACTTAATTACATTGTATTTTAATTTTAATGTTTATTTTAATGTAAATATTAATTTCAATTTCTCTTTTATTTTTAATTTTAATTTTATTTTAAATGGTTAATGTTTGAACTTCATTCTATTTAATTTAGTAATTAATATTTAAATGTTAATTTTACCATTAGTATTACTTAATATTAAATTTGATTATTATAATAAATATGACTATAATCGTAAGTTTAATATAATTTAGCTGAATTTTATTTTATTTTAATTTTAGTGTCTATTTTTCTTTTAATTTTAGTTTTGATTGCTAGTTTATTTTTGTTTTTAGTTATAATTATAATTATAATTTTGTGTTTTGAATTTAATTTAATTTGATTTTTAATTTTTAACTTTATTTTTGATTTTTTGTATTTTTTTTAGTTTAATTTTATTAATTTAATTTTATTTTTTAATGGTTAATGCTTAAATTTCATTTTGATTTTAATAATAATTTAAAATTTAATGTAAATATTAACTTTCATTTTAGATTTATTTAATTTTAATTTTGGTTTTAATTATACATTTAATTTCACTTAATTAAATTTTGTTTTAATTTTAATGTTTATTTTAATGTAAATATTAATTTCAATTTCTCTTTTATTTTTAATTTTAATTTTATTTTAAATGGTTAACTTCATTCTATTTTTATAATAATTTAACTAGTAATAAATATTTAAATGTTAATTTTACCATTAGTATTACTTAATATTAATTTTGATTATTATAATAAATTTGATTATAATCGTAAGTTTAATTTAATTAAACTGAATTTTATTTTATTTTAATTTTAGTGCCAATTTTTCTTTTAGTTTTAGTTTTGATTGCGAGTTTATTTTTATTTTTAATTATAATTTTAATTGCGTGTTTTGAATTTAATTTAATTTTTAATTTTTAACTTTTTTTAATTTTTAACTTTATTTTTGATTTGTTGTATTTCTTTTTTTTTAATTTTTAGTTTTTGAAGTTTAGATTTAAATTTGAATTTTTAATTTATTTTTAATTTTTATTGCGTGATGCTTAGTTTTGATTTTGATAAAAATTTTTGTTAAAATTATAAGAAAACATATGTTAACAATTTTTATTTATAATCTGATTTTATTCATAATTTGATCATTTTAATTGGGAATTTAATTTTGGTTTTAACTTTCAATTTTTTATTTCCATATTTTTAATATAATTATAATTTAAATTATAATTTTTATTTAAATTAAAATTTTAACTTTACTTTGAATATTAACTTTAGATTAAGTTTTAAATATATATTTTTTATATAATTTTTTTTTATATATATTATATATAATTATTAATAAATAATTATATTATTTTAATAATAAATTTAATTTTAATTAATATAATTTTATTTTATATATAATTATTTTTTTAATTTTAATGCTAATTTCAATTTCTCTTTAAATTTAAGTTTTAATTTTGAGTTTATTTTAAATTTTATTTATAATTTTAAGTTTGTGTTTTGAATTTAATTTAATTTTTAATTTTTATTTTTATTTTAACCCTAGATACCTTATTTTAACCCTAGATACCTAAAAAAAAATACAAACAAATTTCATAAATGTTGTCACCATGAATCTATGATACTCCCACAGAGGTATGCTTATCTTCTTCGTAACTTCCAGTGGAGTAAGCTTTCTAGGGTTAATTTTAATTTTTAATGTTGTTTGGAAATTTTTGACTTTTGACAAATTTCTTTCGTTTTTTTAATTTCCCTACATCATACACGAATTGATTTGTTGTGCTAGTATTTTCTATGTTAAATTATTATTTCTATAATATTTATGAACAAATGTAATTAATTGTATATGACTGTATTATGTTGGCGACAATGGATTTCTTTTGAATAAATTGTTTAGGCAACACCTATATATGTGGCAAAGGCGGTAAAAGCAAAAGAAAGGAACCTACTGCCACCTCTACCAACTTATTAAGAAAATAGTCATTAACCAAATCTCAACAAAAAAAAAAATATCAATGATTTCAAATAAAAGCCTTTACAAAAACCCAAGACTAGACACTCTTGAGTCTGGAGACAAAAATCTCTTCAATTTTATTTATTTATTATTATGACGCCTCTTCAATAGCTATGATTTTATTATAATTGATTTTTTCCACTAACTAACACACTCTGGTCCCTTTTTTCTTTGAAATTTTCTAGATATGAAGCCGATCATTCAATGTTACCAGAAAACATATGTTAACAATTTTTATTCATAATTTGATAGCGCTTCTTCTATAATGTTTTCTTTTATCCCAAATAATCTTGTGAGGTTATTGTCATTTAATTATAAGCAATTACATTTGGTGTCTGTTCTAAATTCACTCAATAAAAACTCAATGAAGTGTGACACCTGTTTCACTTTTGGAAGACCCTTAGCTGTAAACACCAAATACACACTGAGAAGGGCATGGTAGGGGGGCGCTTAGCATAACAATAGGAAATTGAAAAAGAATTTTCAAATAACATAACCGCCAATACTAAGTGAAAACACCTACATTTGAACACAGGGCAACAGACATAAGGACGGTCTAGTATATAGTACCTACAAAACCCATTGGAAGAAAAGACAGACACTTGTGGACACCCATATCGCTAGAATTTGTTCGAAATAGGTAGGGTTTTGTGTGTTGTAAGGGAAACGTGTCTTCCCTTTTGGTAGAGCACGGGCTGTTTTCTATTTTGGCTTCTTAAGACCTTGATAGCTGTCGCCACTAATAATCCACCACCTAGCCACCAGTAAGAAAGGTTGTACTTTAGGTTCATTTGTATACAAAAGTCACAATGACTTCTTCAGAAATATGAATACCACCCCCCCCCCCACCCCCCCCCCTCCCCTTCACCCTCACACACAAGAAAAGGCAAACGTGTTGGGTCCATAAAAATTTAATCAACCGGAACTAATTGTGCTAGAATATTGGACAGCACAAAAATAGAGGAGGCTACCACTCAATAGCTAAAGTCTTCGTTTTATTTTTTTTCCAAATGGTTTATGCCAAGAAAACCTTTTTCATTTAAATTGGGGGTCTGTCTTCCTCACTCACTCGCTCTCTCTCTCTCTCTATCTTTCTCTCCCATGACCAAATCTAGAAATATTGAAACCCATAATATTTCTCATAACCCAAATGGAATTTTTTTGTTACTTTATTGCCTATTCAAATAGGTTCTTTAGTGATGTTGTTATTGTTGCTGCTGGTGCTGCTGATTCAGATGATGACGACCATGGTTATGATATCCTTGGCATTTTTCCACTTTAATTGAATCCCCAAGGTATTGTATGCGTATTCCAAGTGAATGAATGCAATTTATGGTTCTTCTGCTTAACATTTACTCAAATTTCTCCTTGAACTTTAAACCTTGTAGAGCAAAATCAAAAAATAAAAATAAGCAAGAAGAGAAATGTATGCCAGCAAAAAGAGAAAAAAGAAATACTAGAAATCTTGCCATACATTTTAGATAAGCTTGGTAAGGAATTTAGAATCCTTCGAATACTATTCACTAATAATCTAAGGTGAACTGTGATCTACATAGAAAAAACAAGTAAGGAAAATCTAAAGTCGGGCGGGGCCGACTATATTATACCCTGCACCACTTTGTAGATCTAAATTTTCGATACCATATCACATCCGTCAAATGTGTTGGGGGCTATATATAAAGGTTTGTCCCAAATACATACATTTAAATATCACTCGATCTGGACAGAATTTGATAGACTTCTACAAAATCTATAGACTCAAAATTTAAGTCGGCTAATGCACTAGGGTGGAACACTATGTTATATATGGGAAATATATGGGAAAATATTTAAATATGAAGCAATTTTAAGGAAACTTCGCAAAAGTTTATTTATGATTTATCGCTCGATATATATGTATTAAAAGTTTAGGAAAATTACAGAAATTTTTACAACTTTTCGACTAAGCAGTGGCGATTTTACAAGGAAAATTTTGGTATTTTGACCATTTTTGTCGAAATCAGAAAAACATATATATGGTAGCTATATCTAAATCTGAACCGATTTCAACCAAATTTGGCACGCATAGCTACAATGCTAATTCTACTCCCTGTGCAAAATTTCAACTAAATCGGAGTTAAAAATTGGGCTCTGTGGTCATACGAGTGTAAATCGGATGAAAGCTATATATGGGAGATGTATCTAAATCTAAACCGATTTCAACCAAATTTGGCACGCATAGCTACAATGCTAATTCTACTCCCTGTGCAAAATTTCAACTAAATCGGAGCAAAAAATTGGCCTCTGTTGTCATATGAGTTTAAATCGGGCGAAATCTATATATGGGAGCTATATCTAAATCTGAACCGATTTCAACCAAATTTGGCACGCATAGCTACAATGCTAATTCTACTCCCTGTGCAAAATTTCAACGAAATCGGAGTTAAAAATTGGGCTCTGTGGTCATACGAGTGTAAATCGGGCGAAAGCTATATATGGGAGATATATCTAAATCTGAACCGATTTCAACCAAATTTGGAACGAATAGCTACAATGCTAATTCCACTCCCTGTGCAAAATTTCAACTAAATCGGAGCAAAAATTGGCTTCTGTTGTCAAATGAGTGATAAATCGGGCGAATGCTATATATGGGAGCTATATCTAAATCTGAACCGATTTCAATAAAATTTGGCACACTTGACTACATTACTAATTGTACTCCTAGTGCAAAATTTTAAGCAAATTGGGGTAAAACTCTGGCTTCTGGAACCGTATTAGTCCATATCGGGCGAAAGATATATGTTAGGTTAGGTTAGGTTATGTGGCAGCCCGATGTATCAAGCTCACTTAGACTATTCAGTCCATTGTGATACCATAGTGGTGAACGAAAGATATATATGGGAGCTATATCTAAATCTGAACCGATTTCTTCCAAAATCTATAGGGTTCTATTCTAAGCTAAAACACATACTTGTGCCAAATTTGAAGTCGATTGGACTTAAACTGCGACCTAGACTTTGATTACAAAAATGTGTTCACGGACAGACGGACATGGCTACATGGACTCAGGAGCCCACCCTGAGAATTTTTGCCAAAGACACCATATGTCTATCTCGTCTCCTTCTGGGTGTTGCAAACATATGCACTAACTTATAATACCCTGTTCCGCAGTGTGGCGCAGGGTATAAAAATAGCACCTCAATTTTTTTTTTTTTTTGAAAATAAAATTTTAAAACTCACTTTTGATTTTATAACAAAAAAAAACCTTAACATTTCTTAAAGCCCAGCAAATGAATACGATTTCAAAAGGAAACCCCTTACATATAAATATCATATTAATTTAATCTTTAAATGGTTAAACCGGAAATTGAAAGCATTTAGCCATTTTCAGAACCCTAGAAAATGAAATGCAAGCATGCATAACACTTGAGACTAATGAGTATTCTTTACAAAAATGAAAGGAAAAATAGAAAATGGAAATTTTTTTTGTAGTAATTGTATCTACAGTAAACTTCCCGCATATTAAAAAGTAGTAAATTCTCATAGTTCCATATGGATTGCTAACAGTAGCACAATGAAAAAAATGTGAATTTACCTTATTTTTTGTGTCTGCCAGCTCTAACCATAAGAGTTCACAGTTATTTGGACTTTGTTATAAGAGTTAAGAGCTACCCCCCGCATTTTGTATTTCAATGGTGAACTAAATTTTCAACGCTTGAACGGAAATTGTCGCAATTTATCGTTTCAAAATCGTCTTCGTCTGTTTCTTCTTCTTTTGAGTGGTTAAGGCTCATTAGCTTTGGTATTTTATTTTGGGTGAAGTTATCTGTATATTTTGCAATTTACTATCCATATATTCTTTTTTTCAAAAACGGTTGAAAAAAACCAATATTAGGAATGCCATATGGAGGAAAAAATTGGAATTGAGGGGATTTTATAAATTATAAAGAAATATATTCAGAAATATATACGCTAGTGTGATATTTAAATTATACTTAGAAAAATATATAGCCAAGTGTTTTTCAACTAAACATTTATTTAAATTTTCAAAAACTACTTTTATTTTTTTAACAATAAAAAAATTAATTTAATTCAGATAAAAATATATTCGATTTAATTAAAATTTATTTGGTTCAATTATTTAACATTTTTACAAATTATTTAATAATAAATTCTGAATCTCACAAATCTATACCAAAGTGTGTGATAATTAAATCATACACAAAGAAACATATCGCCAAGTTTTTTCAACTAAAAATTTTATTGAATTTTCAAAAAATATTCATTTTTTTCAACTATAAAAACTTAATTTAATTCATGTAATTTTTTTTTTTAATTAAAACTTAATTTATTCAATTATTTGACATTTAAAATTTTTTTTTTATAAATATATGTGGAAACTCAAAAATCTATACGATAGAGTGATAATTAAATTATATCCAGAAAAATATATAGCCAAGTTTTTTCAACTAAACATTTATTAAAATTTTCAAAAAATATTGCTCATTTTTTTAATTATAAAAAAATGATTTAATTCATTTACAAATTCTTAGAGTTAGTTATAAATTAATTGATTGAATTATTTAACACTTTTACAAATTAATTTATAATAAATTCTGAAACTCAGAAATCTATACGAAAGTAATGGATAATAAAATTTTACACAAAAAAAAATATTTCAAATATGTTGTTCAACTAAACCTTAAACTGAACATTTTCAAACACATTTTTTTGTATCAATTAAAAATTATTTTATTATTTTCAGCAATATATTCAGAAACTCAGATTATATAGAGAAAAAATATTGAAATTTTTTATTTAAAACATAAATTTGAATTTTAGAAAATATTCAAAAAAATCTTTTTTTTTTTTTTGTCTCAATTAAAAATTAATTGAATAAATTAATTCACATTTTTACAAATTATTTAGAACGAAAGTATGTGATAAATAAAGAACACAGAATTTTTATATATATTTTTTTAATTATGTTAATTAACTTCGTAGACAATTTTAATATTGTGCAAGTTTAGTGGCAAATTTACCTTTTTTTGTTGAGCGAATATTAGTTTTTTTACATTTAAAGGGGGAATACATTTGATTTTCTAAAGGATGAGCAAGACATAAATTTGTCATTTGGAGTGATGATCACGGTATCCACTCGAGCCAAAAATAATCTTGCAAAATTTGAAGAAAATTTTACGAAAAAACTACCAAACAAAAGTATTCTATTTTGTCACAATTTTATTTTATTTTAAAGAAAATTGTATCAAAATTTAATTTCTATAAAAATTCAAAATTGTCAAAACTTTATTTCTATAGAAATTTTGTTTATATTTTATTGCTATTGAAAATTTTGTACATTTTTTTATTTACATAGACAATTTTATCAAAATTATATTTCTATAGGAAATTTTATCAAAATTATATTTCTATAGAAATTTTTTTTAATATTTTATTGCTATAGAAAATTTTGTTAAAATTTTATTTCTATAGAAAATTTTATCAAAATTTTATAGGTACAGGATATTTTACCAAAATTTTATTAACCCTCTAATGCCCAAGACAACAAAACTGGGCAAAATAAAAAGAAAACTTATTTGAAACTATTCAAGAGGCTTTGCAGCATATGCTGAATTTTACCGTATAAATTTTTCCTGCTTAGTTCTCTTGCTTTTGTGTTGTTAACATTGAAAAAATAATCAGCTGGGAAAAAATTGGAGCATTAGAGGTTTTTATCAAAACTTTACTTCTATGAAAAATGTTGTCAAAATTTTATTTCTATATAAAATTTTGTACATTTTTTTTCTATCGAAATTTTTCTCTAAATGTTATTCCTATAGAAAATTTTATCAATTTTTATTTCTATAAGAAATTTTATCACAATTTTATTTCTATAGAACATATTGTCAAGACTTTATTTCTATAGATAATTTTGTCAATATTTTATTTCTATACAAAAATTTATCAAAGTTTTATTCCTAAAGATTTTTTTTTTCAAAATTTTATTTCTGTAGAAACTTTGGTCAAAATTTTATTTTTGTAGAAATTTTAATTCTACAGAAAATGTTGTCGAAATTTTTTTTCTATAAGAAGTTTTATTTCTATCGAAAATTTTGTTAAAATTTTATTTCTATCGAAAATTTTGTCAAAATTTTATTGCTATAGAAATTTTTGTCATTTTTTTTTCTGGAGACCATTTTATAAAAATTTTATTTCTATCGAAAATTTTACCATCATTTTATTTCATCATTCTTGTTTTTGATCTCAGCTTAAAACCATGCATTGACTAAACTACAAGTGTAGCTTAACCAAAAGAGGAAAAGTATGCTTGTCAAATTTATTTGGGCAAAGCCCTATAGACTGCAAAATGGTTGGATGTACAGCTGTTTTGGAATTAAGGAATTTAAACTAAGATCAAAAACAACAATAATGATTGAAGAGAAACCAACAATAACAAACAAAATCATTTTATTTCTATAGAAAATTTTGTCAAAACTGTATTTCTATCAAAAAATTTTTTTTAAATTTTATACCTACAAGAACTTTTATCATCATTTTTACTATAGACATTTCCAAATTTGTTAAAATTCAAAATTTTATTAAAATTTTGTTTCTATAGAAAAATTTTTTAATATTTTATTTCTATAGAAAATTGTGTTAAAATTTTATTTCTATAGACAATTTTGTTAAAATTGTATATCTATACAAAATTTTGTTAAAATTTTATTTCTATAGAAAATATTCGCAAGATTTTATTTATAGAAAAAATTTATTTTTTATATAAATAAAATTTTGTCAAAATTTTATTTCTATAGAAAATTGTATCAAAATTTTAGTTCCATAAGACATTTTATTAAAATGTTATTTTTATTAAAAAATTTGTGAAAACTTTATTTCTATAGAAAATTTTATTAATTTTTTCTTCGATCGGATATTATATCGAAAGTTTATTTCTATAGAAAATTTTGTCCAAAGTTTATTTCTATAAAAAAAAATTATGAAATTTTATTATTTCTATAGAAAATTCAAAATTTTGTCAACATTTTATTTCTATAGAAAATTTTGTCAAAATTTTATTTCTATAGAAAATGTTCTCAAAATTTTATTTCGTTTTGTTTGTTATTGTTGGCTTCTCTTCAATCGTTATTGTTGTTTTTGATCTCAGCTTAAAGCCATGCATTGACTAAACTACAAGTGTAGCTTAACCAAAAGAGGAAAAGTATGCTTGTCAAATTTATTTGGGAAAAGCCCTATAGACTGCAAGATGGTTGGATGTACAGCTGTTTCGGAATTACCACATTCCTCATCAGCATCCTCTACTTGCAGCAAAACTATCAACCAATTATCAGAATTGGCAGAATCAGCATCCTCTACTGCAAGTAGAGGATGCTGATGAGGAATGTGGTAATTCCGAAACAGCTGTACATCCAACCATCTTGCAGTCTATGGGGCTTTGCCCAAATAAATTTGACAAGCATACTTTTCCTCTTTTGGTTAAGCTACACTTGTAGTTTAGTCAATGCATGGCTTTAAGCTGAGATCAAAAACAACACTAAAGATTTTATTTCTATAGAAATTTTTATCAAATTTTTATCAAATTTTTATCAAAATTTTATTTCTATGAAAAATTTTATCAAACTATGCCACGTATAGAAACAAATTGAGGATATTTTCGGCCGACAAACGAGTGCGTGCAAACGAGAGTTTTTGTGAGTTCATTTAACCTTCGCCCTGTTTGCATCTGCACTACGTTCACCTGAAAAAGGCTTTTTTAGCAACAAGAAAGAAAACTACCTTTGTCTATAATTGTGTTTCCCAGAAGAGAAATTTATTGTTTGCTTTTAGGAATCTCTATTTTTTTACCAATGTGAACTAAGTTCCCCATAACTTTTGAATTGTATTCCCTATCCCTCTAGACATGTGGAGAATTTCATCATCATTAAGGGTCACTCATTCCAGCTCTTTAAAAATTTTCATAAAGTCCCATACAAACCGAAAAAAAAACACCATCCTCAGAAATGTTTACAAATCAATCATATGCGGGAAGTTTATTCATTTTGGCTTTCATAATGTCTGATCTTTTGTTTGATGTTCATGCTTCATTCAACATTTTTTAATTAAAAAATTGTTTTTGTTTCCTTCCCCATTAAAGTTTAACATTAACAATCTCATATGCCTTTGACCACAATAGGGAATACCAAAAGAATTCTCCTGTGTTTTGCTTCAATGCATACTTTTAAGGTTGAGGACAATTTTTTCCCATTAGAGTGGGAAGAAAAGCCGCTCCATATAAAAAGCCAAATAGGGCCTTTGTTTATTTTGTTATGGTTAAATAAACATTTAAGTGCTAATTTCCTTATTAATTTGTCATAACCACGAGACGAACAGAAAAAAAACAGAACAACAATGAGAAAGAGAAGAAGTTCTATTTCATTAACCATCGTCATCATCATCATGGCGATCATCAATAACCACACCCTGGGAATAATTTAATCTTAAGCAAAATACGCAATATATTGCAAAAGGGAAATAAAATCGGTAAAAGGCCACTTATATTTTTAAGGAAAGTCCGAAAAATGGGGTTTTTTCCAATTTTTTATTTTAAAAAATTTTAAGTTTTTCACTGAAGGAGTAGCGGAAAATGGCTAAGGTTAACCCATTATAGGGTGCAAAAATTACAAATGCCGACATCTACCTTTGAATAGAATTTTGTACGGCTACGGCCGACTTCTAGGCTTTTATGTTTAGCTACACACCCTTCTTTCTAAATTTCTCTCCTAATCTATCTCTGCTTCGAACTTTATAAAATTCCAGCCCTGGCCACAAAAATGACCTCACACTTGCACATGCTAACAATACACTTAACTTTTTTTTTATTTGTATTCTTTTTCGCAATTCACATATTCTCATTACTTTAAAAATACCTCTAATATACCACCAAAGTGTAAAATATTTTGCCAGCAAACCAATAGAAAGCCATAGAAAAGTTTTGCTTTAAACCCAAGAAAAATGGACAGAAAAAACAACAAGAAATAAATTCCTTACAGCTCACATAGAATGTTGTGGAATAAAAATCTTAAACATAAAAAAAACAAGAACAATATAAAAGGACGAGTACTTCAGTAGTCGAAAGAACATAATGTAAAGGCGACTGGACATTAAAGTATAAGGCAAAAAATAGCCAACAATTTTATTTCTTCTATGCAAGTGTTTAAAGCTATTCATTATCACAAAAACTAAGAAAATATATATGGGATTTCCAAAGCTACTACCTATTTTAAACGCATTTATTATACTTCACTAAAACATGCTTTACCCCATGAAATTTCAAATGGTGGTAAATTTCTCTTTGTACCTTTCTTGGTTTTTTTTCCTTGATAAAATTTCAAGTATTTTCATTGCTATGAGTAAAGGAAGCATAGAGACGCATTCACGGCATATGTGTAGAGACCAAAGGAAAACTACACAAGACCGGCGCCAAAAGTCTCCTGTTTCATGTAGGAAACGGAAGTTCGATATGCGTACTAAAGGTGAATGGTTTAAAGCATTCCATGTTGTCCATTGGATGACATTGAGGAAACTTTTCGCAAAATAACCAAACGAAAATAAAGCTTCAAAAGATTTGGCAAAGTTTTGAAAAGATAGAAATTGGTATTTAAAATTCGGACGATATAATTTAATGAATTCTAACTGACTTTGACTTTAATTTATTTAATTTTAATTTTAAATTTTAATTTAAATTTATTAATTTTAATTCTACTTTTAATTTTTTAAATTTACATTTAAAATTAAAATTTGCATTTTAATTTAAATTTAATTCAAATTTAGATTTTAATTTTAAATTTAAATTTAATTTTAAATTTTTATAAAAATTTATTTTAAATTTCATAAAAATTTACTAAATTTTACAATTTTAATTTACATTGTAATTTTTATACCCTCCACCATAGGATGGGGGGTATATTAACTTTGTCATTCCGTTTGTAACACATCGAAATATTGCTCTAAGACCCCATAAAGTATATATATTCTGGGTCGTGGTGAAATTCTGAGTCGATCTGAGCATGTCCGTCCGTCCGTCCGTCTGTTGAAATCACGCTAACTTCCGAACGAAATAAGCTATCGACTTGAAACTTGGCACAAGTAGTTGTTATTGATGTAGGTCGGATGGTATTGCAAATGGGCCATATCGGTCCACTTTTACGTATAGCCCCCATATAAACGGACCCCCAAATTTGGCTTGCGAGGCCTCTAAGAGAAGCAAATTTCATCCGATCTGGCTGAAATTTGGTACATGGTGTTAGTATATGGTCTCTAACAACCATGAAAAAATTGGTCCAGATCGGTCCATAATTATATATAGCCCCCATATAAACCGATCCCACGATTTGGTTTGCGAAGCCTCTAAGAGAAGCAAATTTCATCCGATCCGGCTGAAATTTGGTACATGATGTTAGTATATGATCTCTAAGAACCGTGTAAAAATTGGTCTACATCGGTCTATAATTATATATAGCCCCCATATAAACCGATCCCCCGATTTGGCTTGCGAGGCCTCTAAGAGATGCAAACTTCATCCGATTCGGCTGAAATTTGGTACATGGTGTTAGTATATGGTCTATAACAACCATGCAAAAATTGGTCCACATCGGTCCATAATTATATATAGCCCCCATATAAACCGATCCCCCGATTTGGCTTTCGGAGCCTCTAAGAGAAGCAAATTTCATCCGATCCGGCTGAAATTTGGTACATGGTGTTAGTATATGGTCTCTAACAACCATGCCAAAGTTGGTCCACATCGGTCCATAATTATATATAGCCCCCATATAAACCGATCACCAGATTTGACCTCCGGAGCCTCTTGGAAGACCAAAATTCATCTGATTCTGTTGAAATTTGGTACGTGGTGTTAATATATGGCCTCAAACTCCCATGCAAAAATTGGTCGAAATCGGTCCATAGTTATATATAGCCCCCATATAAACCGATCCCCAGATTTGACCTCCGGAGCCCCTGGGAAGAGCAAAATTCATCCGATTCGGTTGAAATTTGGTACGTGATGTTAGTATATGGTATCCAACAACCATGCAGGAATTGGTTCATATCAGTCCATAATTATATATAGCACCCATATAAACCGTTCCCCAGAGTTGACCTCCGGTGCCTTTTGGAGAAGCAAAATTCATCCGAT
The DNA here is from genome assembly GCF_050003625.1 of Haematobia irritans. Lineage (NCBI taxonomy): Eukaryota > Metazoa > Arthropoda > Insecta > Diptera > Muscidae > Haematobia > Haematobia irritans. Next base: position 19,416,090 of record NC_134398.1, read on the forward strand.
CTGGTTGAAATTTTGTACGTGGTTAGTATATTATATTTAACAACCATGTTAAAAGTGGTCCATATCAGTCCATAATCATATATAGCCCCCATATAAACCGATCCCGAGATTTGGTTTTGGAGCCTCTTGGAGGAGCAAATTTCGTCAGAGTCAGTTGAAATTTAGTACATTGTGCTAGTATATGGCCATTAACAACCATGCCTAACTAGATCCATATCGGTCTATAGTTATATATAGCCCTCAGATAAATCGATCCCCAGTCACACAAAAATTGGTCCATATCAATATTTGTATATAGCCCCCATATAAGCGACCCCGATATTTCAATTCTGGCTCCCTACGTACCGTGCAAAAGTCCATATCGATTCGTAATTATTTGTAGACTTACCTACACATACTTTTTTTTTTGTCTAATGTATACCACGTATGGACTAACACACAATTTAGAAACTATTTAAGCTATCACAACCCAAGTAATTCGATTGTGACTGACAGTCTTTCGTAGAAGTTTCTACGCAATCCATGGTGGAGGGTACATAAGATTCGGCCTGGCCGAACTTACGGCCGTTTATACTTGTTAATTCTAATATTTGCTGATAAGTCCCCGGTCTAACAAAGAAAAACAATTTTTTTGTCAAAATTCGTTTTTATTATTCAACATAGTTCCCTTCAAGAGCGATAAAACGATTATAATGACCTTCCAACTTTTTGATACCATTTTGATAGTACTCCTTCGGTTTTGCCTCAAAATAGGCCTCAGTTTCGGCGATCACCTCTTCATTGCAGCCAATTTTTTCCCTGCGAGCATCCTTTTGAGGTCTGAGAACAAGAAAAAGTCGCTGGGGACCAGATGTGGGGAATACGGTGGGTGGGGAAGCAATTCGAAGCCCAATTCATGAATTTTTGCCATCGTTCTCAATGACTTGTGGCACGGTGCGTCGTCTTGGTGGAACAACAGTTTTTTCTTCTTCATATGGGGCCGTTTTGCCGCGATTTCGACCTTCAAACGCTCCAAAAACGCCATATAATAGTCACTGTTGATGGTTCTCAAGATAATCGATAAAAATTATTCCATGCGCATCCCAAAAAACAGAGGCCCTTACTTTGCCAGCGGACTTTTGAGTCTTTCCACGCTTCGGAGACGGTTCACCTGCCGCTGTCCACTCAGCCGACTCTCGATTGGACTCAGGAGTGTAGTGATGGAGCCATATTTCATCCATTGTCACATATCGATGGAAAAACTCGGGTGTATTACGAGTTAACAGCTGCAAACACCGCTCAGAATCATCAACACGTTGTTGTTTTTGGTCAAATGTGAGCTCGCGCGGCACCCATTTTGTACAGAGCTTCCGCATATCCAAATATTGATGAATGATATGACCAACACGTTCCTATGATATCTCTAAGACCTCTGCTATCTCGATCAACTTCATTTTACGGTCATTCAAAATCATTTTGTGGATTTTTTTGATGTTTTCGTCGGTTACCACCTCTTTCGGGCGTCCACTGCGTTCACCGTCCTCCGTGCTCATTTCACCACGCTTGCATTTTGCATACCAATCAATTATTGTTGATTTCCCTGGGGCAGAGTCCGGAAACTCATTATCAAGCCAAGTTTTTGCTTCCATCGTATTTTTTTCCTTCAGAAAACAGTATTTTATCAAAACACGAAATTCCTTTTTTTTTTCATTTTTTTCACAATAACAAAAGTTGCTTCACAAAAGACGCTCTGTCTCACAAACTAATTGACTTACAGACGTAAAATTTCGACACGAATCATTTGAAGGTGAGTACTATATAAAAATAATATGCATTTAATACTAGCAACGCCATCTATGTGTCAGAGCGGGGACTTATCAGCCAACCTGTTAATTTAGATTTTAATTTAAATTTTTAATTTTAATATTATTTTAAATTTTAATAGTATTTTAAATTTTTAATTTTATTTAAACTTAATTTCATTTATTCATTTTAATTAAGTTAAATTAAATTTAAATGTAGGTTTTAAATTTAAATGTAAAATTAATTTTAATTGTAATTTCGTTTTTATAAAAATTTATTTTCAATTTTATGAAAATTGACTTTGAATTCAATTTTACAATTTCGATTTCAATTTAAATTCTAATTTAAATTTTTAATTTTAATGTTAATTTAGATTATAATATTAATATTAATTTAAATTTTAATTTTTAATTTAATTTAATTTAAATATAATAACATTTATTCATTACCTTTACTAACCAATTCTCTGTTAAAATTTTCTTTCAGATTTTCTATATAAACTTTGTTTAACAACAATATCTTTCATTTATTTGCTGTTTTTTTATAGTTCTTTAACTTTTTGCCATTTTTGAATTATTGCATTTGGAAAAGCTTAATTTATTTAATTTTGCATTTAACTAAATTTTTATTCAATTTTGGTTTTAATTTTAGTTTTAATTTAATTTTTATTTAAGTTTAAATTTAAAATTAATTTAATTTAATTTATTCAGTTTCTTTATTAACAAATTTGTTGTTAAAATTTCTTTCTCTCAGATTTTCTATTTACCTTTTTATACCCTCTACCATAGGATGGGGGGTATGTTAACTTTGTCATTCCGTTTGTAACACATCAAAATATTGATCTAAGACCCCATAAAGTATATATATTCTGGGTCGTGGTGAAATTCTGAGGCGATCTAAGCATGTCCTTCCGTCCGTCTATTGAAATCACGCTAACTTCTGAACGAAACAAGCTATCGACTTGAAACTTGGCACAAGTAGTCTTTCTTGATGTAGGTCGGATGGTTTGGCAAATGGGCCATATCGGTTCACTTTTACGTATATCCCCCATATAAATGGACCCCCACATTTGGCTTGCGGAGCCTCTAAGAGAAGCATATTTCATTCGATCTGGCTGAAATTTGGCACACGGTGTTGGCATATGGTCTCTAACAACCATGCAAAAATTGGTCCACATTGGTCCATAATTATATATATAGCCCCCATATAAACCGATCCCCAAAGTTGGCTTGCGGAGCCTCTAAGAGAAGCACATTTCATTCGATCTGGCTGAAATTTGGCACACGGTGTTGGCATATGGTCTCTAACAACCATGCAAAAATTGGTCCACATCGGTCCATAATTATATATAGCCCCCATATAAACCGATCCAAAGAGTTGGCTTGCGGAGCCTCTAAGAGATACAAATTTCATCCGATCCGGCTGAAATTTGGAACATCGTGCTGGTATATGGTCTCTAACAACCATGCAAAAATTGGTCCATATCGGTCCATAATTATATATAACCCCCATATTAACCGATCCCCAGATTTGGCTTGCGGAGCTTCTACGAGTTGCAAATTTCATCCGATCCGGCTGAAATGTAGAACATGGTGTTGATACATAGTCTCTAACAACCATGCAAAAATTGGTCCATATCGGTCCATAATTATATATAACCTCCATATTAACCGATCCCCAGATTTGGCTTGCGGAGCTTCTAAGAGAAGCAAATTTCATCCCCTTCGATTGAAATTCAGTACGTGGTGTTGTCTCTAGCAACCATGGCAGAATTGATCCGTATCGGTTCATAATTATGAATAGCCCTTATATAAACCGATCCCCAGATTTGACCTCCGTACCCTCTTGGGGGAGCAGAATTCATCCGATCTGGTTGAAATTTGGTACGTGGTGTTAGTATATGGCCGCTAACAACCATGCAAAAATTGATCCATATAGGTCTATAATTATATATAACCGGAACCTCTTGGAGGAGCAAAATTTTTTTGTTTTTGTTTTATAATATGCCCGTATGGACTAACTTACAACTAAGAAGACGGTGTTAAGAAGTTTTAAGATACCTTGCCATCGGCAAGTGTAACCGCAACCCAAGTAAATCCATTGTGGATGACGTATTTAGTAGAAGTTTCTACGCAATCCATGGTGGAGGGTACATAAGATTCGGCCTGGCCGAACTTACGGCCGTATATACTTGGTTTAATACAATATCTTTCATTTATTTGTATTTTTTTCTATTGATTCTTTAATATTTTACGTTTTTGATTTATTATAGTTTTAATTTTAATTTTTATTTAAATTTAAAATTAATTTAAATTATTCAATTTCTTTATTAACCAATCCATGGTGGAGGGTACATAAGATTCGGCCTGGCCGAACTTACGGCCGTATATACTTGGTTTAATACAATATCTTTCATTTATTTGAATTTTTTTCTATTGATTCTTTAATATTTTACGTTTTTGATTTATTATAGTTTTAATTTTAATTTTTATTTAAATTTAAAATTAATTTAATTTATTCAATTTTTTATTAACCAATTCTCTATTAAAATTTCTTTAAAAATTTCCATTTAATTTTTTTACTACTACAATATCTTTCATTTTTTTAAATTTTCTTTCATATCGTTTCTGCAATTTTTTACGTTCTTTGATTTATTTTAGTTTTAATTTTTAGTTAAAATTTCTTTTCTTAGATTTTTCTGTTAAAAATTTGTTCTACTACAATATCTTTCATTTATTTGCAATTTTCTTTCTTATCGTTTCTATAAATTTTTTGCCATTTTTGATTTATTACAGTTGGAACAGCTTATGTTGGCCAGTTCACACTCTTGTTGTTTGCACTTCACCATCCCTCTGATTACAGGAACCTTTCTCCTTCACTCTAGTCAAGTAATTATGCGAAAGCAATTAAAATTGATGCATAAATTAAAATAAAATAAAAAATATTATATAATATTTGTAAGAGTCTGCCGTTTGCTTCCTTTCAATGGGATTCTCGTTTTTTTCATTCTTTTCTCTGGCTGTTGTATTATTAGTGTGGCATTATGCGATGTGATAAGGGCGTGTGAAAAAGGGTTAATTAGTTGCAGGCACTATACATGAGTGTATGTATGGCTAAACTGTGAAGAGCTATTTAGCAGATATTGTTTTTTTTTCTTCCGGACAACTGACCGAGTGGCAGCTAGCCATTGCTTGGGTGATTATTGAATTCCGCCATAATGATGTCGAAAATAAAAGATTTGAAATTTTAAATCAACAAAACCAGTTTAAATTAAGTGAACCCATTAGGGTAATCATAAATTAAGCAAGATCATAAGAAAAGAGCCGAAAGCATGGGGGATTTACAAATGCGCATAATTTTTTCTAGGACATATTTGATAAGAAGGAAAAATGGTTTATAAAAAAATAATACATCATTAGCTATTTATGAGATAGTGGTTTATTATGGAAGATTATCTGAGCTTAAAGATTTTTAAATTATGGAAAATGTGTGGTGTTTTCAAGTAATCATATAGATATTTCCTACAAAAAAAATGTTCTTGTTATGGCGCCCGAGCAGGGACATGAAATATTATAGCAAGAAACACAGATGACGCTATTAAAATGACTATCATAATAAATACGACTGTAATATTAATTAAAGAGTCGAAATTTGATGCACTATTTGTTAATTATCGAAAATATGTGGCGCCCGAGCAGGGACATGCAATATTAAAGCAGGAGAGGCATATAACATTATTAAAATGATAATCAAAGTAATTAAATAATTCTTTAATATTAACTAAAGAGTTGAATTTTATATGATCTGGCGTCTTGGAATTTTTGTTTGATGAAAGAAATTTTCTAAACATAAGAATCAATGTTATCAATCGTATCAATCTCATCAATGTATTTTATAGAATATAACGACTGACTTTATATTAACATATAAGAAAATAATCCTAAAGCTGCTAATAGGTGTAAGCAAATGGTCGTAGAAGGGAGCCACCGTGGTGCAATGGTTAGCATGACCGCCTTGCATACACAAGGTCGTGGGTTCGATTCCTGCTTCGACCGAACACCAGAAAGTTTTTCATCGGTGGATTATCCCACCTCAGTAATGCTGGTGACATTTCTGAGGGTTTCAAAGCTTCTCTAAGTGGTTTCACTGGAATGTGGAACGCCGTTCGGCCTCGGCTATAAAAAGGAGGTCCCTTGTCATTGAGCTTAACATGGAATCGGGCAGCACTCAGTGATAAAAGAGAAGTTCGCCAATGTGGTATCACAATGGACTGAATAGTCTAAGTGAGCCTAATACATCGGGCTGCCACCTAACCTAACCTTACCTAATGGTTGTAGAAATTAAATTATTTCAGACCATTTTCTCTTCCATAAAATCGGGCGCAAAAACTGGCGCCCGAGCAGGAACTACACAATGTTGTTTAAACCACAGCCCATCTGGTATAAACCAGAGATTTCATTTGAAATTCTGTTGGCAAAGAAATTGTAAATGGTACTGCCCACTTTCTTGAGATTTACTAAACGCCAAAACGGTAGATTTCAAATGTCTAAAAAGACATTTTTGTTGATAATGTGTTTACCACTTAAATTTAATTATAACATACAACCTTGTGTTTTGAAAAATATTTTTATACCTAAAAATTAATTATGTAACTCACCTATAAAATTTAAAATAACGCCTGCAAAGACACAAAAAAAATAAATATGTTAAATTAGCTTTGTAATCAATATTTAAAAAATAAACTTGTTGTCAATAATCATTTCATATAAATAGTAAAAACCTAATTTTATATATCCCACACATATTAAAAAACAAATTATATGCATTATTTGGAAATCTGTTTTTAATTAATAAAATTCAGACATTTCCAAAAAAGTACAATGTTTCACTTAATTTTATGGATATTTGTGGACTATGAGATTCTTCAAAGTTTAATGGCGACAGTGGCGGCATCGGCGCCATACAATTAATGTTCCAAAAAAATAAAATAAAAGAGTTTATGACTCTAGTGGTGCCTTTAGTCATAAACTTGGCGGAAAATTATGTAAAAGATGCCCCCGCACAAAAAATCTAGAAAAAAAAACAAATATGAATTTTATTTTCTACTAAAATAAAGGGCATCCATAAAAAACACTAAACTCTTAAAAATAATCGATAAAATGCGTTTGCAGCTTGCATAAATATTTTGACAGACGATTGATGTTGATGCACCGCCTTATCTTAAGTTAACCTAAACACTGAACTCATTGTGCTTATAAATAAACCAATTCATCTTTGGCTTTAAAAGATTTTCACAGGCCCTTAGACACTTGCAGCTTATAAAACCACCACCACCACCGTCATCCACAGAAGAAATAGAAGACAGAAGTCAACAAACCAAGCATAAACTATAAAAACTCCCAAAAAATTTTTAATGATTATTCTAACCAAAAAAACACTAGACCATAAACCAGACGAGATGGTAGATACAAAACATTTGGAAAGATAGTTGCAACACTACACTCAAACAAAATATATATTAAATGCATTAAATGAAGCTAAATCAAACAAAATAAATAACTAAATAAAATTACGTTAGATTAAATAAAATAAACTAAATTAATGTTCTAGTTAAATTAAAATAAAATAAAATGACATAAAATTAAAAAATAAAATAAAAAAGTAAAGTAAAATAAAATAAAATAAAATAAAATAGAATAGAATAAAATAGAGTACAATAACAGATATTCCACTTTTCTTGCATTGAATGAAGGTAAACCAAACAAAATAAATAACTAAATAAAATTACGTTAGATTAAATAAAATAAGCAAGTTAAAATAAAATAAAATAAATTTAATTTATTAATAAATAAAAATCCACTTTTAGTGCTCACTGCTTTCCATTGCTAATAATTGATGCAATATTGAAAACTAAATTAAAAAAAAATAAAATAAAGTACAATAACAAATATTCCACTTTTCTTGCATTAAATGAACCTAAACCAAACAAAATAAATAACTAAATAAAATTACGTTAGATTAAATAAAATAAGCTAGTTAAAATAAAATAAATTTAATTTATTAATAAATAATATTCCACTTTTAGTGCTCACTTCTTTCCATTGCTAATAATTGATGCAATATTGAAAACTATATTAAAAAAATAAAATAAAATAAAATCAAATAAAATAACATAAAATAAAACAAAATAAAAATAAATAAAATAAAATAAAATAAAATAAAATAAAATAAAATAAAATAAAATAAAATAAATTAAAATAAAATAAAATAAAATAAAATAAAATAAAATAAAATAAAATAAAATAAAATAAAATAAAATAGAATAGAATAGAATAAAATATAATAAAATAAAAGAAAGTACAGTAACAAATATTCAACTTTTCTTGCATTAAATGAACTAAACCAAACAAAATAAATAACTAAATAAAGTTGCGTTAGATTAAATAAAATAAGCTAGTTAAAATAAAATAAAATAAATTTAATTTATTAATAAATAAAAATCCACTTTTAGTGCTCACTTCTTTCCATTGCTAATAATTGATGCAATATTGAAAACTAAATTAAAAAAATAAAATAAAATAAAATAAAATAAAATAAAACAAATTAAAATAAAATAAAATAAAATAAAATAGAATAAAATAAAGTAGAGTAACAAATATTCCACTTATCTTGCATTAAATGAACTACACCAAACAAAATAAATAACTAAATAAAATTGCGTTAGATTAAATAAAATAAATTTAATTTATTAATAAATAATATTCCACTTTTAGTGCTCACTTCTTTCCATTGCAAAATAATTGAGGCAATATTGAAAACTTAATCCACTTTTCGTGCTCACTTCTTTGCATTGCAAAATATTTAATGCAATATTGAAAATTTAAATTAAAATAAAATAAAATACAACAAAATAATATTAAAACAAAATAACATAAGTTTAATTATAAAACAAAATAATCCAAATATTCCATAAATTAAATAAAATAAAACAAAATTTAAATTTTAAATTAAATTAAATTTATTAAATGATTAATTAAAATATTTAACTTTCCGTTCTCACTTTTTTTCAGTGTAGAATGTTTGATGTAACATTGAAAATTTATTTTATAAATTAAATTAAGTTAAAATAATTGTAAAATAAAGTAAAACAAAATAAATTTAAATTATTAATAAATAATTAAAATATTCTAATTTTCGTGCTCATTTCTTTTCATTGTAGAATATTTGATGCAATATTGAAAATTTCAGAAAAAAAATAAAATGAAATCAATTTAATTTATTAAATAAATAATTCAAATATTCTTCTTGTCGTGCCCCTTCTCTTTCATTGTAGAACGTTTGATGTAATATTGGAAATTAAAGTTAAATTAAAATAAAATAAAAAATATAAAATAAAATAAAATAAAACAATAGAAAATAAAACAAAATAAAATAAAATAAAATAAAACAAATTTAATCTATTAATAAATAATTAAAATATTCTACTTTTATTGCTCACTTCTTTTCATTGTAAAATAAAATAAAATAAAATAAAATAAAATAACAAAAAATAAATTTAATTTATTAATAAATAATTCAAATATTCCACTGATGTAATATTGAAAATATAAATTAAAAAACATTAAAGTAAAATAAAATAAATTGAATTTAATTTAATAAATAAATAATTTAAATATTCCACTTCTCCTGCTCCTTTTTTTGTTATTGTAAAATATTGAAAATATAAATTAAAAAACATTAAACTAAAATAAAATAAATTGAATTGAATTTAATTTAATAAATAAATAATTTAAATATTCCACTTCTCGTGCTCCTGTTTTTTGTTATTGTAAAATATTGAAAATATAAATTAAAAAACATTAAACTAAAGTAAAATAAATTTAATTTAATTTAATAAATAAATAATTTAAATATTAAATTAAATAAATTAAATATTTGATGTAGTATTGAAAATTTAAAATAAAATAAAATAAAATGAAATAACAAAATTTAACTCATTAATAAATAAATATTTTAATTTTTGTGCCCGCTTTTTTTCAGTGTAGAAACTTTGATGTAATATTGAAAATTTAGTTTTATTCAACTGGCCTGTTTCTGTCAGCTATTCTTTTCTGTTTTCTTTATATGAGGTTTGGTAATCCATTTGGTGGCCGCCCTTCAAAGATATGAATCAGTCGACAAAAGACACCTGTAGGGTTTTTTTACATCATCATCATCACCACTTTATCTTATGCATAGCTTTGGTTTGTGGTCTTTTTTCGTTTGATTTTGGGTTTTTGTTTTTGCTTAATAAAATTTATGAAAATGCAATAAATTTCATATTTGGAGTTCATTAGTGGCAGAAAGAAAAAAAAAACTATGGAAAATATATAAATTGTTTTTTATTAATAATTTTTGTGGGTCTGTTTTCCTAACGAACTGTCTTACACACAAAATTTATAGCTTATAATTGGCTGTCATTTTTTTCTTTTCGACATGGATTTCTGGTTGTCCTTCTCCGGGTTGTTTTATTTGATTTGTGTTTATGGCAATTCTTTGTTTATTTGGTTTTCTCGCTTGTTGTTGTTGTGTTTTTGTTTGTTTCTTGCATTCGAGGGGGAATTTTATGGAATTTTAATTGGATCTCTTTTAATATGTTGTTGTTGTTGTTTTTGATGGCGGCAGGGGGCAATTTGTCAGATAAAAAGGCAGGTCATTTGAAAATTTCCCATAATTTGAATTGCAATAGATTATGATTATTAGAAGAAACGTGAAGCAACATGAACGATTGTGGGAGTAAAGAAAGAGATAATCTTGTTATGGGAAAATTGAATTGGGCAGTGATTGGGGGAAAGAAAGAAGATTCATGATTTGTCAAAAGAAATCCCCTAGAAAATATTTTTGGAAATTTAATATTGACGAATGCGGGCAAAGGATTGGCAAAGTTTTTTTTTTAATCATTATTTAAAAAATAGCATACTCTGAAAACAGCATATGGAGTCGAGAGATTTCGAGACCGGACTTTTCTGATATGGCGCCCGAGTATAACACTACACATTTCGATATTTCAGCCAGATATAATTCGTATATTTTACACCGCATAATAAGAGAGAGAGAGTTCAAGACCTAAATTTGCTCATATGGCGCCCGAGTATACAACACCACACATTTCGATATTTCAGCCAAATATAATTCGTATTTTTTACACCGCATAATAAGAGAGAGTTCGAGGTGAAAATTTTCTGATATGGAGCCCGAGTATACAACACCACACATTTCGATATTTCAGCCAGATATAATTCGTATTTTTTTACACCGCATAATAGGAAGCGAGATTTAAGACACGCATGTGATGTGCGGATTTCCACGATTTTATGATATGGCGCCCGAGCAGAGACCTCCGCCCATCCCGAAAATTCAGTCAGGATTCATATTTTTTAATACCGCCTATGGAGTCGAGAGAGTTGAAGGCCAAACTTTTCTGATATGGCGCCCGAGCATATACTACAGCTTTTTTCTATATTTCGATCAGATATTATTCGTGTTTTTTATACCATATAAAAAGAAGGGAGAAATCAAAGAGTATTCATATTATTCGATTACGCTGTGTTAAGGCACGCATGTGATGTGCGGATTTCCTAGTCCCAAATAGGATGCGCAATTTTTTTAATATCTCAAATGGAGGAGATAGAGAGTTCTTTGCCGGGAGTGTCTTCTTTTGTAGACTAAATAATTATCGGCTCACTCACAGTTTTTTCGTGGCTAATGGAGAAAGGCTTTAATGTGCTAAAGGAAAAAGAAGTACAATATAATTTTTTATAATAATAACATTTGAACAAAAACTTTCTATAGAAATAAAATTTTGACAATATTTTCTACAGAAATAAAATTTTGACAAAATTTTCTATAGAAATAAAATTTTGACAAAATTTTCTATAGAACAACATTCTGACAAAATTTGTCTATGGAAATAAAATTTTGACAAATTTTTCTCTAGAAATAAAATTTTGACGAAATTTTCTATAGAAACAAAATCTTGACGAAATTTTCTATAGGAAAATAAATTTGCCAAATTTTCTACAGCAATAAAATTTTCACAAAATTTTCTACAGTACTAAAATTTTCACAAAATTTTCTACAGCAGTAAAATTTTAAAAAAATTTTCTACAGCTATTAAATTTTCTATAGAAATAAAATTTCTCCTCTCCAACTAAGAAGTACAACATAAATTTGTATAGTAATAGCATTTGAACAAAAATTTTCTATAGAAATAAAATTTTGACAATATTTTCTACAGAAATAAAATTTTGACAAAATTTTCTATAGAAACAAAATGTTGAAAAAATTGTCTATAAAAATAAAATTTTGAAAATTTCCTATAGAAATAAAATTTTGACAAAATTTTCTATACCAATTAAATTTGGCAAAATTTTTTATAGAAATAAAATTTTGGCAAAATTTTCTATAGAAATAAAATTTTGGCAAATTTTGACATTGTTTATAGACATAAAATTTTGAAAATTTCCTCTAGAAATAAAATTTTGACAAAATTTTCAATACCAAAAAAATTTGGCAAATTTTTTTATAGAAGTAAAATTAAAAAAAAAAAATTTTTGTACGGAAATAAAATTTTGCGAAAATTTTCTATAGAAATAAAATTTTGATAAAATTTTCTATAGAAATAAAATTTTCACAAAATTTTCTACAGCAATAAAATTTTGTATAGAAATAAAATTTTCTGTAGAAATAAAATTTTCTATAGAAATAAAATTTCTCCTCTCCACCTAAGAAGTACAACATAAATTTTTATAGTAATAGCATTTGAACAAAAATTTTGACAATATTTTCTACAGAAATAAAATTTTGACAAAATTTTCTATAGAAATAAAATTTTGAAAAAATTTTCTATAGGAAAATAAATTAGACAAAATTTTCTGTAGAAGTAAAATTTTGACAAAATTTGTCTATGGAAATAAAATTTTGACAAAATTTTCTCTAGAAATAAAATTTTGACAAAATTTCATAGAAACAAAATCTTGACGAAATTTTCTATCGAAATAAAATTTTGACAAAATTTTCTATAGGAAAATAAATTTGACAAAATTGTCTATAGAAACAAAATGTTGACAGAATTGTCTATAAAAATAAAATTTTGAAAATTTCCTATAGAAATAAAATTTTGACAAAATTTTCTATAGAAACAAAATCTTGACAAAATTTTCTATCGAAATAAAATTTTGACAAAATTTTCTACACCACTAAGATTTGGCAATTTTTTTTTTTATAGAAATAAAATTAAAAAAAAAATTTACAGAAATAAATAGAACTAAAAATTTCACAACATTTTCTACAGGAATAAAATTTTGACAAAATTTTCTACAGCAATAAAATTTTCTATAGAAATAAAATTTCCTATAGAAATAAAATTTCTCCTTTCCAACTAAGAAGTACAACATAAATTTTTATAGTGATAACATTTGAACAAAAATATTCTATAGAAATAAAATTTTGACAATATTTTCTACAGAAATAAAATTTTGACAACATTTTCTATAGAAATACAATTTTGAAATAAAATTCAAAGGGCAAATAAATTAGACAAAATGTTCTATAGAAATAAAATTTTGACAAAGTTTGTCTATGGAAATAAAATTTTGACAAAATTTTCTCTAGAAATAAAATTTTGCAAAATTTTCTATAGAAACAAAATCTTGACGAAATTTTCTATCGAAATAAAATTTTGACAAAATTTTCTACAGGGAAATAAATTTGACAAAATTTTCTATAGAATAAAAATGTTGACAAAGTTGTCTATAAAAATAAAATTTTGAAAATTTCCTATAGAAATAAAATTTTGACAAAATTCCTATACCAATTAAATTTGGCAAAATTTTTTATAGAAATAAAATTTTGGCAAAATTTTCTATAGAAATAAAATTTTGGCAAAATTTTCTATAGAAATAAAATTTTGACAAATTTTGACTTTGTTTATAGACATACAATTTTGAAAATTTCCTCTAGAAATAAAATTGGCAAAATTTTTATTGAAATAAAATTTTGACAAAATTTTCTATAAAAATAAAATTTTGTCAAAATTTCTATAGAAATAAATGTTGCCAATTTTTCTATAGAAATACAATTTTGACAACATTTTCTATAGAAAAAAAAAATGTTGACAAAATTTTCTATAGAAATAAAATTGTGACAAATTTTTCTATGGATATACAATTTTGAAAAAACTTTTAATAGAAATAAAATTTTGACAGAATTTTCTACAGCAATAAAATTTTGATAAAATTTTCTATACAAATATAATCTTGACAAAATTTTCTATAGAACTAAAATTTTGATAAAATTTTCTATAGAAATACATTTTTTTGGAAACAAAAATAAAGGCAATATTTGTTTTTTTGTAGTTATAAAATATTTCATTACCAGAATGAAAATTTCTTCATGTGAAAATAATCTTCTATTCATCAAAGTACATTAACCTTGAACTTTAGTTTGTTTTTTTCTTCACTGCTTTTTCGCAAAACTTCCATATTGCAATAGCAAACTATTTTACACTTCAATGTTTCAAAACAAAAATCAATAGCTGAAAATTCCTTAAACATTTCCAACTTCAAACAGGGAAAAACATTACACCCATATACATTTAAGAATTTTCTACCAAATAACTCCAACCCCTGTTGCATTGCATTAGCCTTAAATGGCCAGACAAATTCTTTCTTATCTAGAAATCTAAAAAAAACTTCACAAAAATAAAAATAAAAAAACTTTCCCATTATGTTGAACATGCAAAGTAATTTTTCAATGCCATTACAACTTTTGCTGAATTTGTAACTATTTCATTGCTTTCTTTTTTTTTTTGGTAATAGCCGTTGCCTTGGAGAGGGCAAAAAATTTACAAAAAAAAAAAATGTTAATTTCCTTTTTTTCCTGGTGAAATACCTAGAACACAAACGTAATGATGTTGCCAGTGCCAAATGATGGACTCGCACTGATACAACTTTCCCTTGTAAAGCCACACGAAAAAAAAATTGGATGAGAATTACTCGTGCCCTAAGACCAGTCAGACATTACCATCACCAGGTGTCAAATTTTTTGGGGAATTTAATAAGGATTTAACAACACCATTTTTTAAGCTGTTGAAACATTTTGTAGAACATGCAGAATAAGCACAAAAAAGGACGAGCCCTTCACAAAAATGATAATAACAAGGAGACAACATTATGTCCTCAATTTTGTTCTCCTCGCTTTCAGGAACAAAATAAATGAGTCTGCTGTTAAATATAGAAATGATCATTTATCAAAAAAAAAAAAAAAAAACATAACAAAACAAAACAAACAACCATTGCAGACCAAAGCAAACGCTATAAGGTAAGTAAGCTGTTATAAACCATACACCAAAAGAAAAATTAGCATTTAAATTTTCTTAAAAAATGGAATTTTGACAAAATTTTCTATAGAAATAAAACAAAATTTTCTATAAAAATAAATTTTTACAAAATTTTCTATAAAAATAAAATTTTGAAAAATTTTCTATAGAAATGAAATTTTGAAAAAATGTCCGAAATAAAATTTGAAAAAATTTTCTATAGAAATAAAATTTTGAAAAAATTTTCTAAAGAAATAAAATTTTGCAAAAAACGCTATAAAGTAAGTAAGCTGTTATAAACCATACACCGAAAGAAAAATGAGCATTTAAATTTTCTTAAAAAATAGAATTTTGACAAAATTTTCTATAGAAATAAAATTTTGACAAACTTTTTTATAGAAATAAAATTTTGACCAATTTTTCTATAGAGATAGGTTGGGTTAGGTTAGGATAGGTGACAGCCCGATGTATCAGACTCACTTAGACTATTCAGTCCATTGTGATACCACATTGGTGAACTTCTCTCTTATCACTGAGTGCTGCCCGATTCCATGTTTAGCTCAATGACAAGGGACCTACTTTTTATAGCCGAGTCCGAACGGCGTTCCACATTGCAGTGAAACCACTTAGAGAAGCTTTGAAACCCTCAGAAATGTCACCAGCATTACTGAGGTGGGATAATCCACCGCTGAAAAAGTTTTTGGTAATCGGTCGAAGCAGGAATCGAACCCACGACCTTGTGTATGCAAGGCGGGCATGCTAACCATTGCACCACAGTGGCAAAATTTTGACAAAATTTTCTACAGAGATAAAATTTTGAAACAATTTTCTATTGAAATAAAATTTTGAAAAAAAAAATATTTTTATAGAAAATTTTAATTAAATATTTTATGAAATAAAATTTTGACACAATTATCTATAGAAACAAAATTTTGATACAATTTTCTATAGAAATAAAATTTTGGAAAAAATTTTTTAAACAAATAAAATTAGAATTAAAATTTTGGCAAAATTTTCTATAGAAATAAAATTTTGGCACAATTTTCTATAGACATAACATTTTGACAAAATTATCTAGGGAAATAAAATATTGAAAAAATTTTCTAAAGAATTAAAATTTTGACAAAATGTTCTATAGGAACAAAATTTTGACAAAATTTTCTATGGAAATAAAAATTTTACAAAATTTTTTACAGAAATAAAATTTTGCAAAAATTTTCTATAGAAATAAAATTTTGCCAAAATTTTCTATAGAAATAAAATTTTGACAAAATTTTCTATGGAAATAAAAATTTTACAAAATTTTTTACAGAAATAAAATTTTCTATAGAAATAAAATTTTGCAAAAATTTTCTATAGAAATAAAATTTTGATAAAATTTGTATAGAAAAAAAATTTTGCACAAATTTTCATAGAAATAAAATTTTGACAAAATTTTCTATAGAAATAAAATTTTGACAAAATTTCCTATTGAAATAAAATTTTGACAAAATTTTGTATAGAAATATAATTTGAATTTTTTTTTATAGAAATAAAATTTTTAAAAACATTTTATAGAAATTTTTACAAAATTTTCTATAGACATAAAATTTTGGCATAATTTTCTAAAGACATAACATTTTGACAAAATATTCTAGGGAAATAAAATATTGAAAAAATTTTCTATAAAAATAAAATTTTGACAAAATCTTCTATGGAAATAAAATGTTGACAAAATTTTCTATAGAAATAAAATTTTGACAAAATTTTCTATAGAAATAAAATTTTGACAAAATTTTCTATAGAAATAAAATTTTGACAAAATTTTCTATAGAAATAAAATTTTGACAAAATTTTCTATAGAAAAAAATTGTGAAATAATTTGATATAGAAATAAAATTTTGAAAAAATGTCCGAAATAAAATTTGAAAAAAATTTTTAAACAAATAAAATTTTGCACAAATTTTCAATAGAATTAAAATTTTGGCAAAATTTTCTACAGAAATAAAATTTTGAAAAAAATTTTCTATAGAAATAAAATTATGAGAAAATTTTCTATAGAAATATAATTTGAAATTTTTTTTATATAAATAAAATTTTTAAAAACTTTTTATAGAAATTTTGACAAAATTTTCTATAGACATACAATTTTGGCACAATTTTCTATAGACATAAAATTTTGCAACAATTTTCTATAGAAATAAAATTTTGCAAAAATTTTCTTTAGAAATAAAATTTCGACAAAATTTTCTATAGAAATAAAATTCTGAAAACAAAATTGTATAGAAATAAAATTTTGCAAAAATTTTCTATCGAAATAAAATTTTGACAAATTTTTCTAGAGAAATAGAATTTTGCAAAAATTTCTATAGAAATAAAATTTTGACAAAATTTTCTATGGAAATAAAAATTTTACAAAATTTTTTACAGAAATAAAATTTTGCAAAAATTTTCTATAGAAATAAAATTTTGGCAAAATTTTCTATAGAAATAAAATTTTGGCAAAATTTTCTATAGAAATAAAAGTTTGACAAAATTTTCTATAGAAATAGAATTTTGACAAAATTTTCTATAGAAAAAAAATTTTGCAAAAATTTCCATAGAAATAAAATTTTGACAAAATTTTCTATGGAAATAAAAATTTTACAAAATTTTTTACAGAAATAAAATTTTTCAAAAATTTTCTATAGAAATAAAATTTTGACAAAATTTTCTATAGAAATAAAATTTTGACAAAATTTTCTATAGAAATAAAATTTTGACAAAATTTTCTATAGAAATAAAATTTTGACAAAATTTTCTATAGAAATAAAATTTTAACAAAATTTTCTATAGAAATAAAATTGTGACAAAGTTTTCTATAGAAATAAAATTTTCACAAAATTTTCTATAGAAATAACATTTTCACAAAATTTTCTATAGAAAAAAATTGTGACATAATTTTCTATAGAAAAAAATTGTGACATAATTTTCTATAGAAAAAAAATTTTGACAAAAGTTTCTTAGAAATAAAATTTTGCACTAAATTTTCTATAGAAATAAAATTTTGCAAAAAATTTTCATTAGAAATAAATTTCTGACAAAGTTTTCTACATAAATAAAAATTAACAATAAAACTTAATTTTAGTATCAATTTAACAACGGGCTGTTTTTCTCTGTGTAGGTAAAATATGCAAAACTCGGACATTATACTTTACTACCACCAATCTGTGGAGGGATGAAATGAACAACACAAATTTAAAAAATTCCAAACATAAGAAAATTAACATAATAGACAATCCATTAAGCGCCTGGGCATGATTAAATGTCAAAGATGACACTTTGGAACGCGGAAGAGGGGGAACACACTCATTTGGAAAAGGGACACTAACACTCAAAAACTAAATATATCACAACTTCAAACAACGAATTAGGTACTCCAGATGTTCTAGAATAAAATATGAAACCACTTTAAATTCTCAACAAAGTCATAATTGTTATTTTGGGAAGAAAATCACTTAGAAATATAGAAACGGATATCAAATTTCATAATTATGGTCCCTTTTTAGAAAAATAAATAGATAAAATACATGTAAGTAATTTTAAACAAAATTTCCATATATATATATGAAAATTATGAACAACAAATATTAATAAGGAATTTCCTAGAATTTAGACTCTGGGGTTTCGAATACAATCTTGTTTTGTGTGTATGTGTGTGTGTGTGTTTTTTTTTTTTTTTTTTTGTTTTGAGAAATATTTTTTCAGATATATATTAAAATCCTATATTTAAAAATATCCATGGTTTTTGTAAATGGTCTTCGCCTTCTGATTAATACTTTCTTCATTTTATCTTTTCGTAGTTTTTTTTTTTTTTTTTGTAATCTCCATTGAAGCGTTTAACACATCATCTTCATTCATAATATCACATATATTTCGAAAGACCCATAACACCAACGTCAGCCACTTCCACCCAAAAGATGCCAAGTCAGATAAATACCGATTTAAATGTCCAGACAAATATTCTGTCGATTTTTTTTTTGAACAGGAGTGAAGATTATCCACAAGTGATAAAATGAAGTGGAGAACATAAGGTAGTGGTAAATGTGTATAAATTAAAAGGAAATAAAATTGAAGGAGTTATGACTTTGGGGAGAGGATAAATTCGATGATGGGTTAAAAGGCGATTATTTTTGTCAAATATGGGTTTTTGCGTTTTTTTATATTTCACAGAGAATAAGACATGGAAATCTTGAGGATTTTTTTTTTTCAAAGCAAAATTGAATAAGTGAGAAAAAACTAACTCTATCGCAAGAAGAAAACTTTTGGTTTGTACAAATTAGGTGCCTTTTCATAGAGATAATAATATAGACAAGCGAACTTTTTGATAATAGAGAGAGAGAGAGAGAAATTAACTGAGATTGAATGTTTGGACAGGAGTCATATTGAGAATTTTGTTTCTTTAGTTTAAAGTTAGTTTTTCTTTTTGAATTACGAAAAAAAAAACATTTTGAATATTTGATACAAAGTATAAATCTTAGATTTAAACTTCCATACTGGCAAGGTAATCCATTGCGGTTTTGGCGCCCATCTATCAGTATAATAAAATATGTTCTGGAAACTATGTTTTTTGGAGGTGCGTGTTTAAATATCTAAAGAAAATAATCTTAAATATCTTACGAAAATTATTTTTTATTTTTTGGATAGTTTTATTTTAAAAAAATCAAAATTTTAATATTTCCATTATATTTGTTTATCCCGGTCCCGTATCTTGGTAGGTGGGTGTTTAAGTATCTATCCAAAATAATCTCAAATATCCAACGAAAATTATTATTTTTTTTTTTATTTTTTCAAAACTTTAAATTTTTATTAAAAAAAATCAAAATATTATTTTTTCCATTAAATTTATGTATGCCTGTCCCGTATCCCGGAAGGTACGCGTTTAACTATCTAACGAAAATTATTTTTGTTTCGAAAATTTAAATTTTTGTTAAAAAAATATTCTAAATATTAATTTTTTCATTTTATTTGTGTACCCCGATCGTAGGGCTATCGAACAAACATTCAATATTAAATTCGTAAAAATTATAACACCTGGTTCATTTGCAGAGTATGGTACACACGTGTGGCTTTTTCTGGGAGTTTATTTAACAAATGTGAACTGCATAACCTCTACGACAACAGAAGGTATTAAAATTATATTTGTTTTTATTTTTTAGGTAAATTACTATTTTTTTTTTTTTATTTACAATTCACATAAACTTATCTATTTGAAAATTTAGATAAATATCCATGGGTGTTTGTATAAAGCAATTGCGTTATCAGGTTGTGTAAATAACCTTAGGCTTTAACATCTTCATTGTTTATTGGAATTTATTGAATAAATATATACGTTTTTTATGATATCAATATATATAAACAGACAGAGAGAGAGAAAGAGAGCCAAAGGAAATAAGTAATTGACAAATTAATAGAGAGATAAATTAAAGATATTAAAAAAAAAATAAAAATTAATACAGAATAAAGCGAATTCAAATAAAACAAGTAAGTAAAGTCTAAAGTCGGGCGGGGCTGACTATATTATACCCTTCACCACCATGTAGACCAACATCTGTGTTACCATCTCAACTACTTCAAATTTGCTGGGAGCTATATAAAGGTTGGCATTTCCAGATACAAATACTTATAATGGAGACAATTTTTTGTACTTCTACAAAATCTCTAGAATTAAAATTGAAATCGGCTAACGCCCTGGAATGAAACACAATGTTAATAAAAAAAGATATGGGGAATATGAGAGAAATTTTGATGCAATTGTACAAAAGAGCATTTGCGATTTATCAGGCATACTTATGTATTCGAGATATAGGACAATTTGAGTAATATTTACAATTTTTGCTACTCAGCAGTGACGATTTGACAAGGATATTGGTTATCTAAATCTGAACCGATTTCAATCAAATTTTGGTAGAATGTCAACTCTACTCTTTATGCAAAATTTCACGTAAATCGGTAGTAAACTTTGGCATCTGTGGTCATATAAGTCTAAATCGGACGAGAGATATAAATATATGGGAGCTATATCTAAATCTGAACCGATTTAAATAAAATTTACCCAGCATTGGTAGAATGTCAATTCTACTCTTTATGAAAAATTTCACGAAAATCGGTGGTAAACTTTGGCCTCTGGGGTCATGAGTCTAAATCGGGCGAAAGATATATATGGGAGCTATATCTAAATCTGAAGCGATTTAGCTGATATTTTGCAAGTTTTTCGAGACTCATAAAATATTCGGTTGTACTGAATTTGAAGAACATCGGTTGATAAACACGCCAATTATGACCAGATCGGGGGTAAATATATATGGCAGCTATATCTAAATCTGAACCGATTTTTTTCCAAAATCAATAGCGATTGTCTTTGTCCCAAAAACGGGCCCTATGCCAAATTTGAGGACGATGGGACTTAAATTGCGACCTGTACTTTGCACACAAAAATACATGAACAGACAGACAGACGGACATCGCTAAATCGACTCGGAATTTAATTCTAAGACGATCGGTATACTAAACGTTGGGTCTCCGACTTTTCCTTCTTGGCGTTACATACAAATACACAAACTTATTATACCCTGTACTACAGTAGTGGTGAAGGGTATAAATATATAAAATTCTAATTTATGTGGGGGCTCCGTATTAGAAAGAGAGCCCCAAATTAAATTTTGTTGCACTTTAAACAAAATCAAAAATATCCTCTAAAAATAAAAAAAAATTCTTAAATTTATTAATACCCCAGCAAAAAAAGCGTCGCCAAAAAAGTAATGAAAATTTTCTTTTTGGATCCGGAAGTGGTGCAAAATTGACGCAGAATTTAACATGGGCTTGTCATAGGACGGAAGTCATCCATTTCAACAGCCGTTGCACTGAATTTGCATCACTTTTTTAGCAGTGATCCGGATTCAATGTCTGGATGTAAATTAAAAATTATAAAAATAATTTTTATAATTTTTAATAATTTTTAATAGATTCTAACGCTTGCCTGAAATGTTTGACCTCAAAAATTTTCAAAAATTCACAATTTTTTCAGATTGGAATTAGCATTTTTTTTTTTGTCAAAATTTAAATAATTTATACCATTTTATGAATTCTTGCTATATTTTTCACCTACTTGAAACAAAAAATGTTAAAATTACCCATTTAAAATATGAAAAAAGCATGTTAAAAAAAAATCGAATTAAAAGAACTTTCTGTGTAGTTAAAATAAAGAACATCATTGGGAGTACATCTTCTGGAAGTGCTTTTAAAGTTGTGCCAAATTTTTTTGCTGGGACATTAATTCAATCTTTTAATAGATTAATATAATACCCCAATTCTGTTTTCTTGAAATTTATTGAATAATATATGTACATATGTTATTTGATGAAATCGAATAAATATAGTGAGCAAAAGCAAAACGGAAGTGGGTATTTGACAAATGAATTGATAGATTAATTAAAGATATTAGAAAATATGTTATCAATAATTGAATCCAATACATAATATGACAATTGTCTGAATAG
This sequence comes from Haematobia irritans, assembly GCF_050003625.1. Taxonomy (NCBI): domain Eukaryota; kingdom Metazoa; phylum Arthropoda; class Insecta; order Diptera; family Muscidae; genus Haematobia; species Haematobia irritans. The sequence continues at coordinate 19,438,746 of NC_134398.1, forward strand.
TCTAAGTGAGCCTGAAAATAAATCGGCCTGCCACTTTAACCCAATACAAAATTTACTTATACAAAATTTTAATCGAATTCAAAAGTAGGACATACATTTGAGATCCCCATACAAAACTCATAAAGGTTTTATTTATTTATTTATTTATTTATTTATTTATTACAATTCTAAAAACTATAATAAACATTAAAGCTTTATCTACAAAGGCTATTGGCTTACAACTGAAGAGGAAAAGTTTTAAGATATATTTGAAAAAATGAGTTTTTTCTTCCCATTTAACAATTGAAATAAAAAATTTCTTCAATGCTAAAAACAAACTCCCATATTCATAGAAAAATTAAATCAAACTTAATAAAATCAACTTTTTTTTTAAAATACACCAAGTAAGCTTTATCTTCATCAAAAATCCCATCTAAATTATAGTAATCCCCTTTTATGAAAAACACAAACTAATTTTAAAAATTGTTATAACATTTCCCCTCTTATACTAAATAAACTAATGCTGAGAAAATGAAGTGTGAACATAAGGTTGAATGTATTCATTCCATTCAAAAGGGACTACTATCTTCCCACTTTTGTATTTATTTCTTAATCAAATTTAATTTTCACAATCATTTCATATACAAAAATGCATTTATTTATATCTGAAGATAAAAAAAACCTATGTTACAGATTAAATTTTTGAAAATCATTTAATTTGTTTCTGTTTTTTCTTCGGCTTCTTTTTTTATTGCCAATGATGCTGCATGCATTGTTTTAAAACCTATCAAGTTGGGAGTGTGTGTGTGTTAACTTGTTTCCGACAATGGCTTTACCACAATTTATTCATAACATTTCAACACAATGTTTATTTTCATCTTATCTCTGATATGAAAATAAGCCAAACTACAAGCAGAGGACCAGATATGGAAAATATACATACAATGAAATATATATACACATGAAAAAAAAGGATTGTGATATTTTTTGAAAGGTTTGTAGTAATTCAATAAAAATTGGAATTAGATTAATATGAAAATGGGTTTTTCAATAATTTTTGTTTTTTTTTTTTTTGGAAAATTTTTAATTAGAATTACATTTTTCGTCATTACTAGAAATGAAGAAAATTTTTTACCAAATGTTGTAGGTTAAAGTGGCAGCCCGATTAAGTTCAGGCTCATTTAGACTATTCAGTTCATTGTGTAGGTGACTTAACCCTTTCACTTCCGAATAAAACCTAATGTTAAAAACTTTAATTTTTCCTCTGTTTCTACTTGTACTAACAGCATGTAGAAAAAATAATGCAATTTTGAAGGCCTACCTCAATTATTTATAAAGCTATGTGTGCTTGTTTTGAAAACTTAATTCTGGAATTGTGACCAAATGGTCATACGAAACTAAATGTTATTTGGCCTGTAATGTATGTTGACGTATGGGGAAAAAATCAAAAAAGAATCTGCAATAACATAGGCTATAGTTTTTATATGAAAATCCGTTTACTAGAGACGTACTGTCGAAAAATTGTCTCAAAATTGTGTATTTTTCGTTTATTGTCAAGAAATGTTATGAAAATACATTTTAGTGCCCAGCAATATGGAAAATATTTATAGCTTATTTAGATAAGAGCCTCTCCTTTAAAATATCATAGAGAAATAAATCGAAACTAAGTAGGGAGTTAGAGTTTGGAGTCGTTTTCGAATGTCCTCTATAGTGGACATCTGTAGTGAAAGGGTTAATTAGTATCGATATATATTAAATGGCTTTAGCAGATCTTCCTTTTCTATACATTCTGATTTGTACTATGATGTACGCTTTTTATCATTTCGGTAACCAAAACGTACCAAATTAAATTAATTCCTTTTGGTTGTAATAGAGGATCTTAACAAGTACTTTTTGCCCAATTTCAAATTTTTCAGCTGCTCTTCTCAGATATAAATTTAGCATATACAAATCCGAAAAATGCTGCTATGTCATGCAAATCTATCACTAACAACCATTCAACAGAAGCATAAATTTGAGTACAGTTCATTTTGTACGTTTTTTTAGTACAAAAAGGTACAAATTTCGAAAATATTGCCTTATCATATATATCTTTGCACTCATTTCCTTCGATAGCAAAACGTACACAAAAAAATAATTTTTTTCTCCGAACCGAAATTTTTTGACCAAGGAAGTTTTCTCTTGTTGGTAAAGTTGTCCATTCTCTCATTCATTGGTCACAATTTTTGCTTCCTAAAAAGGAACTTTTGTTTGCTGCTATTTTATTGTACTCACTATGATAACCTTCTCTAAAATTACACAAATTTAAATTTGCCTATTTTTTTATTTATATTTATAAAAAGTATTTCAAATTATACACGGAATTTAACGAATTATAGAATAAAATTAGACGAACAAATAATTTCAAGATTTCCACTTCATTTACAATATTGGAATACTTGATTTGAATCTGCATTTTAATAAATTTTTTCTGAGTTATATATTTTATTTTATTTTATTATTTTATTTTAATTTATTTTTTATTTTATTTAATATAATTTTAATTTATATAAATTAATTTAATTTTGTTTTTTATTTTTTGTTTTATTTTATTTATTTTATTTTATTTTTTTATTTTTTTTATTTTATTTTATTTTATTTTATTTTATTTCATATTATTTTATTTTTTTTATTTTATAAAATTTTATTTATTGAATTATATAACAATACAACAATATTAGTATCTTAAATATCATTAAATTAATTTATTTGCTTGTACTTTACAGTACCCTCTATTCTAAGCTTCTTCAAAATTACTCAAATTTAATTTTTTATGTTTTTTATTTATATTTATAAGGGGTATTTTAAATTATACGCATTATTCAAAGATTTCTAGAATAAAATTAGACGCAGAAATTTCAAGATTTCCCCTTCAGGTTCAAACACGGATCACTTGAGTTGAAGCTGAATTTGAATAATCTATTGTCTTATAATTATTTTTTTTAATTATTTAGTTTATTTCATTTTATATAATATTATTTATATAATTTTAATGTTATTTTATTTTCTTTTATCTTATTTTGTTCTTTTTTAAAATTTTATTTTATTTTAATTTGTTTTATTTTATAAAATTTTATTTTTTTTATTTTATTTCATTTATTGTTTTTTATTTATATTTATAAGGGGTATTTTAAATTATACGCGTTATTCAAAGATTTCTAGAACAAAATTAGACAAACACGGACCACTTGATTTGAAGCATTTCAATAATCTTTTGTCTTATAATTAATTTTTTTTTCTGAGTTATTTAGTTTATTTCATTTTATTTTATTTTATATAATATTATTTATATAATTTTAATGTTATTTTATTTTCTTTTATCTTATTTTGTTTTTTTTTTATAATTTTATTTTATTTTAATTTGTTTTATTTTATAAAATTTTATTTTTTTTTGTATATTATTTCATTTATTGAATTATATACCAAAACAACAAGATTATTATCTTATATATCATTAAATTAATTTGCTGGTATTTTATAGTACTCGTATATTATAGTACTTTGCTGGTATTTTATAGTACTCTAGCATAGCGAGCTTCTCCAAAATTACTCGAATTTAAATTTTTATGTTTTTTTTATTTATACTTATATGGGTGTATTTCACATTATAAGCGGAATTTAAAGATTTCTAGAATAAAATTAGACGCAGAAATGCCAAGATTCCCCTTCAGGTACAAAAATGGAACACTTGATTTGAAGCTGCATTTCAATAATCTCTTGTCCTATAATTAATTAACTTTTTTTGGTTTTTATTTATAAGGGGTATTTCAAATTATACGCGGAATTCGAAGATTTCTAGAATGAAATTAGACGCAGAAATTTCAAGGTTTCCTCTTCAGGTATAAACATGAAACACTTGATTTGAAGGTGCGTTTCAATAACCCAACAAAAAAAGAGTCGCCAAAAAAGTAATGAAAATGTTATTTTTGGATCCGGAAGTGGTGCAAAATTGACGCAGAAGCGATGAATATAAGATGGGCTTGTCATAGGACGGAAGTCCTCCATTTCAACAGCCGTTGCACTGAATTTGAATTGCTTCTTTAGGTGTGATCCGAATTCAATGGTTTGGATGTAAATTAAAAAATTCTGTGATATTTTGTCACATAAAATTTTTTTTATATTTTTTTATAATTTTTAATGGATTCTAACGCTTGTCGGAAACGTTTGACCTCAAATATTTTCAAAAATTCAAAATTTTTTCAAATTGGATTTAGCGTTTTTTTTTCGACAAAATTTAAAGGATTTCTACTATTTTATGAATTCTTACTCTGTTTTTAACCTATTTGAAACAAAAAAGTTAAAATTACCCATTAAAAGTATGAAAAAACCATTATATAAAAAATTGAATTAAAAGAACTTCCTGGGTAGTTAAAATAAAGAACATCATTGGGAGTGCATCTTCGGGAAGTGCTTTTAAAGTTGTGCGTTTGGAAGAACTTCCAAATTTTTTTGCTGGGAATCTCTTAATAATTATTTTTATTATTTTGAATTATTATTTTTTTAAGTTAATTATTTTATTTTATTTTACATAATTTTATGTAATTTTCTGTTTTTTATTTTATTTTGTTTTATTTTATTTTATTTTATTTTAGTTTCTTTTCGTTTATTTTATTTATTTATTTATTAAATTACATAACAATACAACAAGATTATTTTCTTAAATATTATTATGGTTATAATATTTTATTTTTTAATTCATTTCAAAATGTTTTATTTCAATTTATAATATTAAAATTTAATAAGAATATATTTTTAGAACAAAATATACAAAAATATGTATTTATTTTATTTTCTTTTCTCTTATTTAATTTATTTTATATATTTATATATTTATTCATTTATTTATTTGGTTATAATATTTTATTTTTTAATTCATTTCAAAATGTTTTATTTAAATTTATAATATTAAAATTTAGTAAGAATATATTTTTAGAACAAAATATACTAACATATTTATTTTATTTTCTTTTATTTATTTTATATATTTATATATTTAAGTATTTATTCATTTATTTATTTGTTTATTTATTTATTTATTGAATTACATAAAAATACAACAAGATTATTATTTCATTATAGTTATAATATTTTATTTTTAATTCATTTCAATATATATTATTTAAATATATCAAATTTACAATTTAATACATATATTTCTTTTAGAAACAATATAAAAAAAATATTCTTTTGTTTGAAAAATTTTATAATAAAATTTTATTTTGCAATTGTAAAATGTAAGATATTCCATTTGTTTACTTTAGTTTCATCTTATGTTTTTAAAAAATTTAAAAATTGTCATCGTAAAATCAAAATCTTATTTTTTCAAATTTATTACTTTTCTTGTTATTAGGCCCTTACCCAGCAAAAAAAAATTGGAAGGTCTTCTAAAGGCACAACATGTTTTATTTAAATTTATAATATTAAAATTTAATAAGAATATATTTTTAGAACAAAATATACAAAAATATTTATTTTATTTTCTTTTATTTTATTTTATTTATTTTATATATTTATATATTTAAATATTTATTCATTTATTTATTTGTTTATTTATTTATTGAATTAGATAAAAATACAACAATATTATTATTTTATATATGTATAAAAATAATATAGTTATAATATTTTATTTTTAATTCATTTCTATGTATATTTTATTTAAATATATAAAATTTAAAATTTATTAAATATATTTCTTTTAGAAAAAAATATAAAAAAATAGTCTTTTGTTTGAAAAATTTTATAATAAAATTTTATTTTGCAATTGTAAAATGTAAGATATTCCATTTGTTTACTTTAGTTTCATCTTATGTTTTTAAAAAATTTAAAAATTGTCATCGTAAAATCAAAATCTTATTTTTTCAAATTTATTACTTTCCTTGTTATTAGGCCCTTACCCAGCAAAAAAAATTGGAAGTTCTTCTAAAGGCACAACATGTTTTATTTAAATTTATAATATTAAAATTTAATAAGAATATATTTTTAGAACAAAATATACAAAAATATTTATTTTAATTTCTTTTCTTTTATATAATTTATTTTATATATTTATATATTTATTCATTTATTTATTTGTTTATTTATTGAATTACATAAAAATACAACAAGATTATTATTTTATATATGTATAAAAATAATATAGTTATAATATTTTATTTTTAATTCATTTCTATGTATATTTTATTTAAATATATAAAATTTAAAATTTAATAAATATTTTTCTTTTAGAAAAAAATATAAAAAAATATTCTTTTGTTTGAAAAAAATTATAATAAAAATTTATTTTGCAATTGTAAAATGTAAGATATTCCATTTGTTTACTTTAGTTTCAGCCTATATTTTTAAAAAATTTAAAAATTGTCATCGTAAAATCAAAATCTTATTTTTTCAAATTTATTACTTTTCTTGTTATAAAGTTCTTCTAAAGGCACAATATGTTTTATTTAAATGTATAATATTAAAATTTAATAAGAATATATTTTTAGAACAAAATATACAAAAATATTTATTTTAATTTCTTTTCTTTTCTTTTATTTAATTTATTTTATATATTTATATATTTATTCATTTATTTATTTGTTTATTTATTGAATTACATAAAAATACAACAAGATTATTATTTTATATATGTATAAAAATAATATAGTTATAATTTTTTATTTTTAATTCATTTCTATGTATATTTTTTTTAAATATATAAAATTTAAAATTTAATAAATATATTTCTTTAAAAAAATATATAAAAAAATATTCATTTGTTTGAAAATTTTTATAATAAAATTTTATTTTGCAATTGTAAGATGTAAGATATTCCATTTATTTACTTTAGTTTCATCCTATATGTTTAAAATAATTCAAAAATTGTCATCGTAAAATCAAAATCTTATTTTTATCGAATTTATTACTGTTCTTGTTATTAGGCCCTTAGCCAGCAAAAAAATTTGGAAGTTCTTCTAAAGGCACAACTTTAAAAACACTTCCAAAAGATGTACTCCCAAAGATGTTCTTTATTCCCACTACACAGGAAGTTTTTTTAACTCAATTGTTTATAACTCGCTTTTTTCTTATTATTATTGGGTTAGTTTTTTTGCTTCTTAAATTTTTTTGTTTCTAAAAGTTTTAAAACAGAGTAAGCCTTAATAAAATGGTACAAATTATTGAAATTTTTTCGAAAAAAAATCAAAATCCATTCAACAAATATTGCGAATTTTTTAAAATATTTTAATTCAAACGTTTCGGACAAACGTTAGAATGTTATTAAAAATCATAAAAAATTATAAAAATTATTTATTTGTCAAAATATGGCAACATTTTTTAATTCAAATCCAAAGCAATGAATTTGAATCACAGAGCAAATTCAGTGCAAAGGCTGTTGAAATGGTGGACATCCGTCCTATGACAAGCCCGTATTAAATTCATCGCTTCCACGCCAATTTTGCATTACTTCCGGATCCAAAAAGAACATTTTCACTACTTTTTTTGGCTACGCTTTTTTTACTAGGTTATCATTTCATTATCTTATTTTGTTTTTCTCTATGTACTAATATATAGAAAATTTCCCCTTTTATACTATACTCTATACAATGCACTAAAGTCATTAAAGAATTGAATTTATAAAATACATAAAATTTAAATTAAATCATATAAAGACAATACTTAAATAGTATTCATCAGAGATTATAATTTTATTGAAAACAAAAAAAGAAAAGAGTCTTCTTTTAGTATGTGTTATAACTTTTATGAATAAGATAATTTCATAATAGACTTGTAATGTCAAAATGCTAATATTGACAAACAATAAAATTTAGTTTCTATGGAATGACTTTAAATAACAATTGAATTGAGCAATCACAAAAAATTAGCATAAAGTCCAAAGACAATAATAAAGATAACTTATCGTATATGGACTTGTAATATGTTGAGAAAAACTAGAACATAAAACAAACATAAGAAACAAACAAAATCTTTATGAGATAGATTTATTGCCTTATAACCTTGGGAATATCCATCAATTTTGGCTGAGAGTTAAATGGACCATTAATAAAGACATGCTAATTGATGATTTTAGTAGTAGGAAATAGCCAAACAATATCATCGAATGTTTGAAGTTGTAAATTGGTAAATCACATAAAATTACATAAAATAGATGAAACTTTGGTTTGACCATATTTAAAAGAGAAGAGAACATGAAGGAAAATTTTCTTAATAATTTAAGTAAATATTTTTTTTAAATAACTGTATATTTTATATAGAGAATTTATTTCAATAATGAAAATTGCTTTAAATATAAGAAATTTTTTCCACGGCCAAAATTTAATTACATGCAAAAAAAATTATTTCTTTGGAAAACGAAATTTAAAATTATTTTCTTCAGGCTAATCAAGCCACCATAAACAAAAAAAATATTTACTACCGAATTAAATCTAATGTTAAAAACTTAAATTTTTCTTTATATTTTACTTGTATTAAAAAAACATTATTTTGCGTTAAAGTGACACCTTTACCAATAAATTTAAATTCCCTTTCGTTTTTGTTTTTGTTGTGTTTAAAATTCTTTATGTGAATCTCACATATTTTAACGTTTACAAAATTCTTGTTAAATTTTATTATTATTATTATTTTTGTTTTTTTTTTTTAATTTCTAAAATTCTTATCCACATTTGCACATACTACAGCAATATATAAATTCTTTTCTCCATGCCATGTCAAATATCATAATATTCTTCAAACTCAATAATTTTTTTAATTAACCATTTGTCTATGGAAACGAGAAAAGAAAACTGCCACATTATTTAAATTTATTGGTATCGATTAAATAACTTTCGTTCAAAACATCTCATAAATTTTCATCTATATATTCGACTGCATGAGGCAAAAAATATATTCTAAGCTATTTGGACAGACAAATGAGCGGCTAGACACTTTTAAGGGAAAATAAGAAAAAAATGTGTATATATAAAAAAATTAAATTTGTATCATTTTTCCTAATGGATGACGATTTGGCATGGCTGTTCAAAATATCAAACGGCTTAGTTTGGGATTTGGTTATTTTTTTTTTGTAGAGGGAGGAAAATATGCTTCACGAACAAGTGTCAACCTAATGCATAGCACAAAGATAGACAGACATTTAGACCATTCATTTTAGTCATTTGAAATGTGCAATTTTATTATTCTTTATGTTTGCCAGACATGGAGTTAGAATAGCAAACTTTGTGGCAAAAATAAAATTATTTATGCATTTTAAATTGGCTGCAATTTAAGTAGAGTTTAGGATCTAAAACAAAAGAGATTAAATCCACCACTAGGCAATCCACCATGGATTGCCTATAACCTTATACTAAAGGCTGTCATCCACAATCGAATTACTTGGGTTAGGTTAGGTGGCAGCCCGATGTATCAGGCTCACTTCGACTATTCAGTCCATTGTGATACCACATTGGTGAACTTCTCTCTTATTACTGAGTGCTGCCCGATTCCATGTTAAGCTCAATGACAAGGGACCTCTTTTTTATAGCCGAGTCCGAACGGCGTTCCACATTACAGTGAAACCACTTAGAGAAGCTTTGAAACCCTCAGAAGTGTCACCAGCATTACTGAGGTGGGATAATCCACCGCTGAAAAACTTTTTTGGTGTTCGGTCGAAGTAGGAATCGAACACACGACCTTGTGTATGCAAGGCTGGCATGCTAACCATTGCCCCACGGTGGCTCCCAAATTACTTGGGTTGCGGTAACACTTGCCGATGGGTTTCGTAAAACTTCTTAACACCGTCTTCTCAATTGTAAGTTAGTCCATACAGGGTATATATTAAACCAAAAAGGCCAATTAAATAATATAATTCACTTTGACAAAATTAAAATAAAATGTTGACAAAATTTTCTATAAAAATAAAATTTTGACAAAATTTTCTATAGAAATAAAATTTTGACATTTTCTACAGAAATAAAATTTTAACAAATTTTTCTATAGAAATAACATCTTGACAAAATTTTTTATAGTAATAAAATTTTGACAACATTTTCTACAGAAATAAAATTTTAACAAAATTTTCTACAGAAATAAAATTTTAACAAAATTTTCTACAGAAATAAAATTTTGACAAAACTTTCTATAGTAATAAAATTTTGACAAAATTTTCTATAGATTTTCTATAGACAAATTTTTATACAAATAAAATTTTCATAAAAATATCTTAGAAATAACAGTTTGACAAAATTTTTTGTAGAAATAAAATTTTGACAAACATTTCTATAGAAATAAAATTTTGATAGAATTTTCTATAGAAATAAAATGTTGCCAAAAATTTCTATAGAAATAAAATTTTGAAAAATTTTCTACAGAAATAACATTTTGACAAAATTGTCTATAGAAATAAAATTTTGCAAAAATTTGAATGGGGCCAAATTTTAATTAAATTTTCGGAGAAAAAAATTTGACAACATTTTCTATAGAAATAAAATTTTAACAAAATTTTCTACAGAAATAAAATGTTGACAAAACTTTCTATAGTAATAAAATTTTGACAAAATTTTCTATAGATTTTCTATTGACAAATTTTTATACAAATAAAATTTTCATAAAAATATCTTTAGAAATAACAGTTTGACAATATTTTTTGTAGAAATAAAATTTTGACAAACATTTCTATAGAAATAAAGTTTTGATAGAATTTTCTATAGAAATAAAATGTTGCCAAAAATTTCTATAGAAAAATAATTTTGAAAAATTTTCTACAGAAATAACATTTTGACAAAATTGTCTATAGAAATAAAATTTTGAAAAAAATTTGAATGGGGCCAAATTTTAATTAAATTTTCTGAGAAAAAAATTTGACAAAATTTCCTTTAGAAATAAAATTTTGACAATATTTTCTATAGAAATAAAATTTTGACAAAATTGTCCATAGAAATAAAATTTTGACAATATTTTCTATAGAAATAAAAATTTCACAAAAATGTCTTTAGAAATAAAATTTTTACAAAATAACATTTTAGCAAAATTTTCTATAGAAATACAATTTTGAGAAAATTTTCTATCGAAATAACATCTTGAAAAAATTCTTTATAGTAATAAAATGTTGACAATATTTTCTATAGCAACAAAATTTTTACAAAATTTTCTATAGTAATAAAATTTTGAGAAAATTTGCTATAGAAATAAAATTTTGGTAGATTATTTTTGGGGATCGGCTATGTATAACTATAGACCGATAAGGACCAATTTTGGCATGGTTGTTAGCGGCCATATACTAGCGCAATATACCAAATTTCACCACGTAACAAATTTCAACCGGATCGGATGAGCTTCGGAGGTTAAATCTTGGGATCGGTTTAAATTGGGGTTATATCGATGCCCTTATTCCAGAGTACGCTAAGTCGACTTAGCATGTTTTGATGGAGTTCGGAGTTTTTTATTCGGATTGATGTGAATTGCATCCTGTCAAAAGTTCGAATTTATTGGACATTTCTATCAAAAGTTATGGTTAATATTGTACTTAGCCTGTTTCTAAAGTTTTAAAAAATGTCCAATCCAAAAAGGACAAAAAGCTTTGTTCGGTCTAAAGTGGTCTAAGTCATTTTTAGCCATGTTCTATTATCACTATTTTGAGTTCATACATACTAAAAAAAAATTATAAAAATTATGATTTTGAGACCGAAAATAAGGAAATTTCTGTCTTATACGAGTTTTGAGAAATTTCAAAAAACAAAACTTGTTTCTTGTTTCCTGTAAAATTCACTTTTTAGACTTAGCGCACTTTCGAATGTAGACATCGATATATAATTAAGACCGGTATGGACCAATTTTTGCATAGTTGTTAGAGACCATATACTAACACTACGTACCAAATTTTAACCGGATCGGGTGAATTTTTGCTCTTCCAAGGGGCTCCGGAAGTCAAATCTGGGGATCGGTTTATATGGGGGCTACATATAATTATTAACCGATATGTACCAATTCCTGCATGGTTGTTAGAGGCCATATACTAACACCACGTAGCAAATTTCAAGCGAATCGGATGAAGTTTGCTCCTTCAAGAGGTTTCGAAAGCCAAACCCAGCAAAAAAATTTGGAAGTATTTCTAAAGGCAAAACTTTAAAAGCACTTCCAAAAATGTCCTTCCAGAGATTTTCTTTATTTTAACTACTCAGAAAGTTCTTTTAATTCAATTTTTATAACTAGCTTTTTTCATATTTTTATACCCACCACCATAGAATGGTGACGGGGGTATAATAAGTTTGTCATTCCGTTTGTAACGCATCGAAATATCGATTTCCGACTATATAAAGTATATATATTCTTGATCAGGGAGAAATTCTAAGACGATATAACGATGTCCGTCTGTCCGTCTGTCTGTCTGTCTGTCTGTCTGTCTGTCTGTCTGTTGTAATCACGCTACAGACTTCAATAATGAAGCAATCGTGCTGAAATTTTGCACAAGCTCGTCTTTTGTCTGCAGGCAGGTCAAGTTCGAAGATGGGCTATATCGGTCCAGGTTTTGATATAGTCCCCATATAAACCGACCTCCCGATTTGGGGTCTTGGGCTTATAGAAGTCGTAGTTTTTATCCAATTTGCCTGAAATTTGAAATCTGGAGGTATTTTATGCCCATAAAGAGATGTGCCAAAAATGGTGAGTATCGGTCCACGTTTTGGTATAGCCCCCATATAGACCGATCTCCCGATTTTACTTCTTGGGCTTATAGAAACCGCAGTTTTTATTCAATTTACCTGAAATTTGAAATCTAGAGGTATTGTAGGACCACAAATACGTGTGCCAAAAATTGTGAGTATCGGTCCATATTTTGGTATAGCCCCCATATAGACCGATCTCCCGATTTTACTTCTTGGGCTTATAGAAAACGCAGTTTTTATTCAATTTACCTGAAATTGGAAATCTAGAGGTATTGTAGGACCACAAATACGTGTGCCAAAAATTGTGAGTATCGGTCCATATTTTGGTATAGCCCCCATATAGACCGATCTCCCGATTTTACTTCTTGGGTTTATAGAAACCGCAGTTTTTATTCAATTTATCTGAAATTGGAAATCTAGAAGTATTGTAGGACCACAAATATGTGTGCCAAAAATTGTGAGTATCGGTCCGTATTTTGGTATAGCCCCCATATAGACCGATCTCCCGATTTTACTTCTTGGGCTTATAGAAACCGCAGTTTTTATTCAATTTACCTGAAATTTCAAATCTAGAGGTATTGTAGGACCACAAATACGTGTGCCAAAAATTGTGAGTATCGGTCCATATTTTGGGAGAGCCCCCATATAGACCGATCTCCCGATTTGGGGTCTTGGGCTTATAGAAACCGTAGTTTTTATCCAATTTGTCTGAAATTGGAAATCTAGAGGTATTTTAGGACCATAAAGAGATGTGCCGCAAATGGTGAGTATCGATCCATATTTTGGTATAGCCCCCATATAGACCGATTTCCCAATTTTACTTCTTGGGCTTCTAGAATCCGAAGTTTTTATCCTTTTTGCCTGAAATTGGAAATCTAGACGTATTTTCGGGTCACAAAGAGGTGTGCCAAAAATTGTGAGTATCGGTCCATATTTTAGTATAGCCCCCATAAGAACGATCTCCCGATTTAACTCCTTGGGTTTCTAGAAACCGTAGTTTTTATCTGATATGCCTGAAATTGTAAATATTCTGGTATTTTAGGCTCACAAAAACGTGTATCGGATTAAGTTTTTATCGGTCCATTTGGTAATGCCTCCATATAGACCGACTTCACTTCTTGAGGGTGTAGAAGGCGCACTGATCATGAAAATTGTTTGAAACTCAATGTAAAATTTCCAGATTTTACTTCTACAGATTTAAGATTTCAAATCAAGACGTTATTTTATAATTTTCTTGCACACTTACAAGAGATGTTAATGATTCCTCTAAACCTCAAACAAAAATGGTTCTTATAAATCCAGAATCTGATATAGTCCTCATAGGTGAAATCTTTAAATTTATCTTCGGGTTGTGTCCTCAAGTCCTCAAGCCCTCCTGAAATTTCAAAGGAAACCCTAATATTTGGTTCATGGTGGTGGGTATTTAAGATTCGGCCCGGCCGAACTTACTGCTGTATATACTTGTTAAAGGGCAATTTTAGAATTTTTTGTTTCAAATATGTTAAAAACAGAGTAAGGATTAATAAAATAGTATAAATTAATTAAATTTTGCGGAAAAAATGTTTAAATTCATTATAGAAAAATTGCGAAATTTTGAAAATATTTGAGGTCAAGGGTTTCAGACAAGCGTTAGATTGCATTAAAAATCATAAAAAATTATAATAATTAATTATTTGTCAAAATACCACAAAATTTTTTAATTCACATCCAAAACACTGAATTCGGATCACATCTAAATAAGTGATGCATATTCAATGCAACGGCTGTTGAAATGGTGGACATCCGTCCTATGACAAGCCCATGTAAAATTCATCGCTTCTGCGCCAATTTTGCACCACTTCCGGATCCAAAAATAACATTTTGACAACTTTTTTGGCGACGCTTTTTTTGCTGGGAATCTCAGTGTCGGTTTATATGGGGGCTATACGTAAAAGTGGTCCGATATGGCTCATTTGCAATACCATCCGATCTACATCAATAACAATTACTTGTGCCAAGTTTCAAGTCGATAGCTTGTTTCGTTCGGAAGTTAGCGTGATTTCAACAGACGGACGGACGGACATGCTTAGATCTACTCAGAATTTCACCACGACCCAGAATATATATACTTTATGGGGTATTAGAGCAATATTTCGATGTGTTACAAACGGAATGACAAAGTTAATATACCCCCCATCCTATGGTGGAGGGTATAAAAAAAAAAAACAAAATATAATTTTTTTTAAAAACAAATAAACCTCCTCCTAGAATCTTAAAAGATACTGTGCGAATTTAAGCTTAAAACAACAATTTCCAAAATTTTATAATTTTTTTTACAAAGAAAATTGTTTAAAATGCTTTAAACCCTTTTGCTTCCACAACGACTCTCCTCTCCATTATATGGCATCATAAATAATTCTTTTATGTTGCATATATATTTTCGCCCTCATGTATACTTTGTTTTGTGTTTTTTTTTGCTTTTTTTTTTATTTTATTTTGGCTCCACTCAACATAAATATCACTTGAACAAAGTCAAACCCAAATGCAACAAAATTGTTATTTATATAAATTTTTATTCAACTAAATTATGAAAGCCCCAAAACTCAAGAGCTTAACTTTGAAACTTCCATACACAGCAGACGTAGTAGTAGTAGTAGGGGTGGCGGGGAAATATTGAAAAATAAAACTAAATCACAAAATATATGCATATAAATAAATGGAATTCCCACATAGGTTATGAGATAAACGCCAACATAATTGAAAAATCTAAAGAATTTAGAATATTTAAATTAATAGAATTTATTTGGATAATATTATAAATTTAATGGAATTGCAATATGGTTGGGAACCTTGGAGTATAACAATTTATGTAGGTTTGTTATTATTTTTATAGAAAATTTTATAAAAAGAATTAAGAATATGTCATTGGGGAAAATCAAATTTCTGACATAAAAGAAATTAGACAACATTCCAATAAAATACTTCAATTAACTTTGTTATGGGGAAAATTTTTTGCTTTAGAATAATTTGTATAAATAAAGTTTGAAATTGGGCTCTGAAGGAAATTTGGCCCACGACTTGATACAAACAAAGAAAATTAAATTTTTGTTTTTTTTTTTCTTGATCTGGTTTACGAGTTCGCAAATCGCAAAATATTCCTCAATCGCTAGTTTCCGCACAACAATAATACGAAATTTTTACATCGTACTGTTCTTATGGATAAGGAAATTATATGGATGAAATTTCATGGCAAAATATGAAATAGTTTCAAAATATAGACGATAAAAATTTTGAATTTTGCGAATTCGTAAACCAGAACATGGAGGTATATAAAGTAAAATGAAGATAAAAAATGTTCCTCCATGAAGAACATATCCTTGACTGAAACTAAATATTTTTGTGGGACCTAAGATTTCATGTCCTTAAATTTCCTTAGCTTACTAGACGCATTTCTCAGCTAGAAAGTTCTTTTCCCTGTCCAAAAAGTCGATAAAATTTTCAATTAAATCGTTTTGTCCTTATACCCAGTAAAAAAATTTGGAAGTTCTTCCAAAGTCACAACTTTAAAATCACTTCCAGAGTATGCACTCCCAATGATGTTCTTTATTTTAACTACCCAGGAGGTTATTTTCATTCAATTTTTATAACATGCTTTTTTCATACTTTTAATGGGTAATTTTAACTTTTTTGTTTCAAATAGGTTAAAAACAGCGTAAGAATTCATAAAATGCTACAAATCATTTAAATTTTGTCGAAAAAAATGCTAATTACAATCTGAAAAAACTGTGAATTTTAGAAAATATTTAAGGCCAAACGTTTCCGACAAGCGTTGGAATCCATTAAAAATTATAAAAAATTATAAAAATTATTTATTTGACAAAATATCACAGAATGTTTTAATTTACACCCAAAACATTGAATTCGGATCACACCTAAGGAAGCGATACAAACTCAGTGCACCGGCTGTTGAAATGGAGGACTTCCGTCCTATGACAAGCCCATGGTAAATTCATCGCTTCTGCGTCAATTTTGCACCACTTCCGGATCCAAAAAGAACATTTTGAGACGATGTTTTTTTGCTGGGATGCCACTAATATTAAGTCCATTATTAAGAAAGAGGAAATCGCTCAATTAGTTGTGGCTAATAAATCCAAATTTGTAGGATGCAAAATTTACAAACTAATAAAGACTAATTTCTTTAAAATAATGAAATTTTAATTAAAATAAAGTTTATAATCTTTGTTTCAAAAATTATTTTCATTAAATTTAGGACACAATTTTTGTAAATTTGCGTCCCTCCGTTAAAGTTCCATGTCTTTGAACTAAGGGTCATTTTCCTTGAAGTAAAGAAACACATTTTTGATTTAAGGAAATCGGTTTAAATTAACTGAAATATTGAATCTTTAGATCTTAAGATAAAAACGCTTCAAATATAGACTAAGACTTTATCACAATGGACTGAATAGTCTAAGTGAGCTTGAATCTTAATCGGGCTTTAACCTAGGCAAAGATTTATTTTGAGGATTTTTCATCTTTGGTTTAAAGTTTTTTTGTTTGTTTTGGAATTAAGAAGTATCCGTTATAATTTGGATTTTAAACTGGCATTTATTTGTACAGGAGTACCTTTATTAATAAACCGCGAAAAGAGAATGAAAATTTGATAAATGAGATCTGTATCCTAATTTTAATTTTATTGGTCCTAGATTTAAAGCCAGATAGGTCTCTAAAAAATTTTTTTCTTTTAAAGAGGCCGCGTATTTGGCTTGGAATTAATACCAAAATCCATAAGGAATCAATAGTCAAAATCTTTGGATTCAAGTAAACTTTTTTTTTTAGTGTGGGAGCTATATCTAAATCTCAACCAATTTGTATAATATTTTGCAGGTATAATTGATACCACAGACGGTTACCTTGTGCAAAACTTGAGTACAATCAGTATATAAATGGGGCATCTATGGTCATAAGGTTATAGGTTATTAAGGTGAAATTTGGCAAAATCGAGCGATGCATATTTATGGGAGCTATATCTAAATCTGAACCGATTTCGATGAAATTTTGCAGACTAAAGGGTGATGCAAAAGATTAATTTGTGCCAAATTCAGCGACAATCGGTTAGTAAAAAAGTGCAACGCGACTCCATTTGTCGAAATCGGGCGATACATATATATGGGAGCTATATCTAAATTTGATCCGATTTCTTCCAAATTCAATAGCGTTCGTGCTTGTGCACCAAAAAAAAAAACACACTGTACCAAATTTCATCAAAATCGCCTTATAATTGCGACCGGAATCCTGTGAACAACAAATACATGGACAGACGACGGACGGATACCAAGCGCTAGATCGACTCAGGAGGTGATTCTGAGTCGATCGGTATATATTTTATGGGGTCTGAAATTAATATTTGTGGTAGGCACATTTTTTGGCAGATCAAAGTTTTTATACCCTGACCACTAAGTGGTTTAGGGTATAAAAAACATTCAAAAGTAGAAGATGTTTTTTAACACTTTATTTTAAAGACTGGTTTTACTTGAAATATGGCATAATTTATATATGAAGTCCATAAAGACTTTAGAAATTTAAATTATTATTTTTAAATGACATTAGAATTGCGCCTTAATGCATGCATTCCTTGTTCAAATCTCAACTTTTTTGACCCAAAATTAATCATTCGATTTGAACTAATCATATTAGTAATTTTTTTAAATAGATTTTCAATCTTTTATTTTCATTATTTCAATTTCATAATTATCAATGATATCAATTAAACGATGAGAATTTATAAAAAGTGGAAATGTGTCAATTTAAAATATAATGTGGCACATTAGTTTTACATTGCGTTAGTAGGCATTTGAGAGTAGTAATCAATTCCTAAATTTTTATATTTATATATCAAATTGTTTTTGTAACGTAGTCTACATATAGTAATAAGATATATACTTAGTATTAAGGTGTAATTATATGTCAAGTTTTTGCAGTCCTTGATTGTAGTCCTAATTAATTTTATAATTTTTTTAAAGTAAATTTAATGTAATTATTTATTTTGAGTATCCCTGTAACCGTATATGGCCATTTCGGCTTGGTTGTAAAATGAGTTAAATAAATAAATAAAAAAAGTGGCACACTTTTTTATAGAGGAAAAATGCGTGTGCTCTAAGAATATTTTTTTTATAAAATTGCGATGTTGATTTTTTTTAAACAATAATCATACTATCTTCATTTCATCAAAAACAATACCAGAAATTAACTGTTTCTAGAATAACTCGATTTAATTTTTCTGTAAGAACAAATAAAACACGAAATCGTTTGCCAAAAATTTGAGTTTATCTGCTCTTACAGAAAATTTAATTTTTCTTTAAAATCAAATAAAACAGAAAATCGTTTGTCAAAAATTTGGGTTTCTCTACTGTTACAAAAAATATTTTAGATTAAATATTTAATTAAATTTCGTTTGTCTAAAACTTCGTTTAGTCTTTTTTTTGTGTGTAGTTATCACAATGGACTAAATAGACTAAGTGAGCCTGAAAATAAATCGTGTTGCCACTTTAACCTAACCTTTGGTAGTAGTATTGGACGCAATAAATCTATTTTATGTTATGGTCACATCCTCATTTTTAAAGGGATTCGATTGCCGTTAAAAAAAGAATTAATCAAAGAGTGGCACAAAAAGAATTAGTGGCACTAAAGTGTCAAAGCTTAAAAATAGATGACTTAGCCACTAAAGAGGCACAACTGTATCACAGCCTTCCTTATATATGGAACTCTCTAGTTTCACAAAGACTGGAACTCAAAATTACTTTTTTTTTATCGGCGATAAGTAAATATGTGAGAAAATTTCAGAATTGCTAATACAGTGAAACCTCTCAAACTTGAACACTCTGAAAACCAAACTCCTCCCACACGTGGACAGTTGTCTGGGGACGTTTGCTATATTAACACATTAAAATTAACCTCTCATAAGTGGACACCTATCAAATGTGGACAAAATTTATGCGACCGTGAGTGTCCACCTTTCAGAGGTTTCACAGTATTTTGCAATCTATCATATTCCCATATAAACTATAAACACACATTTTTTTTGAATACAGTTCAAAAGCCACTTCATCAAATTATTTTAAATAAATGGTATTTTTTTATTGTAATTGAATTCGGTTAGTGCTCATCTATTTTTTTTTATAACCACCAAAAACATTTAACAAATAATCCACTTTTTATTACACTTAAAAATCCCTTCCGAACTAGTTTCTGTTGTTGTTGTTTGTATGTATTTGAACGAAAATGCAAACTAATTAAAAGTTATATTGGCAGTTTTCGCAACATTTTCTTTTTTTTTTTGTGTGGAGAAAGGGAATGATGGGAATAAAAATAATCCACCAAAAATTATTACACATTTTCCCCCAACTATACACCCACTAAAAAACTATCCAAGCAATGTTTTTTTCGTCAAGCAGTAAAAAAGAAGCGACGTTCATGGTTATGGAACTGAAGAGCATAAAATAATCCTCTGATTTAGGTTTCTTTTTATTTCATTTCATTGCTTCGTTTCGTGGTTCAGGGAAGACAACAAATATCCATAAGGCTTTATAGTAATATGTAGGGGGAAAGAAACATAGAGGCCACACGACTAGTATAAGGGACCCGTTACAAAAACTCTTTATTTTTTGTGATTTTCGTCGTTTTTTTCGTTGGATGAATGTCCACCCACCCACACTCATCACTCAATCACATCTATCACAACAACACATAGCACACACAGACACTTGCTTGCTAAAGCAGCAACATTCACTTGCAAAACACTGGTATAAAGGGGGGGCACATAAACACTGACAAACACACTCACTCCATTATGATATGCTTGCACACCTTTTGCTTGTTCATCTCATCATAAACACTCTTACAACAACAACACACACTTTTGCTTTAATTATGCTAACATTCTTTTGAGTAAGAAGAAATTGTAATTTGTTGTTGTTTTTGTATTTGGTAGACCTTCTTAATGAAACTTACCGTTATAATGACATTAAAACCAAAAACTGTTGTGGGAGAAGAGAGGTAATATGAAAATTTACGCTCTTGCTATATATAGGAGACTAAATGTATGTGTATGAACGATGATATTATTATGCGGCTGATTATTCGGCTTTAATTCCAGTAGAGTTAATCCAAAAAAATTTTTTGCAGGTTATATATGTAGGTGTGTGTATAGAGAACAGATATATATTTTTTTTGAGGATAGATGGGTCGTTTTAGGTTTCGTTGAAATTAAAATATATTTTTTTATTTTTTTTTTATTAAATTGTAGCTTGGTTTCGTTTAGATTTTTTTTATTATTATTAATTTATTTTTGGAAATCACAGGATAAATTATTGTTGAATTATTGAGATGAAATTCGATTGGGTAGCAACACTTATGGTGTACGTATTTTATTTATTTTTTATTTATTGGTTTTCTTCCTTACTTAAGTAACACTTTATTGTATTTATTATTATTTTTATTTGAAATTTTTACACGATTTATATTTCGGTTTGGATTTTTTGTATCAATCTATTTTATTTGTTATTATTTGTATTTCTTACACAATATTTATAATTACAATTTTTGGGGGTTTCGATTGAATTGATATGTTATTTTCAATCTTTTATGTTATAAATGGCTATTAAATAAACGTCTTCAATGACTTAAATATTTTTTCGTCTCAATGCTTATTTGTGGTATATGTAGTATTCCAGATTAATAAACAATTAATTTATATTTGAAAACTTTTTTGTTTTTAATTTAGGAGATTTTGTGTCATATTCTCCTCACTGTGTAAATTCTTAAGATTTCCATGTTTGCAAATTATATTTTCGTGATGTATAGTATTTCATGGAAAAATCTAAGTAATCCATTATTTTGTATATCGATTAATATTTTTATTGCCTTAAATGCTTAATTTTTTTTATACATATTTTTTTACGAATTCTATTGTTAGTTATTTCTTTGTTTTCTCAATTTAGGGTTTTCGTATTTATTTGTGACATTTTTGCTTATCAGGTGTTTCAAATACACTTTTATTATTATATTTTGTCTGTAATTATTTTTTATTTTTTTAAAATTTTCACAATTTCCACTTTTGTTTTGTATTAAATTTCTATGATTTATTATTTTCTTTTTTTTTGTTAATATTTTATTTCAATATAATTTGTTCACATTTTTGGTTAATACTTTTTTAGGCTTTATTTCTTTTATCCATAGACATCGTTATGTCCTCTTTGAAATAAATCTAGAATTTAAACAATCCATATTTGTTGAACGAAGAACCGAGTTTCTTGCAAATCAAATGACAAAAATAAAACAAAAATTACTTTTTTCCATATGAAAAAGGTATAAACGTTCTATCAGATGTTTTGATTTTTTTTCTGTGACGTTTTTGTTATTTTTTTTATGCTATTAGAATTTCTAAATTCTTCTTCTTTTTGTTTTTCATTGGAGATTGTGTGTTTTGGGGTTCCATCACTCTCACTCACTGAAATTGATAAACGTTACACACGCACACACTCTATATGCATGGTATGAATAGAGTTTACGGGGTACCTTCTTCGCGTTAACAAAATATATGAACGCGCGCGTTAATGTCGGAATGAATGTTGTTGATACGACAAACGTTACATGGAGACTAACGTGCCTTGAGTTCTTGTAACTGTTAGTGAGTCTTGTAATAATACAAAACAACGGACAAATACGATGAGAAAGAAATACACAACACATAGACGAACGAACAACATGAGACGATATGTGGCGGCAGAGTTCGTTTTTGGTTGAGGCACACAATACCACACGTACACACACGCACACACACTGTTAAACGGATATAGAGTGGCACTCGCCACCTTAATTCTTCGCGGCTGGTGGCTCGTGTTGATAATTTTCAGACAGAGCATAAACAAGTAAAGAATACAATCTAACAGGGTTGCAAAATTATTTTGATTCTCACTCTCTCTGTCTCTCTCGCTTTTGGCAAAAAATATTTCTTAGAGATATCTCACAAATTCCTCTCTCTCTCTCTCGCTCTCTGAAAATTCATTAGTTTTTTGTTAAAATCCTTGTAGTAATTTTTCGTTTATTACATTTTAAAGCTCTCACAGTAAATTTCTACACTCATTCTCTCACGCTCTTTCTCTCAGTCCTTTCATTTTCGTTTTTACAAAGGAGATGGAAAAAGCCTTCTCTAAACAGCTTAACGTTTTAACGATTGACGTGCTCCATGTACATTTGTTACCTTTCATGTCAATTGTTGTCGTTGTTGCTTCTGTTCTGTTTTTATTTTTTGTAGTTTTTACGGTAATTGGAGTTTTACATTTGTTGACTTATGGTCGTTTTATTGCTCACATAACGTTATTCTCTTTCTGTAATATGAATTTTGGACTCTCACATCATTTCCATTTCCCTTTACTTCCGCTCAACCGGGCAACGCTGTTAGACTCTTGCATATACGTAGTATGTTGGACCATTTGTCTGTTATGTTTTTTTTTTTATGGACGAATGCTTGAATGCCTCACGTGTAAGCAACAATTTGTTCAAATGTTGCTGTGAAAAATCCTTTCTTTGAAATTTGTGGGTGTTTTGTTGTTGTTGTTGTTATTTTTATGGTATGTTGCCCAGCCATAACATTATGAGTATATGCCAAGAGTGAGTAGAGTGACTGTGGGAAATTATTGAATTAACAGAAGTAACAACGAACTTCATAGCTGGAAATGGAAAGTTATGCTACCTCTCTAATAAACCTTCAGTTGTGAGATTATAATTTGTTTTTGACGGGATATACCAAATATTTCCAAGTTGGAATCTGTTTTATATTAAAAGGGGAAAAAATCTAAATCTAATGATGTGATGGGCGGTGGAGTGTTGGGTTAACTTCCATTAGTCTCTATTCGACTTAGTCTTTCCGATTTACTTGAAAACATCATGACATGCATCCAAAGAATAAATACTTTCCTTCGGAACGAAATTAAATACAGAAGAAATTCCTCTTTAAGGTAAGTACTATGTTCAGTTTTCAAGGTGAAAACCAACTTGTTTTCACGGTCAAATTAGTAATGCGGTATTGACAACAGATGGGGCAGTTGGGAATGGCTCTCAATAAGTCAGGTTACGTGCGTTAGGATTGGGAACAGCTGCTCCAGGGGTACCGAAGAAGAGTTTTTTTGCATCGCATGGTTGCTGGTGATGAAAACTGGATCGATCCACTACGATCCCAAACCCACATGACAAAAATCGTAAGGTTAACCAGGTCATGCCTCAACATCGATGGCAAAGCAGAATGCCCATGGAAAGTAGCAATGCTGTGTGAGACCAGCTGGGTATAGTGCGTTACGATCTGCTCCAAGCGAGTGAAATGATAGCAGGAGCTTTGAAGCAAACTTAATTGATGCGTTTGAGCCGAGCAATGTATGACAAACGGCCATAATATTTGGTAAGGTACGCCAAAATTTATTTGAAAACACTATAAAGGGAAGTCCTACACCACCCGGCATACTAAGTAGTCCGATCAATAACGCATGACAATGCTGATCAGAATTTTAGTTCTTAAGAGAAAGCCAACAATATTTCGGAAAAATTGCGGAAAAGTAGTGGCTGGCGATGGACAATATTTCGATTGTTGCAATTTCTTTCTAAAATAAACTTTCAAACTTTTGAAAAAATTCCTTCGTTTTTCTAAAATTTCGTTTCTCCAAAAAGAAAACTCTTCTTTCAGTGGGGAATGGTGAATAAAGGATATTTGATTTTTGATATATGGATGAGGTAAGGAATGGATATATACCCCCCTTCCCCCATATTTTCTTTATATTTAATGTACATATATCGATTTTCCCGATAAATTTTAGGGCATATAGAAGCAGGATATATTCCTCCTCCTTCAATTACACAGTGACTATTTCTAAAATGCAAAAAGCATAGCTAAAAAGGAAATCTCACCTTTGCCTAATTTTCCAATTGGCATAAGTGAAAAAATTTACTCTGTAATGACGACTTTGATTGGGAAAAAGTGCAACATTCACGAAATTGATTTCGAAATATTAAGGACAATGTCATAGGTTATGGGTCCTATATTCCTCTCAATATTATGAATTGACAACAACTTTGCAATGACACTATCATATGGGTGAAAATAAAATGAGGGAAAAAGTAGTGTAACATCAAGGCAACATATTTTTTTGCAAAACGAAAACGTCCTAAGTTTAGGGCAACAGCCAAATGAGGGTTATAATATACAAATATTGGATTCCTTCCCTGAACAAGAATAACTTCCTGGTGTTTCGAACAAAGTCCCTTTGTTTGAATGTTGTACTGCATTTGTTTTGTAAAAACAGGAGACCCCTTAGCAGAATGAGGTGTAAAATTAATTTGTGAAAAAGTTTGTTACAATTTAATTTTTTATATAAATAAAATTCGGCAAATTTCCTATAGAAATAAAATTTTGCAAAAACTTTCTATAGAAAAAAAAATTTTGCAAAAACTTTCTATAGAAATAAAATTTTAACAAAATATTCTAAAGAAATAAAATGTTGACAAAATATTCCATAAAAATAGAATTTTGACCAAATTTTTTATAGACATAAAATTTTGCAAAAACTTTCTATAGAAATAATATTTTGACAACATTTTCATAGAAATAAAATTTTGAGAAAATTTTCAATGGATATAAAATTTTCACAAAGTTTTCTATAGAAATAAAATTTTGACAAAATTTTCTAAGAAATAAAATTTTAACAAAATTTTCTTTGGCATACACTTAATTTTTGAAAAGGTTTGTTACAATTTAATTGGATTTTCTTGTACCAGTGATGATCCCACATTTATCTCAATTTTGGAAAATGCAGAAAAACCTCTGAGAAGTAGACATTCACGGTCGCCTAAATTTTGTCCACGTTTAGAAGGTGTCCGTTTATGACAGGTTAATTTTAATGTAATACTATATATTGGAACGTTCGCCCGAAAATTGTTCACTTTTGATAGGTGTACGGAACCTATCAAACTAGAGAATACTAGTTTGATAGGTTCCGTTGTAGCATTTTTATGTTTAGAAAAAAAAAAAAATATTCGTAAGTATTTCCTCTGAAACTAAATTTTAGTCCAAGTAAGTTTTATTTTGGATCCTTAAAGGCTGTTTGGTTTCCATTGTCACATTTGCCCCAAAGAACTTTGCTTGGCCTGAAAGAAGTAAAAACCCTGAAAACCCTCCACCATAGTATGAGGATGGGGGGATTAACTTTGTCATTCCGTTTGCAACACATCGAAATATTGCTCTAAGACCCCATAAAGTATATATATTCTGGGTCGTGGTGAAATTCTGAGACGATATGAGCATGTCTGTCCGTCCATCCGTCACGCTAACTTCCGAACGAAACAAGCTATCGACTTGAAACTTGGGACAAGTAGTTGTTATTGATGTAGGTCGTATGGTATTGCAAATGGGCCATATCGGTCCACTTTTACGTATAGCCCCCATATAAACGGACCCCCAAATTTGGCTTTCAGAGCCAATAAGAGAAGCATATTTCATCCGATCTGGCTAAAATTTGGTACATGGTGTTGGTATATGGTCTCTAACACCCATGCAAAAATTGGTCCATATCGGTCAATAATTATATATAGCCCCCATAGAAACCGATCCCCCGATTTGGCTTGCGGAGCCTCAAAGAGAAGCAAATTTCATCCGATCCGGCTGAAATTTGGCATATGGCGTTGGTATATGGTCCTTAATAACCTTGCAAAAATTTATCCATATCGGTCTATAATTATATATAGCCCCCCTATAAACCAATCTCCAGATTTGGCTTGCGGAGCCTCAAAGAGAAGCAAATTTCATCCGATTTGGCTGAAATTTGGTACATGGTATTAGTATATAATCGCTAACAACCATTCAAAAATTTGTCCATATCAGTCCATAATTATATATAGCCCCCATATAAACCGATCCCCAGATTTGAATTCCGGAACCTCTTGGACGAGTAAAATTCAACCGATCCGGTTGAAATTTGCAACGTGGTGTTAGTATATGGCCGCTAATAACCATGCCAAAATTGGTCCATATCGGTCTACAGTTATATATAGCCGATCCCCAATCATACAAAAATTGGTCCATATCGGTTCATAATCATGGTTGCCACTCGAGCCAAAAATAATCTAGCAAAATTTTATTTCTATAGAAAATTTTGGCAAAATTTTAATTCTATAGAAAATTTTATCAAAATGTTATTCCTATAGAAAATTTTGTCAAATGTTATTTCTATAGAAAATTTTGCCAAAATTTTATTTCTATAGAAAATGTTGTTAAAATTTTAATTCTATGGAGAATGTTGTCAAAATTTTAATTTTTTTGAAAATTTTGTCAAAATTTTATATCCATAAAAAATTTTGTCAAAATGTTATTTCTATAGAAATTTTTGTTAAAATCGTATTTCTATAGAAAATTTTGTAAAATTTTTTTTCTATAGAAATTTTTGTTAATTTAATATATACCACGTATACCACAATTTAGAAGACGGTGTTAGGAGGTCTTAAGATACCTTGCCATGGACAAGCGTTACCGCAACCCAAGTAATTCGATTGTGGATGACAGTGTTTAGAAGAAGTTTCTACGCAATCCATGGTGGAGGGTACATAAGCTTCGGCCTGGCCGAACTTACGGCCTTATATACTTGTTTTTAATTAATGGATCCAACGCCCACATTCTCACCCATTTTGACAGTGGGGGCCACTACCCCATTACGCTGGGATGGTTTACACATCATATTCCCGATGAAGGTAGAGGGTTGTAACCGGCAACAGAAAAAAAGAACTCACCAGTCAGTTATAAAGACTACAAAAGTCAATCCAGTTGATATAAGATTTCGTTTCTGAGAAAATTAATTAATTAATTTGCCTATACATTCTGTGTTCATTGATATTATTATTTATTTGAATTATTTTATTAAAATAGAAAACCTTTTGAATGCACCAAATAAATTAAAATCTTATCAGACTGATAATGTATCTTTAAGTATGATTTACATACATATAAACATATGTTCCAATTAGCATAGGCTGAGTTAATATTATGTTATGAAAATATAGCAGATAGTACTCTTCATTGCAACACAGCAGAAATAACATAACCATAGCATCAGACACAACTCAAAGAAATGTTATGTACATGTAACAGCAGCTATAAACGCTATTATATCTCTTCTGTTATTTTTATACATTTATGCCCATATTCATAATAATTTACTGACAGTTTATGGAAAGAATTCGTATGATAATAGTAGGATTAAAGTTTACTTTAACTTTTATGAATATGGGGGTTAGTATGTTAACATAACTCGCTCTTTTAACCACACTGTTACATTCTCTTTCAGTGTTATTAGTCTTCATGTTGTGTATAAGACTGTGTATAAGTGTCATTTCCACAGAGTTCCGCTTAAGAAAGCGTATGCTATTTGCTCTTAAAATTAAAAGCATTCCATTTGGTTTATGTTGTGGTGGAGGTGTGGTTGTATCTTTTTGCTACAGCCCATAGCAGTACTATGTGTATGTAATTGCTCCATGTTATTCCTGTTGCTTTTACATTAGTTTAGTTTTTTTTTCTTTTACACCGAATGTTTATTATAGGGGTTGTCCAGAGACATGACATTCCCAAGTGATTGATGGTGATTTTTATGAATTGTAATTGTGGAGTTGTTTTGTGTTTCAAATTGGATTTTGAGACAGAATATGAAAAATGAGATGAACATTCACTATAATAGGTGTATTAAATTTTGAAGTAAAATATTATAGTCGAATTACATGTACTATAAAAATGTAGGTACTATGTATATATAAAATAGAAGGGAAGCCCGAAAGAGAGTAAAAACTATTGTACGATAGTTTTTCCATGGAGTCCATCGAATTGTAGGCCCATGTGGGTCGAGTAGCAATGGCCAGTGAAAAGTCAATCGAAGACTAGCGATTATAGAAAATCTCTTCAATATAGAGGCTTTACCACACTGAACAAAATATTAAGCTGATATTAAAGATTATGCTACCTAAATTTTAGGTTGCGAAAGGAAAAGAGATATGTTTGTACGAATTTATTTCGGCATAAGCCGGCTATCATGTAAAACCTTTTTTCGGAAGGTTCAAGTGTGGTTCACTGGATTGGATTTAGTGAACTGCCTGAATTTATTCTAATAATTGGTTGATATTTTTGCTGCAAGTAGAGGATGCTGATGAGGAATGTGGTAATTCCGAAACGTGCGTCCATCCAACCATCTTGCAGTCTATAGGGCTTTGCCCAAATAAATTTGACAACATTCTTTTCCTCTGTTGATTAAGCTACACTTGTAGTTTAGTCAATGCATGGTTTAAAGCTGTAATCAAAAACAACAACAATGAAATAAAATTTTGAAATATTTTCTATAGAAATAAAATGTTGATGAAATGGTCTATAGAAATAAAAGTTTGACAAAAATTTCTATAGGAATAAAATTTTGAAAAAATTTCTATAGAAATAAATTTTTGACAAAATCTTCTAACGACATATAATGTAAATTTTTTATAGAAATGAAAAATGTTGACAAAATTTTCTATGGAAATAAGATTTTGACAAATTTTTCTATAGAAACAAAACTTTGCAAAAATATACTATACAAATAACATTTTTACAAAATCTTCTAAAGAAATTAAGTTTTGCAAAAATTTTCTATAGAAATGAATTTTTGACAAAATTTTCTATAAACATAATATTTTGACAAATTTTTCTATAGAAATAAACTTTTGACAAAATAATGATTTTATTGGGTACTTATTTTGTCGCAATTTTGTTCGATTATTTTTGGCTCGATTGGCAATCGTGATCGGTTACCATTATGGTTCGGGAATTCGTTTGTTTTTTATAGAAATACAATTTTGACAAAATTTTCTATAGAAATATAATTTTGATAAAATTTTCTATAGATATCATATGTTGACAACATTTTTCATAGAAAGAAAATTTCGAAAATTTTTTTATAGAAATAAAATGTTGACGAAATGTTGTATAGAAATAAAAGTTGAAAAAAAATTTCTATGGAAGAAAAATTTTGCAAAAATTTTCTATGGAAATAAAATTTTGCAAAAATTTTTTATGGAAATAAAATTTTGACACAATTTTCTATGGAAATAAAATTTTTACAAAATTTTCTATGGAAATAAAATATTGACAAACTTTTCTATGGAAATAAAATATTGACAAACTTTTCTATAGAAATAAAATTTTGAAATAATTTCTATAGAAATAAAGTTTTGAAAAAATTTCTATAGAAATAAAATTTTGAAAAAATTTCTATAGAAATAAATTTTTGACAAAATCTTCTAACGACATATAATGTAAATTTTTTATAGAATGAAATGTTGACAAAATTTTCTATGGAAATAAAATTTTGACAAATTTTTCTATAGAAATAAAATTGTGTTATAAATAAAATTTCTATAGAAGTAAAATTTTGACAAAATTTTCTATAAGAATAAAATTTTCTATATAAATATAACATCGGAAAAATTTTAATAAAATTTTGTAAAAATTTTCTATAAAAATAATATTTTGACAAAATTTTCTATTGAAATAAAATTGTGCCAAATTCTAACGCTTCCTGCCGCTTTAACTCCATAACGCACGAACCGATTTCCATGGTTTTGCGTTCGTTGGAAAGGTCTTGGGCTCCGTAAGGTAGAGAAAGTTCAAGAAAAGTTTCAACGGAAAAGTGGCGAAATCTTTTTTTACATACAGCGCACATTACAAAATAATATAAAATAATTTTATTTTTTCGCATGAAAAATGTTCGGAGAACATAGAGGGTAATCAAGTGATGAAAATAGGGTACATCATTTTTTGATATCTGGTGGGGGAGGAGGATATCCCCCTTGCCCGACTTTTTCAAAATTGACAAAATTCTCCGATTTGAGTGAAATTTCCAAGGAAGGTTAGGGGTGGTGTCTAGACAAACACCCGCTACTTTATTTTTCGATATTTGGTCGAGGAGGGGGAACTTGGGGGAGATTATGAAATTTATATGAGGTATATGATTTTTTAATATTTGGTCGGGGGAAAATAAAAGGACACAGGGAGACCTCATTTCTCCTCAAGTACATACCGTGAAATAATTAAACTTTTCCAATTTACTTGAAATTTACAGAGGATGTGGGGTAGGTTTTATTATTATAATGGATATCAGATATAGTGATATTTGGAAGGGAAGAGGGGCCTTCCCTTGCCTTGCTGTTTAAAAATTGGTCTTATAATTTGCTTGAGATTTTCTGGGACTTCTACACAATATACGCTATATCATTTTTCGATATTGGGACAGGGAGGGAGACCTCCTCTAAAACTGAAAAAATTAGAATTCTCAAGTTTACTTGAAATTTACAAAGGCCGTAGGAGAAGGTTATGAAATCAATATGGTGTACTTGATTTTTGGGTATTTGGACGGAAACCTTCGCCTTGACCCTCACTATGAAACTTGAAGGAAAGTTTACAGATTTTCTTGGAATTTGCAGAGAAAGTGACGTACCTTTACAAAGAATAGATCAAAATCTAACCTTCTCGCATTTCCTTAAAATTGGGAGAAGATGATTAAGTTTATACAGGGTATACAATTTTTGTAATTCTGAGCAGAGATGGTCTGTATCAAACTTTTTTAGGTTTGCGACTGTCGCAAAGTTGTAAACGTCACATACGCGTCGTAAATGTAGAAAAGTAACAAAAGTCGCAAACTGATAATACTTTAGTCGCGTCAGCTAGGCAGCGAATTCGATGATATCCAAGACGATGGTATGTGTGAAGAAGTGCCTTTGCACGAGTACAGGGTAACCGTGGATTTTCCCGTCCTTTCTTAGCTTTAAGTTCAGTCTCCTGTCCAATATAACCCCAAGGTATTTTGCACACTCACCAACGGGAATTTCGATACCACCTAAGAAAATAGGCTTGACCATGGGAAAACTTTCACAAATTTCTGCAGAAACTCACAGCGAATGCTGTCAAACTAAATTAAAAAATGTTCAGGATTTCTTCTATTCAAAATTTGATTTTCTACAGTAGGTTTACGACTTTTGCGACATACGTATTATACCGTCGCAAATGTATGTCGCAAAAGTCACAGTTTGTGACAGGCCAACCCTGATACTGAGTCGATCTTAGCATGTCCGTCCGTCCGTCTGTCGAAATCACGCTAACTTCCGAACGAAACAAGCTATCGACTTGAAATTTGCCACAAGTAGTTGTTTTTGATGTAGGTCGGATGGTTTGGCAAATGGGCCATATCGGTTCACTTTTACATATAGCCCCCATATAAAACGATCCACAGATTTGGCTTGCGGAGCCTCTAAGAGTAGCAAATTTCATCCGATCCGGCTGAAATTTGATACATGGTGTTGGTATATGGTCTCTAACAACCATGTAAAAATTGGTCCACATCGGTCCATAATTATATATAGCCCCCATATAAACCGATCCCCAGATTTGACCTCCTCTTGAAGGAGCTTAATTCCTCCGATCCGATTGAAATTTGGCACATTGCGCTAGTTTTCTATAGAAATAAAATTTTGACAACATTTTCTATAGAAATAAAATTTTTAAAAAATTTTCTATAGAAATAAAAATTTTTAAAAACATGTTTTAAAAACATGGAAATAAAATTTTGCAAAAATTTTCTATAGAAAAAAAATTTGGAGAAAATTATCTACAGAAATACAATTTTTACATAATTTAAAATAAAATTTTCTATAGAAATAAAATTTTGAAAAAATTTTCTATAAATAAAATTTTTACAAAATTTTCTAAGAAATAAAATTTTACAAAAATTTTTTATTGAAAAAAAATTTTTGCAAAACTTTTCTATAGGAAAAAATTTTTGACATAATTTCCTAAAGCAATAAAATTTTGCAAAAATTTTCTATAGAAATAAAATTTAAAAAAAAGTTTCTATAGAAATAAAATTTTGGAAAAATTTTCTGTAGAAATAAAATTTTTACAAAATTTCTAAAAAAATAAAATTTTCCAAAAATTTTGTATAGAAATAAAATTTTGCAAAAATTTTCTATAGATCGGTTACCATTATGGTTCAGGAATTCGTTTGTTGTGCAAAAATTTCCTATAGAAATAAAATTAAAAAAAAAAAGTTTCAGTAGAAATAAAATTTTGGAAAAATTTTCTATAGAAATAAAATTTTTACAAAATTTCTAAAAAAAAATAAAATTTTCCAAAAATTTTGTATAGAAATAAAATTTTGCAAAAATTTTCTATAGATCGGTTACCATTATGGTTCAGGAATTTGTTTGTTGTGCTCAAGATTTTCTTAAACAAGATTATAAAAACTAAAAATATTTTTCTTATTTATATCATTATTTTGTATATTTATAGAAAGCAATCTGAATTTCAAATAATAGAAAAAGTCAAACATTTCCAATGCCATTCATTTAATTTCATGGGAAATATCCCTCTCCCCATAACAAAACAATTTGTCTTAAATGTCACATAAGGCACTTGTGCATTTTCGGGATTTCATAAAATACCACTGGCATTGTATTCAGATTTCAATTCATTAAAGCTCTTTATAATCTTCTTTTAAATGTCTTTTAATACCTTTGTTATGACAATGTTAAATTTCCATAAAGTGACCTGCTTAGGATGATGCATGACATGAAAGACACCCACATTTTATGAATGCATCGATAAACGAACACAAGGAAGAAAAGAAGGAAGGAAGGACGGACGAACAGATGGTTGAATGTATGGGAGCCCCTATTAAATTCATTATTGTAGTATTGCATTTTAGGGACAATCCCCCATACTCATACACATACATACATAAACATGAAAATATGTATATTCCATGGGCTGGTAGTAGTCCGTTGTATATTCTTAATCTTTCACATGCTCCTTTATAATGAATGGCCTTTTCCCACCATTTTCACAAAGTATGACATATCAATGAATGGGTTATACCTGGGTATAACCCAGAAAATTTAATTTCCATTAAGACGGCCAAAGGTGTAAAGGCCCAATATAGCCAAATCAATGAAAATAGTAAATTGTAAATATTTTGTAATTGTATGCAATCCATGGTGGAAGGTAAATTCGGCCAGCGCGAATTTTTATTCCCCGCATCATATAATGGGGGATATACTGTAACACAACGAAATATTGATCTCAGACCCCATAAAATATACATATATTCTGGGTCGCTGTGAAATTCTGAGTCGATCTAGCCATACCCGTCCGTCCGTTCGTCTGTTGAAATCACCCAAACTTCCGAAAGAAACAAGCTACTGACTTGAAACTTGGCACAAAAATATTTCAAAAATTTCAATGCATGTCTTTCATCTTTCACATCGTAGAGCCTCCCTTTTTTTCGCCACTGAATGCCGGCTCGTTATTGATAATTATTCGAATGACCATTGGTATTGGTGTGATTATGTTCGCCTTGAAATCTGTGGGCATTTGAGGGTGTTTGGTTTGGTTTTAATACTTGAATAGCTTTGAAAATCTTGATTAATGTTTATTTCGACCAAGCAAGATTTTCCACACATATCCACCCAACTCCAATGTCCATCCTTGTGTACAATACATGTATAAGGGAAATCTATGTATCATTGCAAATTGATTATTGAAAATTCTAAGGAATTAAATAGGCTCTTTATAAATAGGGGGAGAAGTACTTGAAACTGATTGCAAGATAGTAGAGTTTTGGTTAAGAATGATGAAATTTGGTGTAAGACTTTTAAGTTTTTTTATTCTAAATTATTTTGTTCGATTAGGGTAATCATATCTCATGGTAAATCTCTCTTGATGTCAAATTTTATTTCTATAAGGAAAATTTTGTCAAAATTTTATTTCTATAGAAAATGTTGTCAAAATTGTATTTCTATAGAAAATATAGTCAACATTTTATTTCCATAGAATATTAAGCCAAAACTTTATTTTTATAGAAAATTTTTCAACGTTTTATTTCTATAGAAAATTTTGTCCAAATTTTATTTCTATAGAAAACTTTGTCAAAATTTTATATCTATAGAAAATTTTGTCAAAATTTTATTTCTATAGAAATTTTTGACAAAATTTTATTTCTATAGAAATTTTTGTCAAAATTTTATATCTATAGAAAATTTTGTCAAAATTTTATTTCTATAGAAAATTTTCACAAAATTTTATTTCTATAGAAAATTTTGTCAAAGTTTTATTTCCATAGCAAATTTTGTCTAAAGTTTATATCTATAGAAAATTTTGAAAAATTTTATTTTAATAAAAAATTTAGTCGAAATTTTATTTCTAAAGAAAATTTTGGCGAAAATTTTTTTTAAACGGTTGTTTGCAAAATGTTTTTTCTATAAAAAAATGTAGTCAGAATTTTATTTCTAAAACAAAATTTAGTCAAAATTTTATTTCTACAGAAAATTTTGTCAAAACTTTATTTCTATAGAAAAATTTTATCAAAATTTTATTTCTACAGAAAATTTTTTCAATTTTTTTTTAGAAAATTTTGTCAAAATTTTATTTATATTGAAAAATTTTAGAAAAATTTTATTTCTATAGAAAATATAGTCAACATTTTATTTCCATAGAACTTTAAGTCAAAACTTTATTATACCCTCCATCATAGGATGGGTGTATATTAACTTTGTCATTCCGTTTGTAACACATCGAAATATTGATCTAAGACCCCATAAAGTATATATATTCTGGGTCGTGGTGAAATTCTGAGTCGATCTAAGCATGTCCGTCCGTCCGTCTGTTGAAATCACGCTAATTTCCGAACGAAACAAGCTATCGACTTGAAACTTGGCACAAGTAGTTGTTATCGATGTAGGTCGGACGGTATTGAAAATGGGCCATATCGGTCTACTTTTACGTATAGCCCCCATATAAAGGGACCCTCAGATTTGGCTTGTGGAGCCTCTAAGAGAAGCATATTTCATCCGATCCGGCTCAAATTTGGTATATGGTGTTGGTATATGGTCTCTAACAACCATGCAAAAATTGGTCCACATCGGTCCATAATTATATATATAGCCCCCACATAAACCGATCCCCAGATTTGGTTTGCGGAGCCTAAAAGAGAAGCAAATTTCATTCGATCCGGCTGAAATTTGGTACATGGTTTTGGTATATTGTCTCTAACAACCATGCAAAAATTGGTTCACATCGGTCCATAATTATATATATAGCCACCATATAAACCGATCCCCAGATTTGGCTTGCGGAGCCTCAAAGAGAAGAAAATTTCATCCGATCCGGCTGAAATTTGGTACATGACGTTGGTATATGGTCTCTAACAACCATGCAAAAATAGGTCCATATCGGTCCTTAATTATATATAGCCCCCATATAAACCGATCCCCAGATTTGGCTTGTGGAGCCTCTAAGAGAAGAAAATTTCATCCGATCCGGCTGAAATTTGGTACATGATATTGGTATATGGTCTCTAATAACCATGCAAAAATTGGTCCACATCGGTTCATAATTATATATAGCCCCCATATAAACCGATCCCCATATTTGGCTTGCGAAATCTCCAATAGAATCAAATTTCATCCAATTCGGTTATAATTTGGAACATGGTGTTAGTATATGATCTTTAACAACCGTGCCAGAATTGGTCCATATCGGTCCATAATTATATATAGCCCCCATATAAAACATTCTCCAGATTTGGCCTCCGGAGCCTCTTGGAGGAACAAAATTCATCCGATCCGGTTCAAATTAGGCAAGTGGTGTTAGTATATGGTCGCTAACAACCATACCAAAATTGGTCCAATCACACAAAAATTGGTCCATATCGGTTCATAATCATGGTTGCCACTAGAGCCAAAAATAATCTACCAAAATTTTATTTCTATAGAAAATTTTGTCAAAATTTTTTTTCTATAGAAAATTTTGTCAAAATTTTACTTCTAGAGAAAATTTTGTTAAAATTTTATTCGGTTCATAATAAAATTTTCATCATTGTCAACATTTTATTTCTATAGAAAATTTTGTTCAAATTTTATTCGGTTCTAATCATGGTTGCCACTCGAGCCAAAAATAATCTACCAAGATTTTATTTCTATAGAAAATTTTGTCAAAATTTTATTTCTATAGAAAATTTTGTTAAAATTTTATGTCTACTTTGTCAAACTGAATTATATACGTATTGGATCGATCTTTTTTGATTTAATATATACCACGTATGGACTTACATACAATTTAGAAGATGGTGTTAGGAGGTTTTAAGATACCTTGCCATCGGCAAGCGTTACCGCAACTTAAGTAATTCGATTGTGGATGGCAGTGTTTAGATGAAGTTTCAACGCAATCCATGATGGAGGGTACATAAGCTTCGGCCTGGCCGAACTTACAACCGTATATACTTGTTTTTATAGATAACTAGCGTAACCCGGCCCGCTTCGCTGCGCCTTCCGAAGCGTATTTGTAGGAACATTTTGCGTGAACTTAGTCAACCATATCCTTCGTGCTGAAAACAAATTCGAAAAGATTTGAATTCTTTCAAACAAATCGGACTACTTTCTTCTTCGTAAAATCGGACTACTTGCATATGTAAGCCGGTTCGTCTTAAAAAATGTCGGGGAGAGGGTGTACCCTTTCCTCCAAATTTTTTTAATAATGTTCTGTATTCAAGTAGTTGGACAATCTTCTATATTTCTTGTGAATTTTTTAGTGGTTTGTCAAGGAAAGGTATCCTTCTCCTCAACATATCTGAAAATTAAATTATAATAACATACAAAGAATTACTGTTTCCCATCCAATAAATCGGAAAAGCAAAAGTAGTAAAAAATTTTACCACATTAACATTTGCTAAAATATTGGAAAATGATGCATCCTCTACGTTGGCTCCCAATTTCATGTAAATTTAAGTTCTTTACTAAAAAGAAGTCTGGCAGAAGCTTGTGCAAAAATAATAAAATTATGTACCGAGTTCCCATTTACGGACAATCTTCTACTTTCAATTTAAGAAAAAAAAACGGGCAAAAGGGAAACCACCTTCGCTCCACTCCCACCTGATATCGGACTATCACGTACACTATATTAATTTCACAACTACTCAATGGTTCCTATAAATTCTATCGAAGTAAATCGACAAAGTTTATTTCAATTTTCCCCTTCCCCAACCAGATATCGAAAAATCATATACTAATTTAAAAATCATGTATAAATTTAATCAACTCCTCCCACGTTCCCTGTAAATTTCAAGTAGATCGGAGATGTTAAAATTTTGCTCTATTGTTTTAAAGGGACGTCACTTTCCCCGGTACAATATCGACAAACACCGTAGTGAATAGCACCCCTAACCTTCCCAGAAAATTCTTGAAACTTTCCTTCAAGTGTGGGGCAAGGAAGGTTGCCTCTTCGTTCATAACTTTCCCCCACTGCTTTTGTAAATTTCAAGAAAACTTAAGAATTTTTGTTTTTTTTTTGCAGTTTTAGAGGAGGACCTCCTCCTCGACCAAATATGGAAAAGTGATGTAGTGTATCTTTGGTAAAAGTCCCAGAAAATGTCAAGCAAATTATATGCCCAAAGGGGAGAGGCCGTCCAAATATCACAAAATCAGGTATCAACTATTAATATCGTAACCACTCCCCAGTCCTCTGTAAATTTGGTAAAGTTTAATGGTTTCTCTGTATGTAACATACTTAAGAGAAGCGGATGTCTCCCTATGCCCTTTTATTTTTCCCCGACCAAATATTAAAAAATCAGGAACCTGATATAAATTTCATAACCTCACCCATTTTTTCCGTAAAATTTCAGTCGGAGGAGTTTAGTTTTGTTTTCACTGTACTTTAAAAAAAGTCGGGCAAATGGGTGGTCCTCCTCCCCGACCAAATATCGAAAAATAATGTAGCGGATTTTTGTCTAGATGCCAACCCCAACATTCAATGAAAATTTCAAGCAAATCGCATAATTTTATTCCAAGTTTCAAAAAGTAGGCCAAGGGGGAGGTCCCCCTCCCCGTCCACATATGAAATCATCAGGTACACCATATTAATTCCATAACCTCACCGCATGTTCTCTGTAAATCTCAGATAATTTAGAGAATTTTAGTTTTTTCACTGTACTTTAAAAAAAGTCGAACAAAGGGGAGGTCCCCCTCCACCACCAAATATCGAAATATACAGTAGCGGATCTTTGTCTAGATGCCAACCCCAACCTTCAATGAAAATTTCAAGCAAATCGGTCAACTTTGGTACAATTTTCAAAAAGTCCGACAAAGGGGAGGTCCCCCTCCACGACCAGGTGTAAAAAAATGAGGTACCCTATTTTCACCACATGAACGCCCCCTACGATCTCTGAAAGTTTCAAGTAAATCGGTTCTGCCGTTTTGGAGCCAACTCGGAACATACAAATAAACAAACAAACAAATAAACAAACATAGATTGAATTTTATATATATAGATTTTGTCAACATTTTATTTCTATATAAAAATTTGTCAAAATTTTATGTCTATAGAAAATTTTGTCAAAATTTATTTTATATAGAAAAATTTTATCAAAATGTTATTTCTATAGAAAAATTTTGTCAAAATTTTATTTCAATAGAAAATTTTATTTATATAGAAAAATTTTATCAAAATTTTATTTCTATAGAAAATTTTGTCAAAATTCTACTTTTATAGAAGATTTTATCATAATTTTATTTCCACCGTGGTGCAATGGTTAGCATGCCCGCCTTGCATACACAAGGTCGTGGGTTCGATTCCTGCTTCGACCGAACACCAAAAAGTTTTTCAGTGGTGGATTATACCACCTCAGTAATGCTTGTGACATTTCTGAGGGTTTCAAAGCTTCTCTAAGTGGTTTCACTGCAATGTGGAACGCTGTTCGGACTCGGCTATAAAAAGGAGGTCCCTTGTCATTAAGCTTAACATGGAATCGGGCAGCACTCAGTCATAAGAGATAAGTTCACCTTTGTGGTATCACAATGGACTGAATAGTCTAAGTGAGCCTGATACTTCGGGCTGCCACCTAACATAACCTAACCTAGTCGAAACTCTACTTCTATAGAAAATTTTATCCAAATTTTATTTCCATAAAAAATTTAGTCGAAACTCTACTTCTATAGAAATTTTTATCAAAATTTTATTTCTATAAAAAATTTAGGCGAAATTCTACTTCTTTAAAAAAATTTGTCAAAATTTTATTTTTATAGAAAATTTTGTCAAGATATTAATTCTATAGAAAAATTTTGCCAAAATTTTATTTCTATAGAAAATGTTTGCCAAAATTTTATTTCTATAGAAAATTTTGTCAAAATTTCATTTCTATAGAAAAATTTTGGCAAAATTTTGTTTCTATAGAAAATTTTGTCAAAACTTTATTTCTATAGAAAAGTTTGTTAACATTGTATTTCTATCGAAAATTTTATCGAAAATTTAAATTCTGTAATAAATTTTATTTCTATTATTTCTAGAAAATTCTATTTATATTTCTATAAAAAATTTTGCAAAATTTTATTTCTATAGAAAATTTTGTCAAAATTTTATTTCGATAGAAAAATTTGTCAAAATATTATTCCTATAGAAAATTTTGTCATAATTTTATTTCTATAGTAATTTTTGTAAAAACTTTTTTCCTAAAGAAAATTTTGTTGAAAATTTAATTTCTATAAAAAAATTTTCAAAATTTTATTTCTATAGAAGATATTTGCACCTGTTATTTATATCAAAACTTTAGTCAAAATTTTATTTCTATAGAAAATGTTGACAAAATTTTTATTTCTGTCGAAAATGTTGTCAAAAATTTATTTCTATCGAAATTCTGGGAGGCACCGTGGTGCAATGGTTAGCATGCCCGCCTTGCATACACAATTCCTGCTTCGACCGAACACCAAAAAGTTTTTCAGTGGTGGATTTTCCCACCTCAGTAATGCTGGTGACATTTCTGAGGGTCTCAAAGCTTCTCTAAGTGGTTTCACTGCAATGTGGAACGCCGTTCGGACCCGACTATAAAAAGGAGGTCCCTTGTCATTAAGCACAATGGACTGAATAGTCTAAGTGAGCCTGATACATCGGGCTGCCACCTAACCTAACATAACCTACTTCTATAGAAAATTTTATCCAAATTTTATTTCCATAAAAAATTTAGTCGAAACTCTACTTCTATAGAATTTTTTATCAAAATTTTATTTCTATAAAAAATTTACTTCTACTTCTTAAAAAATGTTGTCAAAATTTTATTTCTATAGAAAATTTTGTCTAAATATTATTCATATAAAAAAATTTTGTCAAAATTTTATTTCTATAGAAAAATTTTGGCAAAATGTTATTTCTATAGAAAAATGTTGGCAAAATTTTATTTCTATAGAAAATTTTGTCAAAATTTTATTTCTATAGAAAATTTTGTCAAAACTTTATTTCTATAGAAAATTTTGTCAAAACTTTATTTCTATAGAAAATTTTATCGAAAATTTAAATTCTGTAGGAAATTTTATTTCTTTTATTTCTTGAAAATTTATTCATATTTCTATAAATGATTTTGTCAAAATTTTATTTCTATAGAAAAGTTTGTCAAAATTTTATTTCTATAGAAAATTTTGTCAACATTTTTGTCATAATTTTATTTCTATAGAAAATTTTGTCAAAACTTTATTTCTATAGACAATTTTGTCAACATTGTATTTCTATATAAAATTTTATCAAAACTTTATTTGTATAAAACAATTTTATCAAAATTTTATTTCTATAGAAAAATTTTGTCAAAATTTTAATTCTATATAAAATTTTGTCAAAACTTTATTTCTATAGAAAAATTTTGTCAAAATTTTATTTCTATAGAAAATTTTGTCAAAATTTTATTTCTATAGAAAATTTTGTCATAATTTTATTTCTATAGAAAATTTTGTCAAAACTTTATTTCTATAGACAATTTTGTCAACATTGTATTTCTATATAAAATTTTATCAAAACTTTATTTGTATAAAGAAATTTTATCAAAATTTTATTTCTATAGAAAAATTTTGTCAAAATTTTATTTCTATATAAAATTTTGTCAAAACTTTATTTCTATAGAAAAATTTTGTCAAAATTTTATTTCTATAGAAAAATTCTGTCAAAATTTTATTTCTATATAAAATTTTGTCAAAACTTTATTTCTATAGAAAAATTTTGTCAAAATTTTATTTCTATAGAAAAGTGTGTCAATTTTTTTTTGTTAGAAAATTTTATAAAATTCTACTTTTATAGAAAATTTAGTCAAAATTGTATTTCCATAAAAAATTTAGTCGAAACTCTACTTCTATAGAAATTTTTATCAAAATTTTATTTCTATAAAAAAATTTTGGCGAAATTCTACTTCTCTAAAAAATGTTGTCAAAATTTTATTTCTATAGAAAATTTTGTCAAAATTTTATTTCTATCGAAAATGTTGTCAACATTTTATTTCTATAAAAGATTTTGTCAAAATTTTATTTGTATAGAAAACTTTGTCAAAATTTTATTTGTATAGAAAACTTTGTCAAAATTTTATTTCTATAGAAAATTTTGTCAAAATTTTATTTTTATAAAAAATTTTGTCAAAATTTTATTTCTATAGAAAATTTTGTCAAAATTTTATTTCTATAGAAAATTTTGTCAAAATTTTATTTCTATAGAAAATTTTGTCAAAATTTTATTTCTTTAGAAAATTTTGTCGTAATTTTATTTTTATGGAAATGTTTGTCAAAATTTTATTCCTAAAGAAAATTTTGTCGAAAATTTAATTTCTATAAAAAATTTTCAAAATTTTATTTCTATAGAAAATTTTGACAACATTTTTATTTCGATCGAAATTTTTTTCAAATTTTTATTTCTATCGAAAATTTTTTCAAATGTTTATTTCTATAGAAAACTTTGCCAACTTTTATTGCTGTAGAAAATTTTGTCACAATTTTATTTCTATTCAAAATTTTGTCAAAATTTTATTTCTATAGAAAATTTTGTCAAAATTGTATTTCTATAGAAAATTTTTAAAAATTGTACTTCTACAGAAGATGTTGTTTTTTATGATTTTTCTGATAACAATCGATTAATCGAAAATCGTTTATCGACATTTGTATCGCTAGGCCAAGAACATCAGTTTAAAAGCAGAAAAATAGATCTAAATCTCTAATATAGTTGATTTCCTCACATGAGGAATTCGCATTTTCTGAAATCTCACTACTTTTATTTATCCCCTTCAAAAATCCCCAATCATATCGATATTATCTCTCCCATACGGGTTAGACCCTTTCATGTCAATAGCAATAACCTTTCACTATTTATTCTCGAACAAAAGTATTTATGTACATATGCACATTTATTCCATTCCTGCATGCACATGCACTTGTAATCGCAATAGTCTTGTATGTTCAATCACCTGGAAGTGTGCATTTGAACTGACCAACCAATGTGAGATGTGAGATACGATGTACAATCAATTCATTCATTTCAATTGTTCCAAGTTATGAGGCAGTCAGTTAGTCAGTCTGTCGAAGCAGTCACAGCAGCACCCGGGACCAGCATTGTTTTCGAGGTGCAAAACCTACCACAATCCAATCCAACAAATATTTCCATATGTGACAGTTGCAATGAGACGGACATTTGTAATAGCAATGGTTGTTGTTATTTGCTGCTGCTGCTGCCGTAACAAACAATTCCATTGTTGGTCAAAAATTTTACTTGAGCTCTTTTTCCCTCAAGTGGGGGTATTTGATCGTGTTTTAGGTCTGTGGTTATTGCTGTTCATTGCTGCACTCTGGAGTTGTGACACAAATAGATCACATACCATTGATATGACATGTATTTAGTGGTTACACATATATCGTTGTTGTTGTTGTTGTTTCTTAACACACTTATGATTCAATTGCTGGTCGATTGTATTACTACTAAATTCAGAATATACACGAAAAAATGTTGGTTTCTAATTTTAATTTGGATTTTCTTGAAACCTTAGAACTCACTTAGTACACGCAGAGAAGGAAGTTGATCATCTCAAACATGTTTTAAGATTACAATATTATTTTTGGACCGGAAACATGTAACATGTTTGTCGCAATCATGCTATTTTCTGGGATATTATATACAAATCTAATTTCGGCAAGCATGTCTATATTTGGCGATAACAAACTATTTTTGGGTCAAAAATGTTCCAAATTCTCTGCACAAAAATAACATTCTGTTCCTGAAACATGTGTGAGGTTATCATATTTTTTCTCAGCGTGTATGTAACGAGCAATTTAGAATAACCGAAAATATCAAACAAGACGGAAGTCAAAATTTTTATCTAAGGTTATTTTACTTTGGAACTGCAATGGGGTTTTGAGTTTTATAATTTATTTAAAATGTACATGGAATGGTTTTGTTAGATTTTCACAAATCTTCTAAAGAAAGAAAATTTTGACAAAAATTTTCTATAGAAAAAAATTTTTTTGCCAAATTTACCATAGAAATATTTTGAAAACATTTTCTATGGAAACAAAATTTTGCAAAATTTTCTATTGAAATAACATTTTAAATAACAAAATTTTCCATTACAATGAAATTTTGAGAAAATTTTCTATAAAAATAGAATTTGGACAAAATTTTCTAAAGATATAAATTTTTGAGAAAATGTTCTATAGAAATAAAATTTTGATAAAATTTTCTAAAATAAAATTTCAAAAAAAAAAATTTCTATAAAAATAAAATTTTGACACAATTTTCTAAAGAAATAAAATTTTTACGTATTTTTGAGTATTTTTAAAAAATTTTCTTAAGAAATAAAATTTTGACAATACTTTCTATAGAAATAATATTTTTACGTATTTTTTAATATTTTTACAAAATTTTCTTAAGAAATAAAATTTTGACAAAACTTTCTATAGAAATTAAATTTGGA
This sequence comes from Haematobia irritans, assembly GCF_050003625.1. Lineage (NCBI taxonomy): Eukaryota > Metazoa > Arthropoda > Insecta > Diptera > Muscidae > Haematobia > Haematobia irritans. The sequence continues at coordinate 19,483,234 of NC_134398.1, forward strand.
TAAAATTTTCTATAGAAATAAAATGTTGACAAAATTTTCTATAGAAATAAAATTTTGACAAAATTTTCTATAGCAATAAAATTTTGACAAGATTTTCTATAGAAATAAAATTTTGACAAAATTTTCTATAGAAATAAAATTGTGACAAAATTTTCTATAGAAATAAAATTTTGACAAAATTTTCTATAGAAATAAAATTTTGACAAAATTTTCTATAGGAATTAAATTTTGACAAAATTTTCTATAGAAATAAAATTTTGACAACATTTTCTATAGAAATAAATTTTTTGTCAAAATTTTCTTAAGAAATAAAATTTGGACAAAAATGTGTATAGAAATAAAATATTGACAAAATTTTCTATAGAAATTAAATTGTGACAAAATTTTCTGTAGAAATAAAATTTTGTCAAAATTTTCTATAGAAATAAAATTTTGGCAAAGTTTTCTATAGAAATAAAATGTTGACAAAATTTTCTATAGAAATAAAATTGTGACAAAATTTTCTATAGAAATAAAAATTTGACAAATTTTCTATAAAAATAAAATTTTGACAAAATGTTCTATAGAAACAAAATTTTGACAAAATTTTCTATAGAAATAAATTTTTTACAAAATTTTCTATAGAAATAAAATTTTTACAAAATTTTCTATTGAAATAAAATTTGGACAAAATTGTGCATAGAAATAAAATGTTGACAAAATTTTCGATAGAAATAAAATTGTAACAAATTTTTCTGTAGAAATAAAATTTTGACAACATTTTCTATAGAAATAAAATTTTGGCAAAATTTTCTATAGAAATAAAATTTTGACAACATTTTCTATAGAAAATAATTTTTTGTCAAAATTTTCTTAATAAATAAAATTTTTACAAAATTTTCTGTAGAAATAAAATTTTGACAAAATTTTCTATAGGAATTAATTTGTGACAAAATTTTCTATAGAAATAAAATGTTGACAAAATTTTCTATAGAAATAAAATGTTGACAAAATTTTCTATAGAAATAAAATGTTGACAAAATTTTCTATAGGAATAAAATGTTGACAAAATTTTCTATAGAAATTAAATTGTGACAAAATTTTCTGTAGAAATAAAATTTTGACAAAATTTTCTATAGAAATAAAATTTTGACAAAGTTTTCTATAGAAATAAAAATTTGATAAAATTTTCTATAGAAATAAAATTTTGACAACATTTTCTATAGAAATAATTTTTTTTCAAAATTTTCCATAGAAATAAAATTTTGACAAAATTTTCTATAGAAATTAAAATTTGACAAAATTTTCTATAGAAATAAAATTTTGACAAAATTTTCTATAGAAATAAAATTTTGACAAAATTTTCTATAGAAATAAAATTGTGACAAAATTTTCTATTGAAATAAAATTTTGACAAAATTTTCTATAGAAAAAAATGTTGACAAAATTTTCTATAGAAACAAATTTTTACAAAATTTTCTATGGAAACAAATTTTTACAAAATTTTCTATGGAAATAAAATTTTGGCAAAATTTTCTATAGAAATAAAATTTTGTTAAATATTTTCTATAGAAATAAAATTTTGACAACATTTTCTATAGAAATAAAATTTTGGCAAAATTTTCAATAGAAATAAAATTTTGACAACATTTTCTATAGAAAATAATTTTTTGTCAAAATTTTCTTAAGAAATAAAATTTTTACAAAATATTCTGTAGAAATAAAATTTTGACAAAATTTTCTATAGGAATTAAATTTTGACAAAATTTTCTATAGAAATAAAATGTTGACAAAATTTTCTATAGAAATAAAATGTTGACAAAATTTTCTATAGAAATAAAATGTTGACAAAATTTTCTATAGAAATAAAATGTTGACAAAATTTTCTATAGAAATAAAATTTTGACAAAATTTTCTATAGAAATAAAATGTTGACAAAATTTTCTATAGAAATAAAAGTTTGACAAAATTTTCTATAGAAATAAATTTTTTCAAAATTTTCTTAAGAAATAAAATTTTGACAAAATTTTCTTAAGAAATAAAATTTTGACAAAATTTTCTATAGAAATAAAATTTTGGCAAAGTTTTCTATAGAAATAAAATGTTGACAAAATTTTCTATAGAAATAAAATGTTAACAAGATTTTCTATAGAAATAAAATTCTGACAAAATTTTCTATAGAAATAAAATTGTGACAAAATTTTCTATAGAAATAAAATTTTGACAAAATTTTCTATAGGAATTAAATTTTGACAAAATTTTCTATAGAAATAAAATTTTGACAACATTTTCTATAGAAATAAATTTTTTTTCAAAATTTTCTTAAGAAATAAAATTTGGACAAAAATGTGTATAGAAATAAAATGTTGACAAAATTTTCTATAGAAATTAAATTGTGACAAAATTTTCTGTAGAAATAAAATTTTGACAAAATTTTCTATAGAAATAAAATTTTGATAAAGTTTTCTATAGAAATAAAATTTGATAAAATATTCTATAGAAATAAAATTTTGACAACATTTTCTATAGAAATAATTTTTTTTCAAAATTTTCCATAGAAATAAAATTTTGACAAAATTTTCTATAGAAATTAAAATTTGACAAAATTTTTTATAGAAATAAAATTTTGACAAAATTTTCTATAGAAATAAAATTTTGACAAAATTTTCTATAGGAATTAAATTTTGACAAAATTTTCTATAGAAATAAAATGTTGACAAAATTTTCTATAGAAATAAAATGTTGACAAAATTTTCTATAGAAATAAAATGTTGACAAAATTTTCTATAGGAATAAAATGTTGACAAATTTTTTTATAGAAATAAAATTTTGACAAAATTTTCTATAGAAATAAAATGTTGACAAAATTTTCTATAGAAATAAAAGTTTGACAAAATTTTCGATAGAAATAAATTTTTTCAAAATTTTCTTAAGAAATAAAATTTTGACAAAATTTTCTTAAGAAATAAAATTTTGACAAAATTTTCTATAGAAATAAAATTTTGACAAAATTTTCTATAGAAATAAAGTTTTGACAAAATTTTCTATAGAAATAAAGTTTTGACAAAATGTTCTATAGAAATAAAATTATTACAAAATTTTCTATAGAAATAAATTTTTTACAAAATTTTGTATAGAAATAAAATTTCGACAAAATTTTCTATAGAAGTAAAATTTTTACGTATTTTTACAAAATTTTCTTAAGAAATAATATTTTGACGAAAATTTTCTATAGAAATTAAATGTGAATAAAATTTTCTATAGAAATAAAATTTGGACAAACTTGTGTATGGAAATAAAATGTTGACAAAATTTTCTATAGAAATAAAATTGTGACAAAATTTTCTGTAGAAATAAAATTTTGATAAAATTTTCTATAGAAATAAAATTTTGACAAAATTTTCTATAGAAATACAATTTTGACAAAATTTTCTATAGAAATAATATTTTGACAAAATTTTCTATAGAAATAAAACTTTGACAAAATTTTCTATAGAAATAAAATTTTTACAACATTTTCTATAGAAATAAAATTTTTACGTATTTTTGAGTATTTTTACAAAATTTTCTATAGAAATAAAATTGTGAGAAAATTTCCTATAGAAATAAAATTGTGAGAAAATTTCCTATAGAAATAAAATTTTGAAAAAATTTTCTATAGAAATAAAATTTTGACAAAATTGTCTATAGAAATAAAATTTTCTATAGGAATTAAATTTTGACAAAATTTTCTATAGAAATAAAATTTTGACAAAATTTTCTATAGAAATAAAATTTTGACAAAATTTTCTATAGAAATAAAATTTGGCAAAATTTTCTGTAGAAATAAAATTTTGACAAAATTTTCTATAGAAATAAAATTTTGAAAAAAATTTCTTTAGAAATAAAATGTTGACAAAATTTTCTATAGAAATAAATTGTTGACAAAACTTTCTATAGAAATAAAATTTGGACAAATTTTAGGAATACAATTTTTACAAAATTTTCTACAGAAATAAAATTTTGACAAAATTTTCTAAAGAAATAAAATGTTGCAATTTTGGGAATTATTCGTTTGTCTTGAGGCCATGAGCTAATGACAAGTGCTGTTGTTATTGTTTTTCATTACTTTGTTCTTGAAATATTGCTATTATTCGAAATATCCGATATTTGCGGTTTGTTGACACGCTAGCTCTCGAACCATTCTATATATCTGCTAGGAATTTGGATGTATTTCAATTGGGATATATCGGACTATGTGGGTATAGTCCCATATAGACCGATTGCCTGATTTGATCGTTTTTGAGTTTCCATCGTTCAAACCGGATATGAAATGTGGGCACTTACCTTGAAAAGACCACAGAAATATTAGGCCATTTTGGTCCATTTTAGATATTGGTCTAATGCTAACTTTTGAACGAAACTAAAATTTTGGTCTTGAAACCTGTTGTAGGGGATCATATTCCTTCTTTGCCTGCAGGTGCTGCAAATGGATTACCTCGTCAATTAAAACGTTTGTGATATGATTGTAATATGACACCAAGGCACAAAATTGTAACTACTTCTCGAGATGTTCTTTATTAGTAATTAAATGTGGAAATATATTATTTCCAGTTAAACTCAACAGAACATTGACATGACAACTTGTAAACTCTTTTTAATATAAATGGAAACATGGAAGCGAAATAATTTTATTTTCGTTGTTTTTTTACTTATTTATTGTTTTTCTATTCATATTTGTCTACTTTTCAAACGGTCAAATAGCGTATTTCCTAAGACTTTCCCAAAAGAACTTCTGTGAAATAAAATCATGGAGGACCCAGGGATTCACTTAATAAGAAGTGTTTGTGGTACAACTTCCAATTATTTTTTGCAGCGAGACTATGATTTGGACTTGTTTACTAGCATGTCACTATTGATTTTTATTATAATGATAGAGAAAAATAAAAATAAAGTTCTAGCTGGAGGGAAGACAACTTATTCTGAGTTCCAAATATTCTCTTTATTGGACAATCTCCAATCCATTTATTAATCAAACATTTTATTCGTCTTTAAATTTGTTAATATTTTTCTTTTCAGTGTATTTCGATAAAGATATAAGTAAGAAATTGTTAATAAGAATTATTGTCACTAAACAAACATTTATTTTAGTTTTGTATTGCTCTTAATTGTTTGATATGGTGGCAGCGATAACAGAAAAAAAATCGGGACAACCCCGATGAGATAGTTGGCAACATAAACATAAACCAGTTAATTAAAAATAGTTTGATCAGCTATAAGAGATTATAGTTTAATACACACAATGATTTTTATAAAAAAAAAATATTACAAAATTAACATTTGTTAGTTTTGCAACAATAGCTTCTATAACTAATGTTTTGATAGTTATTAAAATTCATTAAATTTCAATAAATTATAAATATAAAAAATTATATAAATAGTTTTTACCAAAAAAAAAAACATTATACATTTATGACAAATCATGTAGAGACCATCCATTCTCGTTTCAAATATAACCATTGATGAAAATATATCTTAAAATTGTAATAAATAACAAAAATAAAAATAAAATATAATAAAAATAAAAAAAAATTTTTTTTTTAATGTAAATTACATGCAATGAAAAGTCGAGTACAACCATAAATTAATATATGTCTTATATATTTGTGTTTAATTAATTATAGACAATATATTATATTTATATTAATTAAATAAAAATTTATATAATTTATAAAAGAATATTTTATTTATAACATTGTGTTATGTTTCAATACACCTGTTAAATTTTTTTATATTCATTACAATATGGCAACTTTTACTAGATATTTTCAAAGTTCCTATGGGGCGATAGATGATTCATCATCTTACCCAAGAAGTTTGGATTCTGATATCCCATCCGTTTATCTTCTGTTGCTGTTTTCTACTTAGAAGTCATACATTCATGACTGATTTAATAACTTTATCTATATCCCTACTAACGAACTAAGTTCTATGAACTACCTTATAATCAAATATGTAAGGCTCTAAACACTTTTATTTACATAAAACATAGGGTGGAGTGATATAAAAAAAAGAAAATTTTGTAAAAATTTAATTTCTATAGAAAATTTTGTAAAATTTTAATTTCTATAAAAAATTTTGTCAAAATTTTATTGCTTTAGAACATTTTGTTAAAATTTTATTTCTATACAAAAATTTGTCAAAATTTTATTTAATAGAAATTTTTGTCAACATTTTATTTCTATAGAAAATTTGTCAACATTTTATATCTTCAAAATTTTATTTCTATAGAAAATTTTGTCAAAAACTCTATTTCTATGGAAATTTTTGTCAAAAATTCATTTTAAAATTTTTTTTTTGTCAAAATTTTGTTAAAATTTTATTTCTATAGAAAACTTTGTCAAAATTTTATTTGTCTTGAAAATTTTGTCAAAATTTTATTTGTGTTGAAAATTTTGTTAAAATTTTATTTCTCTAGAAAAATTTGTCAACATTTTATTTTTCTAGGAAATTTTGTCAAAATTCTATTTTTCTAGAAAATTTTGTCAAAATTTTATTGTTATAGAATATTTTGTCAAAATTTAATTGTTATAGAAAATGTTGTCAAAATTTTACTGTTATAGAAAATTTTATCAACACTTTATTGTTATAGAAAATTTTGTCAAAATTTTATTGTTATAGAAAATTTTGTCAAAATTTTATTGTTATAGAAAATTTTGGCAACATTTTATTTTTATAACAAATTGTGTCAAACTTGTATTGCTGTACGAAATTTTGAGTTCTATGGAAAAACTTGAGTTCTATGGAAAATGATATCAACATTTTATTTCTATAGAAAATTGTGTCAAAATTTTTCATTCCATAGAATAAATTGTCAAAATGTTATTTCTATAGAAAATTTTGTCACAATTTAATTTCTCTAGAAAAATTTATCAAAAATTTATTTCCATAAAAAATTTCCTCAAAAATTTATTCCTAAAGAAAACTAATTCAAAAATTTATTTCTATAGAAAATTTTGTTAAAATTTTATTTCTATAGAAAATTTTGTCGAAATTTTATTTTTCTAGAAAATTTTGTTAAAATTTTATTTCTCTACAAAATTTTGTCAAAATTTTATTTTTCTAGAAAATTTTGTCTAAATTCTATTTCTCTAGAAAATTTTATCAAAATTTAAATGTTATAGAAAATGTTGTCAAAAGTTTACTGTTATAGAAAATTTTATCATAACTTTATTGTTATAGAAAATTTTGTCCAAATTTCATTGTTATAGAAAATTTGTCAAAATTTTTATTATTATAGAATTTTATTATTATAGAAAATTTTGTCAAAATTTTATTGTTATAGAAAATTTTGGCAACATTTTATTTTTATAAAAAATTGTGTCCGTTTCCGTTTTTCCATATTCCTCTTTATTTATTTTATTTATTAATTACAATTCTTTAATGAGATTTTATCAAAAAAAATTGTGTCAAAATTGTATTGCTGTACGAATATTTGTCATAACCTTGAGTTCTATGGAAAATTATGCCAAAATTTTATTTCTATAGAAAATTGTGTCAAAATTTTTCATTTTATAGAATAATTTGTCAAAATGTTATTTATATAGAAAATTTTGTCAAAATTTAATTTCTCTAGAAAAATGTATCAAAATTTTATTTCTATAGAATATTTCCTCACAATTTTATTTCTATAAAAAATTTCCTCAAAATTTTATTCCAAACAAAAAAAAATCCTTCAAAATTTTATTTCTATAAAAAATTTCCTCAAAATTTTATTCCTAAAGAAAATTTATTCAAAAATTCATTTCTATAGAAAATTTTGTTAAAATTTTATTTCTCTAGAAAATTTTGTCAAAATTTTACTGTTATAGAATATTTTGTCAAAATTTAAATGTTATATTAAATTTTGTTAAAATTTTATTGTTATAGAAAATTTTGACAACATTTTATTTTTATAAAAAATTGTGTAAAACTTGTATTGCTGTACGAAATTTGAGTTCTATAGAAAAACTTGAGTTCTATGGAAAATGATGTCAACATTTTATTTCTATAGAAAATTGTGTCAAAATTTTTCATTCTATAGAATAAATTGTCAAAATGTTGTTTCTATAGAAAATTTTGTCAACATTTAATTTCTCTAGAAAAATTTATAAAATTTTTTTTTCTGTAGAATATTTCCTCAAAATTTTATTTCTATAAAATATTTCTTCAAAATTTTATTCCTAAAAAAAATTCGTCAAAACTTTATTTCTATAAAAAATTTCCTCAAAAATTTTATTCCTAAAGAAAACTTATTCAAAAACTTATTTCTATAGAAAATTTTATTTCTCTAGAAAATGTTGTCAAAATTTTATTTACGTTGAAAATTTTGTCAAAATACTATTTCTCTAGAAAATTTTGTCAAAATTTTACTGTTATAGAAAATTTTGTCAAAATTTTACTGTTATAGAAAATTTTGTCAAAATTTAATTGTTATAGAAAATGTTGTCGAAACTTAATTGTTATAGAAAATGTTGTCAAAACTTAATTGCTATAGAAAATTTTGTGAAAATTTTATTGTTATAGAAAATTTTGACAACATTTTATTTTTATAAAAAATTGTGTCAAACTTGTATTGCTGTACGAAATTTTAAGTTCTATGGAAAATTATATCAACATTTTATTTCTATAGAAAATTGTGTCAAAATTTTTCATACTATAGAATAAATTGTCAAAATATTATTTCTATAGAAAATTTTCATTCTATAGAATAATTTGTCAAAATGTTATTTCTATAGAAAATTTTGTCAATATTTAATTTGTCTAGAAAAATTTATCAAAATTTTATTTCTATAGAAGATTTCCTCAAAATTTTATTTCTACAAAAGATTTCTTCGAGATTTTATTTCCAAAAAATATTTCCCCAAAATTTTATTTCTATAAAAAATGTCCTCAAAATTTTATTTCTGTAGAAAATGTTGTCAACATTTTATTTCTATAGAACATTTTTATCAACCAAGATTGGCGAGCAAAATCTAAGTCTCCAATCGATTGGTACATTTTGGTTGCCACTAGATTAGGTGGCAGCCCGATATATCAGGCTCACGTAGACTATTCAGCCCATTGTGCTACCACTCTTATCACTGAGTGCTGCCCGATTCCATGTTAAGCTCAATGACAAGGAACCTCCTTTTTATAGCCGAGTCCGAAGGCCGATCCACATTGCAATGATACCACTTAGAGAAGAAATGTCACCTAGCAGGAATCAAACCCACATTGCAGTGAAACCACTTAGATAAGCTTTGAAACACTCAGAAATGTCACCAGCCCGATATAAAGGGTGATTCTTTTGAGGTTAGGATTTTCATGCATTAGTATTTGACAGATCACGTGGGATTTCAGACATGGTGTCAAAGAGAAAGATGCTCAGCATGCTTTGACATTTCATCATGAATAGACTTACTAACGAGCAACGCTTGCAAATCATTGAATTTTATTACCAAAATCAGTGGCAGAAAATCCGCTTTTTTATCGACAAATTTTGTTCAGCGATGAGGCTCATTTCTGGTTGAATGGCTACGTAAATAAGCAAAATTGCCGCATTTGGAGTGAAGAGCAACCAGAAGCCGTTCAAGAACTGCCCATGCATCCCGAAAAATGCACTGTTTGGTGTGGTTTGTACGCTGGTGGAATCATTGGACCGTATTTTTTCAAAGATGCTGTTGGACGCAACGTTACGGTGAATGGCGATCGCTATCGTTCGATGCTAACAAACTTTTTGTTGCCAAAAATGGAAGAACTGAACTTGGTTGACATGTGGTTTCAACAAGATGGCGCTACATGCCACACAGCTCGCGATTCTATGGCCATTTTGAGGGAAAACTTCGGAGAACAATTCATCTCAAGAAATGGACCGGTAAGTTGGCCACCAAGATCATGCGATTTGACGCCTTTAGACTATTTTTTGTGGGGCTACGTCAAGTCTAAAGTCTACTGAAATAAGCCAGCAACTATTCCAGCTTTGGAAGACAACATTTCCGAAGAAATTCGGGCTATTCCGGCCGAAATGCTCGAAAAAGTTGCCCAAAATTGGACTTTCCGAATGGACCACCTAAGACGCAGCCGCGGTCAACATTTAAATGAAATTATCTTCAAAAAGTAAATGTCATGGACCAATCTAACGTTTCAAATAAAGAACCGATGAGATTTTGCAAATTTTATGCGTTTTTTTTTAAAAAAAAGTTATCAAGCTCTTAACAAATCACCCTTTATCATGTTCACTTAGACTATTCACTCCTTTGTGCTACCACAGTGGTGAACTTCTCTCTTATCACTGAGTGCTGCCCGATTCCATGTTAAGGCTATGGACCTCCTTTTTAAAGCCGAGTCCGAAGGGCGTTCCACATTGCAATGGAACCACTTAGAGAAGCTTTAAAACACAAAGAAATGTCACCAAATAGGAATCGAACCCACATTGCAGTGAAACCACTTAGAGAAGCTTTGAAACACTCAGAAATTTCACCAAGCAGAAATCGAACCCACGACCTTGTGTGGCTTCCTGGTTGCCACTAAAGACTCGACTAAAATGTCGATCAGCAAGTTCCCAGATTTTCTTGAAAATTTTGTCAAAATTTTACTTCTATAGAATATTTTGTCAATATAGAATATAGAATATTTTTTTATTTCTGTAGAAAATTTTGTCAAAATTTAATTGCTATAGAAAATTTTGTTGAAATTTGGAGAGGAATATTTTGCAAACAATTAAGAACTCAACCAATCTACAAATCAGTAAAAATCTATCATATTTGAGAGAATTCTACCATTTGTGGCAACCGTGTTTCAGACCCCTTAAAGTCCTGGTTCTGGTTAAATACTGAGTCGATCTAGTGGTATCTGTCTATTGTAATCACGCTAGTTTTTAAGGAAGACGAAGCGTTTCCATGGGACACTTAATGCTCGATCCAGGATGGTGAGAATTTAAGAGACAGCCCACCCGAACCTACGGCTACATGTTTCTTTTAATTTTAGTTTTTTTTTTTTATATTACCTTTTTCATACATATATATTTTGCTAAAAAAAGTGATTTTAACTATTCGAAAAATCTAATGACAGAGCTACACAAATTAATTTATTGATTGATTAAAGTCAAAATATATCTTTTCCTGTATGGACAATATTTTTATACACATCCGGAAGCATGGCAAGCATACCACCCTATGTCACGCACACACCACCTAACCAACAACACATCCATGCCTAGAAACAATGCAGACATCCTTATTTTGCTGCAAGTGTTTCTCACATCACCAACCAAGAACTCATTGAGCAGACGTGTGGCACAAAAGATACATGGAAGTATACCAGAGTCATATTCAAGCATTTATTCATTGGTCTTGGTCAGAGAGTCTTGGTCTCCGATATTGAATTTAGTATGGTTGGCGGCTATATATGAAAATGTGTTGAAGATAAATAAAATATTCAGATCACGTGCAAGCATATGTATCAATTGTTTGACAGTGTATCGAGAGTTGTTAGTAATAAAATTTTCACATGAAACGAGTAACGTTTATTAAGAAGGGTAAGATATGGACTTAAAATTAAAAAAAATATATTTTTAGGGATTTTTGCTATATCTAAAGGCTGTACAAAAACTGAGACAACTAAAAACGATTTGGAATGGATAAAATGATCAGATTTTTGGTAGTAGTTTCGCTGCATTACTGTTACTGGAATCACTATAGATTTCCGCAGCAGATCATGGACAGGATTCCAACAGGATTTAGCACTATAGCACTCAGCCTAGATTGGCGTGCAAAATCTACGGAACCCAATCCATTGGACTTTTACCTGTGGTACATTTTGGTTGCAACTAAAAACTAAAATGACGATCAGCAAGTTGCCAGATTTTCTTAAAATTTTCAGGGAAGGTTGAGGGTGGTACCAAATTCTCTATTTTGCGATATTTTTTGCTACATTTTGTTAACATTTTATTTCTATCGAAAATGTTGTCAAATTTTTATTTCTAAAGAAAATTTTGTCACAGTTTTCTATCTAAAACAAATAAGGAAAGTCTAAAGTCGGGCGGGGCCGACTATATTAACCCTGCACCACTTTGTAGATCTAAAGTTTCGATACCATATCACATCCGTCAAATGTGTTGGGGGCTATATATAAAGGTTTGTCCCAAATACATACATTTAAATATCACTCGATCTGGACAAAATTTGATAGACTTCTACAAAATCTATAGATTCAAAATTTAAGTCGGATAATACACTAGGATGGAGCACAATGTTAGTAAAAAAAAAAATATGTGAAACATTTAAATCTGAAGCAATTTTAAGGAAATTTCGCAAAAGTTTAGTTATGATTTATCGCTCGATATATATGTATTATAAGTTTAGGAAAATTAGAGTCTTTTTACAACTTTACAACTAAGCAGTGGCGATTTTACAAGGAAAATGTTGGTATTTTGACCATTTTTGTCGAAATCAGAAAAACATATATATGGGAGCTATGTCTAAATCTGAACCGATTTCAACCAAATTTGGCACGCATACTCTCTGTGCAAAATTTCAACTAAATCGGAGTTAAAAATTGGCCTCTGTGGTCATATGAGTGTAAATCGGGCGAAAGCTATATATGGGAGATATATCTAAATCTGAACCGATTCCAACCAAATTTGGCACGCATAGCAACAATGCTAATTCTACTCCCTGTGCAAAATTTCAACTAAATCGGAGTTAAAAATTGGCCTCTGTGGTCATATGAGTGTAAATCGGGCGAAAGCTATATATGGGAGCTATATCTAAATCTGAACCGTTGTCAACCAAATTTGGCACGCATAGCTACAATGCTAATTCTACTCCCTATGCAAAATGTCAACTAAATCGGAGCAAAAAATAGGCTCTGTGGGCGAATGAGTGTAAATCGGGCGAAAGATATATGGGAGCTATATCTAAATCGGAACCGATTTGGGTGATATTTTGCAGGTTTTTCGAGACTCATAAAATATTCGGATGTACGGAATTTGAGGAAGATCGGTTGATATACACGCCAATTATGACCAGATCGGTGAAAAATATATATGGCAGCTATATCTAAATCTGAACCGATTTTTTCCAAAATCAATAGGGATCGTCTTTGAGCCGAAACAGGACCCTATTCCAAATTTTAGGACAATCGGACTAAAACTGCGAGCTGTACTTTGCACACAAAAATACACCAACAGACAGACAGACAGACAGACAGACGGACGGACATCGCTAAATCGACTCAGAATTTAATTCTAAGCCGATCCGTATACTAAAAGGTTGGTCTGTGATTACTCCTCCTTGGCGTTACATACAAATGCACAAATTTATTATA